>NW_004955464.1:101828-181673 GCF_000276665.1 Chinchilla lanigera
GCCTGGCAAGCGCAAGGTCGTGAGTTCGGTTCCAGGTACCGAAGACCAAAAAAAAAAAAAAAAAAAAATACATGGTACACATACAATGACTGCCCTTAATTAAGGTCTTATGGTGCAAAGCTCAGTGTCAAGCACACAGAGACAATCAATGTCTATGAAAGTTAAGAACACACAGTAAGTTCCCAACTTATGAATATTCGAATTGCAACTTTCACAGATACTAAAGGACCTTGCATTACATAGATATGAACAAATCGCAGAAGTACCTTACATGACTACCAGACATCATCACAGTTGTGCTGCTGTGTGCTTACTGTACAGTGCAATAGTGTATAGTAAGAGCCCAGGATGTCCAGAAGCAAGAGGAAAAGCAGTGGTGATGTGGAGGTTTGGATTTTTAATGTTTTACATTGTGTATCTGTATCAAAGGTGTAAAAGACTCACTTTGTCAAACTTATAAACAAATTCAAGTTACCATCATTCTCCTGGAATGGAACTCTTTTATAAATTGGGACTAATGTTTTTTAAAGGAGATACAAACATGAAAGTGAAAAGCATCTTTGTAGTCCAAGATTTACATTTTTTCCAGTTATTTTGGGATTACCTCTCCTATGTGAAAAACTCTATCTTTCTGAGGCTTCAGCAATCACCCCCTTGAACCCCTAACAGCTTGCCAATTACCTTCATTTGCCACTTGTTTTAATTAAGGAAATTTTATGTATGTATCTATCCATATTCTTAGACTGTAAGTACTTAAAGCAGGAATAACTTATGCCATTTGGTATTTTTAGTAGATTAATCAGTACCCTCTATTCTCAACAGTACTTATATAATTAATATGATTTTTTAGCTACTAGTTTAACAATCTTACTAAATAATTTCTATGAAGAGTGCTACCTGAAGTTTTCTTCCTGTAATTGTTCTAATTGTAACTGTGCATGGAAATACTTTTTTGCAACCATCATATTTGGATCATCAAAAGAGCCATCCAACTGGTCAAGTTTTTCATTCATCATCTCATTCTCAGAAACCAGTGAATTCTTCTCATCTTGAAGTGTTGTCACCTAAAAAGCAAACATACAAGTACAAGGATTAATAGCAAAAGTCCCCTTAAGAGTTGGGAATTCATGAGTCTAATACAGACTAGGCCATGAAACAAACTTGTTAAATCAAAGTAGATGATTTCTAACAATCCTATGTTTGGTTCAAACAAAGGAAATCAAGTACCTATTCTTAAAATGTTATATCTGCTATAGTTTTGAGAAGAAATGTTTCTGTGTCCTAAATTTTGAAGGAACGTCAAATTGAATGAAACGTAAGAAAACTTTTTTGTGTCCAGCTTATGCTGTTCCTACTCAGCCAGTTACCATTTTAGGTTCATAGTAGAAAAATTATCAGTCACATATCATGTACTCAAAGGACAAGCACATCTGGTTAATAAATCAATAACAAAAAGCTAAATTATTTACATTTGCACAAGGAGACTGTACTTATTATTTAAAATAGATAAAAATATCCAAGTACTGAACCATATCAATGTTAGTATCTCAAGTTTTACACACTTTTAAAACAAGTTTGCTTTGCTCCTTGGTTCTATTTCTTTTGCATTCAAAAAGAACTTCCAAATTTTATGGCTGTAGCTAGACCTCTCATTAGATCAAACATTTATACATGATTTTACTAAGAATTACTTTTGTGAAAAGTGTCATGTGACATCCACCATGCTATTGTATAAATTTGCTACAATAAATGTTATCTGACAATAAAAGTACTTTCAATTGGTATAATTAATTTCATCAAGTTATAAGTGTGTGTATCCATCAAGTGTGGATAAGAGCTAAACAGGAAAGTAAAATAAAGCAACTGCCTTGAATACAATAGGCAAATTATAAATACTGTTCTTTGCTAAAGGAAGCTAAAGAGACCAGGCCTGAAGAATCCCAGAACAGACAACATGAGGCCTCATAAATGATCTAAACTTTGAGTGATCTGAAAACATAAATAAAACCTAGCCTGAGTTATTTCTTGTAAATGCCAATATTAAAGATAAACAGAACTTAAACTTACCCAGCCCAAGCAACCAACAAATTTAGAATTATACAACTAGGGATTTTTGACCAAATAAGGCAACTGTGAGGCTATAACCAATCATATTTCCTTTGCTTTACTTTTGTACCTGCCCTTTAAACTCCTACCCAATGGTACCCTCAGTGGCACTCTGGATCCTTCTCAGGTGTAGAGCTCCCTGATTCATGAATCAAATAAACTTTTTAAAATTGTATTATTATACCTCAGTTTATTTTTAACATCTCCAAATAAGAAAAGAAAGTTAGGGAACTATCCCTAGGCAGATGATGCGAAGAAACAATGTTCTGTTCCTAAACTGTCGTATAGGCAACTTGGTTACTATAATCTGTCATGTATAATTCCAAGTGGTTCAGGTAAAACAAAAGAGTGTAAGTTCCTGACCTTTAGACCCTAACAGTAGAAATGTAAATACTTACATAAGAGATGTCAAAGGAGCTTTGATAGAACCACACCATAGTGTGTGGATGGGTACAAACAAAAGACTATAGGTTGAATATACCCTATCTGAAATGACTGGGACCAGAAGTGTTTCAGATATCAGAGTTTGGAACATTTGTATGTATGTAATTAATTTGTTTCAAATATACCTATGCACACAGCCCGAAGGTAACTTAATACAACAGTTTTAGTAATTTTCTACATGAAACAAAGCTTGTGTTATTGAAATATCAGAAAGAAATCACTATTTCAGCCACTCATATGAACAATGTTATGGCTGTTTGGAATCGCCATTACTCTTGATTTTGAATGTATATGCTACAGATAAGCATTTATTTTACTCCACTCATGCACAGGCATTTATCAGTAATGTATTATATACATTTTAAAAGCAATGTGTTTCGCGTAACTAGGCAGCAGTGGCCTCCTTGTCTCACTGATTAAACAACAGCAACAGCATACAATAGCTGCTGTTAGTCTATGTTGTAATTATATGTCTTGATTAAAATTTTAACTTTTAGTTGAGAAGAAACATCAGAAGCAGTTGATGGGTCAAAAGTAGGTCCTTCAGGGATGAGGAGACATCCTACTAGACGGCTTTCTCAAATGCCATCTCTAGAATCTGTGCTGAAGTCTCACTTAGATTTTGTAAACTGATTTCTTGTTCTATTATAAATACATGCTGTTGTGGTTCTTCACTAAGCCCATAACACAGTTTCATCACATCACCTACAGATGCTTTTCATGCAGTATTAACATCTTCACTGTCACTATTAACATGATCACCTTGACTTAGAGCCACTGGTCAATAAAATGGAACCTGTTCAGCATTCTTAAAATCTCTTCTAGGGGCTGAGGGTGTAGTTTAATGGCAGAGCAAGTGCTTGGCATATACAAGGCCCCAGCACCACAAATCACATGCATCCATGTGCACACACACAAAAACATCTATATACATTTCCAGCTTACTTACAAGTCTGAAGGTATACTTTTTTAGCTATGTAAGGAGGTCAAACCTTACTTATTCCTCACTTGACATACAAAATCCTTCAGTCACAACTCTGTTCATCATTATAAATGAATACAGACATTGCCCAAGGTTTTATCAGGTATACACAACTATGTCTTTTTTCACTGTGTTCCAAGTAATGTCACAGATACACAATCCTTCATATTAAACTCCTTCTGAAATCCTTCTATCTCCATGCCTCCCTTCACTGCTGCCAGTGTATTGCTCAAGCAGATGTCTTTTTATTTACCATTCATTGATCTGAGGATACCCTGCCCTGGTCACATGACTGAATTAATAAAGTTACATTTGGGGGAAAGGATGTGGCATATGTACTATTTTTGTGAGAATTTTAGCTGGAAAATGAGCAGAAGAGTTGTCAAGAAATAATAAAATGTTGCAGTCATCCAGTCCAAACTCCCTACAGTGAGCAGAAGCCACGAGTATGAAATGTCTATGAACCAGTCAGAAAAAGATGTCCCTGCTGATCCTACTAGTCACCTACTTTGCAGACCTGAGGCTGAGTAGAGCATTAAATATGCAAATGTGTGGAAACTCACCCCTAGGCTATTACTTGGAATGTTGGGGTGGTTCTAGGTACTCTTTCCACAAGCTCCTATGATGATATATTCGTTAGTTTAACCATGACTTGTGTCTGTCCCTCTCTGATTGTAATTCCTAAACTTTTCAACCAAAATCAGAAGATCACATATTTTTCATTTTGTGTTACAAGAACATAAATCTTTCAACGCAGAATTTTATATTCTATGCTGAATGAGAATTTCTCAGAAAACTACATGGGAATCCTGAAACTAGTAGTACCAGAATGGCTCAATCCCTTTTTCTTTGTATAAGAGGTATTTTACAGTGAATTTGATCCTATTAGAAAAATAACACATTTCAGGTTCCTTGGGTATGTTTGTGTGTGTGCTACAGTGTGCGTAGCAAAGAGGCACAAAAGAACAGAGAGAATTTTCCCCACATCTGAGAGAGTTGTAGCATCCAAATACGGAGAACTGTTCTTTTTAAAGATGGAAGTAAGAAGACCTAATTTCTGCAGTCATTAACCTAAGTCATCAGTCACCGTGACCAAGTTACCTCATTATTCCTTATGTAAAAATCATGGGAATTAAAAATGTTATCCAGCTTTATCATATTTTAGATATTCATTCCATCTAGCTAGAACAATGCTACTAACTACACTGGTTCCTTCATCCTTATACATTTCAAGAAACTAGCTCATTATCTGAATAGATAATGCAACTTCTATATAGCATAAAATGAAGGTGCAATTAATCTTTTCTATACTTTTTTCTAGAGATTACCAAGATTTACAGCATAACTTTCACATTTGTACTTTCATAGAATAACTACATAAGCAAACATAAATATGTAACATTCAGTGACAGACCCTATCTGAATCCTTTGTATATAACTCATTTAATCCTTAAAATTATTCTAAATAAATATTATGATGACTCCTTTTCTCAAAAGAGTAAGTTCAAGTACAGAGAAATGAATCTGCTTGACTGAATATGAACAACTAGTAATATGGTCAGGTTATGAATACAGGGAGCCTATTTTACAGTCTATGCTCTTAAACATCAACTGTTCTTGCTCATGCCACGTTTGTTTATGAATATAAATTTATATATAAATATATCCATTGACATATACACATCAGCCAAACAAACAGCATGGAAGATCTCACACACACACACACACACACACACAAAAGGAGTACATAAGTTAGCTCATTTACTATTCATAAGCAACTATAAAGTACATATTTTAATTTTGCAATTTTATAAAAAGACAAAACTGAGTCTTCATCAGAATAGCAGAAATCCTCCAATTAGTATGATTTTCCCAAAGAAACAGGCCACCAATTTTCAACTCTCAGGGAAAATTACTTCTCAAATTCATGTTTTAATACTGAAGCTTGTAACAAATGCTTTGAATGTCTTCTCCGTGAAATGAAACCGATCTTCCGTAGCCTGGGCTGTTAGAGTGATGTCAGAGGAAAGAGGTCACTCCTCACCAGGGTTTCCTCTTCCATACCTGCATATCCAGTTCTTGGCATCTCTGCTTCAGCTCTTCTTTCTCTGCTTGTGCTTCCTGAAGTTCTTCCAACGCCCTTTTAAGCTGAAATACAAAATGTCACTCTTACTAAATCATGTTTTAACAAAAACAGAAAAGTACACTCTTCTTAAAACATACACATACACTAATACTAGAAATGGGTTTTAAAATTTACCTATTAACAAATTAATGTTAATTTTATTATGTGTGCGGATACTGCCATATTCCCATTAACATTTAAGACTAAGCTTCCACAGAAATAAAATATATTTGAATCCTTATAAAATAATTTCAAATGATTAGAGGAAGTATATTTTAATTTCATCACAGAAAAAAAATTAGAAAAACATCTGCATTTAAACTAAATTTTAATTAAAAAAATTTGAAATACTTCTTGAGATGACTAGTCACACTCATGAAAAAAAGATGTCTAAAAATAAAATAACCAGATGTGTAAAGTTGCAATTTTCTCATCTTTTACCCTTGCCCTTACAATGTAAGACTGGGTTGTACAAGAGGACAGTGAATTTCTCCCCATGTAATATAGTCTTGTAATAGAATCCTTAAGTTGTTGCAGAATTCTTATGTTGTAACAGTCTCTTCAACCTTAAGTTGAGCTGTCTCTTCAATTTCACGTAAGAGAACAACGATAAAATATCATATTATTAAAACTATAATTAAAACCTAGAATATTTTTCAGAAATTTTTTTATCATTTAACTATTTGTGTAACCATCTGATATGGACCAACTGTCAAAAGGAAGGTTTAGTGTTATTCAACTCTTGGCACATAATCACAAAAACACCATTTGTACATATCCTTCTATTTAAGCCTGATGGAGTAGTTGGTACAGAAACTGTATTACTGTTTTCAACACTGTTCTCACATACTGAAATACTCACCTGTTGCTCTAATTCCCCAACAGCATCATTTGTAGGAGAGCTCACTATTTCCTTACTCATCAACTGGGAAATTAAAAAAGCAAAATTAAGTACAATAAGTGATGCTTATAAAGCAAAAACATATTTACTTAAAAGAATGGTAAAATTGTAGCTTTTCCTTGCTTTAATATGATGATCCTTAGGACACTACTCAAAACAAGTTTTATTAGTGATTTAACTAAATAACAATGTTTGACCTTATTAACGAGGACACTAAGATTATGGAACAAGAGCCAAAGCAAACCTCTCCTCCTCTAAAAAAAAAAAAAAGTATTCAAGCATATTAGGGAGGACAGTCTATTTTCTCTTATCTCCTCTGCACTCTACTTCACCTGAGAGTCTTAGCCTGATATTAAGAATCAGCACTGCATATTATGAATTCTGAATCTTTCTGTATCTTCTGAGATAATCAGAATAGCTTAAATCCAGGCTACTAGGCTACTAAACAGAAGTACCAGCATATTTCCTCAGATATCCAACGTTCTGAAAATGCAGATGGTATATATAAACTATAATCTCAGGAAAGATTTCTCTCATTGGCAGAAAAGAAAAAGAAGGAATTAAAATTCGTATCTGCCTGCAAACTGTTTAACCTGTAGTTAAAGGAACTTGAAAATAGTAATTTATCAAACAGCTTTAGAACTAGAGTTACCAAAATTGGGCTTAACGGTTCTTCAAGATATTTTTTTTGAGGGGAAAAAAGGAAAACTCACTAGCTAAAAACAAGTAAACCCACTACAAAGGGCAAGTTTATAAAAAGAAAAGTTTGTTCACATGAAGACAAAATTTGTATGAAAAGTTCTATGTAATTTGGCTAAAGATTTTTATGCTTACATGAACATGATATAACTCACCTCTTGAATAGCAGTCATGACCACATGTTGGACAGACTCTTCCAATGTCATTATATTTTTAATATGCTCTATGATTTAAAAAAACAAAAATTTCAAAAAAATCTTTTTTTTTACAAAGTCCCTTAACATTCAATAAACAGAATATAAAAATATATAGGCACAAACAGTCCTTTCTGCAAACATATTTTTCATTGTATGTCCATTTAAAGTAAGTTTAATACATTCATATTATTATTTAATGCTTTAAGATGAGAAAAAAGATATTATAATATTAAAATAATTATGACAATAATTATTTAATTCTAGGCCCAGAAAGTTTCATTTACTCCCTACTTAGTTCTTCCCAAGAAAGCTTTCACAGGGACTTATCTGGTCTCTGTAAACTCCTGCTCAGCATGCACTTTCTCACAAGAAGTTTATTCTACCTGACCACAAACAGACCTGCAGTAAGTCAAGGTGATTATCCTGAGAGTAAGTGAGAAACTCTAAAGAAGATTCCTGTATGCATTTACAGATTTAAATCCACTTCAACTGCATGTTCCTCAGCTAAAACAACTGTCCCAAAATTCTAAGGACTTACTAGTTTTCTAATACCTTTATTGTTTCAGTGATGCTTATCTTCATTTGTTAAGTCAGAAATTGTATAAATAGTCTGGTAGGGTATAATATGCATCTAACTAGTAAGTACTAAAGGGGAAAAAAGAACAAACTAAGAGGATGCATAGGTGATGGAATTTATTTCATTTAAGTGGATTTCGTAAATAATGAAGAGTTTCAAGTTTGCAAAAATCTTTCTAAAAATAACCTTCTTCATCACAAAGAATACTGTGACTAAACCAGTCCATTCTTGTAACACTGAGACCATTGCAGTACCCTGAAATCATTCTGAAAATTGATTCCGGAAAGTACCAAGGCATGGAAGCTATTTTTATTCTGGATTTGTTTTGTTTGTAAATTTTAATTAAATTACTAACAGTTTATTTACTTATCTGCTCACATGTAAAAACTGAGAACATGTACTTCTAAAAATAAGTCCAATTCGATAGTTCAATATTCTTGATATTTTAAGCAATGAAAATAAACTATTTTCTTATACTTACTACTTGTTAAACTTTTTTCTTATGTAGCCTGGAATTGAATTTGCTTCCATATATAAGAACAAAATTGCTTAGTAACACTCAGATCTAAGTAAAAAATATTATATTTTCTACCGAAATTAGCAGGATACAACAGAATCATCATTTTCAGGGAAAATTATAGCTTAAAATGTCAATTATAGCTTAGAGTAGAAATAGTTCATTAAGTCATAAGAAAACAAAAAAAGATGAAACATATTAAATAAAAACAAAATAGAACCAAAGACAAACAGTTCTTTGGAATAAATAAAACTGAAAAACTTGGTAACATTCATTAAGCAAAAGCAAGTTACATATAACCAGTAATTAAAGTAAAACAAAACATTACTCAAAAAAAGTAAAAAGAATAATTATAAAAGAAAGCTATTAGATTTATACATGAATTACTTGTCAAACTGTGATTAAACATTTAGGGAGCTTTTAAGATTCAATAAAAAATTAGCCTTTATGTTCATGAAAAAGTCCAATATACAGATCTTTGACATTCTCTGTAAGTAAAAAACAAAAGCAAATAAAGAAATACTTCCCCTAGAAAAAATATAAATTAGCCACTTAATGACAGAGATGCAACAATATAAGTTTTCTGGTATCTAATCCCTGTTTTTTTATGTTGTTACACAGTTGATTTTTATTTTTCTTCTTCTTGAGTTTGTTCTTACTGAATTTATCCTGTCTTGTAGAATGTGGTCAGTAAAGGTCTATCTTACACACTCAAGCAACTAAATGTTTTTTTCAACCACTCTACCACTGCACCACATTCTCAGGTTACAAAGTTTTATAAAGGTAGTATGCTATAACCAAGTTTTGGTGAACCACACAGAAAACAAGAAAACAGCGTTAACACTCTTACCACCCCATCTTATGAGCTCCCACAAAAGGGAGATCTAGGTCTGTTCTGGTCATAATTTTATTCCTTACATGCAACGAGAAATGATCTTTTTGTACTCAGCAGAATCTGGATCACTCTGTTTGTGAATGTAATGGACTGATTCCTTTTATATCATCACACTTATCAGGAGATCCAGGAAGCAGGGATTTAAAAAAGAATAAAATATCTGAAGAAGCCTAGATTGTAATTAGCTGAATATTTATTTGTGGAAGACTGAATCAACTGCTCTATCTTACAAAATAGATAATCTATCAGATAAAAAAGTACAATTTATTGAATATCCACCAAGTTCTAGACACTTGTTATATTAAACTAGAATAAAATTTATATAATTTACTTTTTTTTTTTTTTTGGTTTTTCTCTGGTACCGGGAACCAAACTCACGACCTTGCGCTTGCCAGGCAGGCGCTTTGCCGCTGAGCTAAATCCCCAGCCCTATATAATTTACTTAATGAGTATCAAAATTCAGGCACAAATAGGAAGCTATAGATATAGACCTTTGGGCTGGGGACATAGCTCAGAGGCACAAGTGTGTGCCTGGCAAACGCAAGGTCCTGAGTTTGATTCCCAGTACCAAGAAAAAAAACATACAGAGCTTTTTAATGGCAGAGAAGGAACTGAATTTAGATCATCTGGTTTGTATTTCAGGTTGCTTTCTGCCATGCTGTAATAGTAAATTTTGATACTACTTTGTAAATGCAATATATATATGATAGCAATGTAGGTTTTTCTCTAGAAAGTAAAAACTTCTGTTGGTTGAAATTCACCTACCTTGCTTTTTCTCACAGTTGACCGCACAACCTAAAATAAGCTGAAGCAATCTCCCAAGTTCCACGGAATCTGAACATTCAGTTATTTGGTTTAAATCAGGAATAAGTTCTTCAGAAATCTGCTGCCCCAAAAACTGCAGTTTCAGAACAGTAAGTTAGATCACTCATTTATATACACTACAAAAAACTTTCTATATGTAATTTTAAAAGAAAAATTAATTAGGTACATGGAACAACTCAAGCTAAATCAACAAATGACAAATTAATGGTTATTAATTAAAACCAGCTAGCAACAGTCAGGCAATCTCTCAATATTTTAAGTAACCAACTACAAGCAACTATATTTACTTTTTATTTGATTCCACTGTTAGATTCATTTAATTTAAAAAGCATACGATGCAGTCTATTACACAATGTATGTTAAACCAAATGCTTTTTTAATATATAATCAATTAACAAAAAAAACTGCAAGATAAACGACTGCACTTTACAAATGAACAACACATCTAATGGATTAATTTTTCCTCACCATTTTTTTCTTTTTAATCTTTTTAAAAGGATTTTGGCATTGAGTAAAGCTTCAAAATGAGTTTTAGAAATTAAATTAATTCAAAAATTCTAGTGTATTAAAAGTTTTTTAAACTATATATTCACAAATTTAAAAATAGACCAAAAAAAGTAATAATAGAATCAACTAAAAAACTGCCAATCATTAAGTAATAATTAAAGAAATTTTATTTGAGAAAATAATCAACTTAATGAGTATCAATATAAAAGGAACTTTTATTCCAAATTTAGTATCTAACCTTCAAATCTGATTTACACAAAACTTGTATGTTCTAGTATATGTGCTGCCGAAGGGAGCACAAAACTTGTATGTTCTAAAAATGGCAATAATAAAATGCTTCAATTACGAATTATATTCCCATGTCATAAATAAAAAGCCAAGTCATTTTTTCAATGTCAATATAATTATTCTGTATTTGAAGTCAGATACTTTTCATACCTCATGGTAATAACTCACAATTCCTTGAAGGATCTTCTTTAAATTACTAGCCTAATGTGATAAAAGAGTAAGATATGAATTTTTGCTTCATATTAACAATGAAAGAATATTTATACAAAGATGAGTGATAGTACTTTCCCCTGATATAAGCAACAAAAACAGGACAGAATTCTTCACCAAGAAAATGTTAAAAATAGTACCATGAGCCTAACAACAGAAATTCAAATTACATGAAATAAATTTAATGGAACTGAAAGGAGAAATGGACAAAAAACCAGTCACTATTAGAATTAAGAACTGCTCCCCTCTGTAACTGACACAATAATTAGACTGAAAAACTAATAAAATATAAAAGATATACATGGCATATCAACACATTTGATATAACCCATATTTACAGAACAACCGTATAATATGTACTTTTCAAGTATACATGGTACATTCATGAAAACACATACCATAGTTAGGTCGTAAAGTAAATCACAATAAATGTAAAAGAATTTCTCATACAGGTATGCTCTTAAGCAAAAATATAATTATGTTGAAAAATCAATAAATGAAAGGCATTTAGAATCTGAACTATCTACTTATGAATTACTCCTAAGAGAAAAACAGAAATCACATGGGAGATCATCAAATATGTTAGACTAGATGAAAATAAAAGCACGGTATGTGAAAATGTATAAGATGTGGCCAAGGCAGAGTTTAACATAAGGGTTAGAACGGGCCTAAAATTGATGTATTTAAGCTTCTACCTTAAAATGCAGAAAAAAAGAGCATATGTGAACAGAAGAAAGAAAACATGAACAAAGAGGAAATGAATGAAACAGTAGATAGCTATTAAAAGAAAATAGAAAAATAGAAAAACAATAAATATTAAAGAAATATAAACACACTAATTATTAGTAGTAGGACAGATGAAATATCAGTTAAAGAACATATAGTCACTAGTATATTATCAGAATAATCCTGTTATGAATCACTGAATGCCAACAAATTAGACAACTTACATGAAAGCAATATATACAAGACACAACAAAACAGAAAAGGGTTTTAAAGACAGAGAAACAGTTTTGCAGTTTTTTTTATTTTAAAAATTAAAAAAAAAACAATGAAGACAAAATCAAAACAAAACAAAAAACAACGAAAATGATACATGACCTCAAAACAAAATGATAGGAATTAACAACGGTTGCTGCATTACATACTGTTATCTTCAACGAAGCTGCTCAGTCCACCAGACATAAGAATGTAAGACTGATCAAACAATCAAAGACAGTAGTAACAAGTAATTAAAAAAAAAAAATTGGAAATGATGCAGAGCTTCACCATACAAGATGGTAGGAGTTCAACAATGGTTCTTATACTGCCTATTGTTGTTTTCAGATCAGTCATTTTGATTACCAGATTTAAGAGTGCAAAATTGGTCAAGAAAAAAAGAAAATTTTAAGCATTGACCATTCCTTTCAATAAACAACAACCATCAACACTACACCTATTCCAACTATCCCTGTATATTCATATTAATTTTGTTTTTCACTTTAAAAAGAAAAAAAAACCAAAATAACAAAAACAAATTAAACATATATTTACACAACTCAGTAAGTCGTCTCTGAAACTTTCCCAAGAGAAATTACATGTTTAAGAAAAACTGATACACACGTATTCATTGCTGCTGAATTCATTAACAAACCCAGAAACAATTCAAACAACTATCAACCAAATAGCTAAGCAGATCATGGTATATCAATATAATGAAATACACAGCAAAAAATCCACAAAGTTTCCACTAATAAACCAACATTATCCCAAACATTATTCTAAATGAAAAATGCTACACATAAATAATACATTCTGCACAGGTCCACTCATATGGAGCTCTAAACATGGAATCTATAGGGACACAAAGCAGATCTATGGTAACTAGACGTCAGAACAGGGCTGAAGGATAACTGTGAAGAGATCTAAGTACACGTTATTGGTTAATGAAAATTTGTTTCTTTATCTAATTATGATGGTAGTTACATGCAAACATACATGTGTCAAAACTTCAACTGTACACAATAAAATGTATTCACAAATTCATTTTTGAAAAAGATGTAGTTGAGTTTAGGGTTAATTCTAGGACTACTGTTTGGATCAATTGCTACTCCCAGTCATACCTTTATTCTCCAGTTATCCCCGACATCCTCTTTAATTCGACTTAACCAAGATTCATTGAACCAAGCAACATCACTAAAACAGAAGTATAAATGTTAAACATTAAAATATTTTTATTACTTAAAATATCAAATTGAATTAACGGGGAAAGTTAAAAGCTTACAGCCTATCCTTATAAAATTAGTAAAAATCTGAATGAGCCCAAAGAATGTTTTGTGATTCTTACGGATTTCATTTAGGCTTGCATATTAAATTATTTATGTCATTAACACCTCCAATTTAATAAACATTTATTAAATATTTAATGTTGGACATCCTGCTAGCAGAGAGATCTAAAGGTAACAACCCTGAAAGGCTAAGTAGAAAATGAACATTTTAATGAGTATACAAGTATCATATTTTATTTAAACATCATAGTAACTTGATGAAGGATATATTACTATTTTCAATCTTTCTATCTGGGAAACTGGGTACAAGAAAGGCTAGGTCATTTACCCCAACTGATGCTGGTACATGGCAAAGTGTAAAATAAATCAATATGACTGAGTATATAAGTTTCAGAAAGCTATAAAGGTAAGTTAGATATTAACCAGAAGTCCTATATTGACACTGAAGATCAGGACAAGTAACTACTATACAAAGTTTTTATGTATTTAATAGGGTTTTAAAGGACAACTGACTGGGGCTACGGATATAGTTCAGCAGCACAAGTGCCCATTAGTACTAGCCTGACTGAAATTTGTATTCCAGGCTGCAGTCCAAGAGGCTGTAAGTCCCGATCCCAGACTTTGCCTCTCTTGTTTTTCTTGTCTTTCTTTTCCTTATCATCCTCGGACACCTCGTTCATGAGACCTAACACACTAGATAGAAGGACACTTTTCCAATCAGTTAAAAATTGAAAAGGAAAGACTGATGCAAATCTTGTCACAGAATCTTCCTTCTGGTTCTCCAACTGCTGACCAACCTGCAGATTCTGCACTTGTAAACCTGTGCAATTACATCAGCCAACTCCTTCCAATAAGTATCTATGCATGCATGTGTAGGGGGCAATGAACCTTAGCATACTATTTTAGATAAAATAGTTTGGTAAAAAGCCTGCATGGTGCCTCGGGAAGCCTCCCGGGACAGTGCAAGAGCTAATTCCCCAGATCAACACTGTCCAGGAATGTCTCCCCAAGATAAGGGGGCGCCTAGGCCTAGGTGACCCTCCGTGACCCTGCCTGGGTAGTGCCATCTCCTGGCCCTAGGTAAACATTGTAACCCTAAAGGAATGCACAGGTTGTAAAAAAGGAGATAATGGGGGGGAAACATCTATCACGGTTTGACATGCGACCTGCAACTGACCTGGGGTCCAACAGGATGAGAGAAATACCATATGCCCACTGGGGTCAGAGAAAGTAACACCCCAATCTGTTGTCAATGGAAACCGAAATGTATATAAGGGGAAACAAAGTTAGCCATGGCCCACTTCCAGATTGGCAAAGGAAGTGAGGGTTGCTAGCCTCAAATTAAACTCTGATTTTGTTCTCACTGGCAATTGGCGTCTCCTGTGTAATGTTTGGGACAAACAGGAATTTCTGCCATAACACATGCACCCACACATACACCAACATTTACCTTACTGGCTCTGCTTCTATGTAGAACTCTGACTAGTATTATGCTAGTCTTATAACTGGCCTTGAAAAAAATCTAAGTCCAGTATACGATTCTATAATGAAGGACCTTTAGAAAATGAATTTAGAGATTAATCTTATTCTTCATATGTTGTTTTTCCAAGATAATTCCTTCACTTGTCTTACACTGCTCCTTATCTTCCTTTCTTTCCCAAATCGTATTTAGCCCTGAGACATGAATACTTCATAACTTCTCCACAAGACCATATCTCCTGTTTTCTTTGTTTTAAATTCACCCTTTCTCAAATAATTTTGGCAGCCAATCTTTTTCACTTAATATTCAACTTCAGGTTTTTCCATTGCTATATATATAAGCTTTAGCATGTTCCCCAACAATAACTTCTTTTCTTATATGTCTCAGAAACTCAATCACATTCAAGGAACACCAAATAAGAAAAGGGACAAAGGGCTGATTAAGCAAAGTATGGTCCAATTATTTTCGAATGAAACTAAGAAAAAAATCACTACATGACAGTTTAACTCCTTCTATGGCATCTGCATTTGTCTTTAACAATTTCACCAATAAAATTCAGGAAGTAATTAGCACCTAGTAGTTACTATAAAATAACTGTTGTGTCTCTTCAAAGGACACCCTGAGACTACCATTCTTCAGTAATCAAAACCTTTCTGTGTTCAACATGTCAAACTGTGATCTGCATTTTGGACATGCATGTATGAATTTTATTTATTTTTATTTTATTAATATCCCAAATTAAAGATCCATCAGAAAGACCTTAAGATACTAGGTTTTTATTACAACTGATTACAAGCAATAGCTTTGGAGTCAGATCAAACTGATACAAACCTTAATTTTGCAATTTACTCATTAGTTGACTTTCCAAAAGCAATGTTATCTCTCTATTCCTCTGTCCTCATGTATAAACTGAGGGTGAAAACAGTATCTACCTGATAGAAGAGTAAACAGTAGATGAAACAACTTAATGTGATCTATAACATCTTTAGGAAATACTCAAGATATTGCTTGTCATGGTTATCATTTTAGATACTATACTCAGATATCTCCTGTATAAATGAACAAGTAAATATGTGAGTATTCTATATTCTCTATCTCACTTTTCTCCCTCTTATAAAACAATACATCCAAAGACAACAGAAACAAGCAGAGAGGTTATATGGTGCTTAGTGACAAAGCCAAGTCTTTCTTTTGGGGAGATGGCATGCATTTTTATAGTTGTAGGCACAGCCATTATCAAAAACAGAAAGATCCTATTTTTACGTTGTTCTAACCCTTGGTACAGTACCTGTGAATATAACCTTACTTGGAAATAGGGACTTCTCAGATGTAATCAGGTAAGATGGGCTTACACTGCATCACAGTGGGTGGTAATCCAATATGACTGATGCCCTTAGAAGAGACACAGATACAGACAGAGAGGGCAAATCACATGAAGACAGAAGAAGAGGTTGCAGTTATGCTGCCACCAACCAAGAAAGTCTAGACACTACCAGAGGCTGGATGAGGCAAGGAAGGACTTCCTCCTAGAAGCTTTGGTGGGAGGATGACCTAACCAACACCTTGACTTAGTCCTTTAGCCTCAAGAACTGTGAAAATTAACTTTTATTGTTTTATGCCACCTAATCTGTGGTATTCTGCTACAGCTGTCGTAGGGATCTAGTATACTTGTAGTTACAGTTTTTCTTTATGTATTTTTTAAATAACAGAAGGTTCTAAATGCATCTTAAAAAGAGAGGTACTTAACACATATTTAAATTAAAGACAATAATTAAGGACCTTCAGAACCCTAGCAATAACTCCATGACTCTCCAAATCTAAATCTTATTGCTTGGACACCACTTTTCAAAGTTCTCATTTAGAAACATATTTGCCTGAGATAAATAAGAATGACTGCCTAAAATTTTGCTGCTTAACACATAAAACAGGCAAATGAAGGAATGAGAGAGAGCAAAAAAAAAGAGTTAAGTCCACTTTTAATGAAAAAAAAAAAAGCTTTCTTAATTGGATGACTTAATTGGCTGACTTCATTTTTCCTGCAGAAAAGCTATTACAAGACACTAAGAAAATAAAGAACAAAAGAAGAAAAATTAGAGATTAGTAGTAACAATAGAATCAACACTGGAAAGAAATGAGTTGCTGATAAAGACATAGTTTAGAACACATTTATTTAATGGTGCTCTAAAAATTAGAGTAGAATGGTAAATCAAAGATAGATACAGATATATTGATCGATTGATAACATCATGATATATCATGTCTCTTCCATCATCATATAAAGCTCCTAAAGCCTACTAAATACATATGGAAATGTCATCCTTGGATAGTGAACATATCAGTTCCTACATTGACAATGAACATAAAATTTAACATATATCAGGCCTGCTTCCACACTAACCACATTTCAATGAAAAGGAAGCAAGATACACATTCTAATGACAGAAACAATGATGATTTCACCAAATCATTAAGAAAGGGCTCACAGCCAGGCGTGGTAGTGCATGCCTGTAATCCCTGCACTCCAGAGGCTGAGGTAGGAGGATCGTTGCGAGTTCAAGACCAGCCTGGGCTACAAAGTGAGCTCAAGGCCAGCCTGAACTGCACAGTAAGGCCCTGTCTCAAAAAAGCAAAAACAAAAAAAAAAGACCGAAAAAAAAAAAAAAAAAAAAAAAAAAAAGAAAGAAAGGGCTCAGAACACTTGGCTCTGGCAAACCAAACTTTAAAATTAATCAGGATATAACTAAAACATTTAAGGTCTCATCCCTTGAGAGCCTGCACTCCTTTTTGAGCACATACTTCTTTAATTCTGCTTAATAAACCTATCTATGTCTCTCAAAAAATTAAGAAAGCAGAAAATAAGGGTATATTTTAGAATGACTAAATGACTACTTCTCCCTTTGCCATAAATTAACATATTATTTGTCTTTTACAGTGTTAATTTTGGGTTAACGTGGGTTAACTTTGGGTTAACTTTGGGTTAACTTGGGTTAATTCGGGTTAACTTTGGGTCAAAAATGTATTCAAATCAGATCATTCTGAAGATACCAAATAACTACAATTTTATAACACAGTCATCCCACACTATATCACAGTTCACTTATTGCAGCTTTAAAAATATATATCTAATTCTGTATTGCAGAGTTTTTGCTATACCGTGGTATTCTGCGATATACAGGTATTTATATAAAATTTTACATGTTATTAAAATTACCTAGGTTTGGGGCTGGGGATTTAGCTCAGCGGCAAAGCGCCTGCCTGGCAAGCGCAAGGTCATGAGTTCGGTTCCTGGTACCGGAGAAAAACCAAAAAAAGACCAAAAAAAAAAAAACAAAACGAATAAAATTACCTAGGTTTAAGAGTGCAGAAAGCGTTCAAGAGCATAGGAAGTGTTTAAGGAGTGTGGGAAACGTTAGTAAGAGAGTGGGAAAGGTTTACAGGAGTGTGGAAAGGGTTTATAAAGCCTTAAAATATATATAAATAATAAAACATAATGCCACTACTTCATGGATTTTCATCTATCGTGGAGGGGTGGCGGTTCTCTGGAATGTAACTTCCATGATAAGTGAGGGATCACTGTAATTTTAAGCTGTCTTTCTATAAGATAGTATTCAACGTTCATTAAAGCAAAACCTTACAAGACATGGTAACAAATAATTGATTTCTGACCATACAATAATGAAGTAGAAGGGGCTGGGGATGTAGCTCAGTAGCACAGCACCTGCCTGGCAAGCACAAGGTCGTGAGTTTGATTCCTGGTACCAGAAAAAAACAAAACCAGAAATAATGAAGCAGAGACAGAATCTTGGCTTTAAAATAAGCTAATATAAAATCATCATGACTATTAACTAATAAATTAGGAGAACAGAGTTGGCTTTGTTTGTCCTATTGAGGGTGTAGCTCACAGTGTGTACTATAACCCTAAAGATGTTTGAAATGTTTAACGCATGTTAAACATGTTTGAAAAACATGTTATGTTTGAAAAGTATTAGAAAACAATAGATTTAGGAACTTTTCATACAAAATAGGTCCAAGCTTACAAAATGAATTGCTTAAAAAATGAATTTATTTTACAGTGCCCAGCACCTGACACTTCACATTTCACTCATTCATCACTTCACAGTTGGTAACTCATAAATTACCAATGTTAATTCAAAATAGACTTTAAAATTTAACATTTTCCCAAATCTAGTACGTCTCAATAATCTTTGAGAAAACAACCCCTGTGTACTGGTAACTTTAAATGTAATGTAACTGTAGGAAAAATTCATTCCTATAACTTTAGAAAGCAATGAGTATTTCATTCATTAACCTTTTCCTTTTGTCATTATTATCTTGTAAACATGCTCAGAACAATGTTAAAATAAAATTTCTTGAATAAATAAGAACCTTTTCCCCAATTTAGTCAAGATACCTCTCTATGAATAAACAAGGAATAATATGGTGGTGAATGCTTTCAATCCCTAGTTGTAAGAAAGTCTTGGTATTGTTATGTCTGAATACATCATCAAATAGGATAAAATTTGAATGTCCTGGATATGAGTCTAAATGTTCTTGGCTTTACAATTCTTTTCAGTCAGAATTTGACTCGTACTCACATTTGATGAAGAACTTGTGCCATGGCAACTCCATTAGTCAGCTGTTTGACATCTTGACAAGGTGAGGCAGTCTTGAATGTCTGCAGCTACAATGACATAAAGCAAATGACCTTATTGGCTTTATTATCCCTATGGGGTAGCATTATAGAATAAATAAAAACAGCTAAAAGTGTCTTGTTTTGTTTAAATACAGACCTATCAAACAAATGAAACTATGCTAACATGTTTCTATGACTGTATAATATGTATATAAAAATAAGCACTTAACAGGGCATAAAACCATGCCTAACACAGTAAAATACATTAATGTTGTGTATGAAGTAATTTGGAATTTCTGAATAATACAAAGCCAGATACTTAACTCTAGTCTTTTGTCTCTTTTTAGGAGAACACTGGAAAAAGGACTTTCAGATAATGTTTGTAAGTTCACATTTCACTCACTTGAAAAAAACAGAGGTTAGAAATGTCAAATCTAAACACTACTTACAGTTTATTCATAGGCTGAGGTAAAATAGGACTTCTCAATACTACCCAAAAATTGGCCTTAAGCATGAAGAGGCAAGGCCACCCATCATGTGAAGTTGTTTGTATCTTGTTTAGCTTTATAATGACTAACTTTTTAAATCTTTTTTTGCTAAACATTAACACATACATGAAAAAAAGAAGTGGAATGGTAGCCAATTTTTTTCAAAAAAGCAACTATAAGACAGAAAAATTTTTAGAAAGCAAATTACACCACAACTAAAATGGATCATATTCTTTCCAGAAATCTAATCTCAAACCATAAGGATCTTAAATTAAATACACAACAATTCTCTTTTCCCACATACCTTCATATTCGTCAGTGCTGACTTAGAATTCCTGCACATAAGTATCATGACCCAACAGAATTCTCTCCCATCAAAATTTACCACTGGTAGTTCTATGTGTTTTTAGAGTCTACAAATCTGTCTCTGGACAGAATGACACAGGCAGACTAAAGTTAGCCATAGTCACTTTCAAAGTACACAAAGACACTTTACTAAGCTCCTACTTTGCATGGCAGTGGTAGAGGATGGAGTTGCAAAGGACAATCACTAGGTTTGTACCCTTCAAGTATTCCCAGTCAAGGGTGAAGCAACAGAGAAAAAGACAAGTCATTTTAGAAAATACGGTGACTTTCACAAGTGGAATACGCACAAAATGTAAGACTTAACTAACCTAATTAGGGTTTGTATTTAGGAAAGACATTGTGGAGGTGATTCTTGTATAGAAGGCTTTGAGGGATTAGTAGCATATTCTGCAAGTATAGCAGGAAAAGGAACTGTCAGGGAATTAGAATACGCTACAAGTAGAAATACATGAGAAGGGATGGCATATGGGGACATGCCTTTCTGGATCATTGGCTTTGCAGTACAAAGGATGGGGAAGGGATGACAATCAAAGGATTAAAGAGACAGATCAGAATACTTGAGAACCATGACAAGAAGCTTGGATTTATAGCCTTAGTGGCACTGCTACGGAATGGGAAACAGAACAATTTCTACTTCACAAGATAGGGGATGGCAAACCAAAGCAAATAGCAAACACGTTCAGACTAGTGTCTGGCACATGGTATTATTATAGATAACTAAGTTAGGGAAAAATAATAGGCAGTCAGACAGGGCTGGGTCCTTGAGAGGTCAATTTAGAAGAAAACTGTGGCTGGAGGCATATTCACTAATGGTCAGACTTCCCAGAAAAAGAACTACTCACCCATGTACTTCCCCTAGAGATGAACAGCAGTGATTGCTTTTCCAAGTAGGCATCAATCACCTTGGGGTGGAGGACCAAACCTCCTTAACCCATCCTTCCAGGAAAGTCTTCGTCAGTCCCAGGTGTACTTGCTACTTGGACCTGTTTCCCCTTTTGATCCCCATTTAATCAATACTACCCAAGTGACTATATTTGTTGTATACTCATTGGTTGACCATGGTTTTGTCCCAACTCGTATTCATCCTATGATTTGCCACTGGATCAATATTACCTAAGCCACTGTACTTGTAATCTTGATTGATTATAGTTCTGTCCCACTTTAAGCCTGTCTCACTTTGTGGTTTTGCTCAACACCCTTGATAAGCAGGGTTGAAGCCTGATAAGCAGGGCTAAGCTCAACACCAACTTTCTAGGCCCCCTTCTGTCCCTCTCAGACTGAAGCTTTCTCTCTCTCAATAAATTCTTTCCACGCTGAACCTCTATTGTTCCTAGAATTCACTCCTCGATTTTAGAGAACATGAACTTGGCATTTTGGATATCTAGTAGGTTGGGAATTTCATTCCCCTATATCATTATGAGTTAAACAGCTGTTAACAAACTAGCTAAGAGCTATGGTTTCTCCAAATCTGAGAAGAAAGAATGAATTTATGGAACATTTGAAATGTGAAATAAGGATTCTGCAATTGAGTAGATATGTGGGGAGGAAAAACCCCAGGGCTTAAAGCATTTTTGTTTCCTTTCTGTGTGTGTATGTGTGTTTTATTTATTGGTACAATTTAGGTTTATGTAATGACTACATTCATTACAGGGAATTTGTATCCGTACATGAGATATCTTGTTTCCTCTTTTTTTTACCATTCCCATCCCCTCTTTGCAAACCCCTTCTTCTCCCAATTCACCAAGTTTAGTTTTCATTTTATCCTTCTTTTCTCACTTGTTTCCTTCCTTCCTTCCTTCCCCTCTTCCCTCCCTAGTTCCCTTTTCCTTTTGAACAGTTTCCTCCTATTTTACAGTATCTATAGTACATTTATGTTCTTATTTACACTTTCAATTTCTCACACCAAAGAGAAAAATGAGATATTCACACATATGTGTCCAATTTATTTCACTTATTATGGTCTCAAGGTGTATTCATTTAGCTATAAATGTCTCCATTTTATCTTAAAGCATTTTTAAAATGAAAATAAGCTGTGGCTCCCATTTTTCACCCCTTCCTACTTAAACATTAACTTTTTTGTGCAACCTAAGAGTTATATCATTAACATTTTACAAAATGGACATGAAGGATATGACCAGTGATTTTACAAGGACAATACTGTAGCCACAGGATATTAGTCAAAACAGCAAAGATATGTGTACTATATAAGGAAAATATTTGCTAAGGAGTTGCCTTCTTGATTACAGTCAATAATTTCTACTGATAGCCTGGACACTGGATTGTACCAATCCAACACAAATCATAAAATATGATACTTTATAAAAATTACTCTAAGAGGCATCACTTCATCTAACCAACTTCTCTTGATGATGATTTTAATTCTATTTATCTTAGCTTCATTCTCCTCCTAGTGCTGAAAGTACTTACTTCCAAGTACATTCTCACCTTCATAACTTGGCCCCTGCTTTTCTTTTTACTGTGTATTTCCCTGGTTTCCCTGACATACAACATTCCTAGGCATGCTCAGGTGCACATTACAGGGCCAAAGATACCCTGACAAATGTGTACTGTCCCCTATCTCCCTTTACTCTGTAGTTGAAAGAAACTCTACATTTCTGCCAGCAGCTCTTGCGTGTGTTAGGAAGAGTCATTTACTCTGATTTCTACTAACATCCATCAATCCTCTATATGCCACTTAAAATTCAACCTATATCATATTTAATGGTGAAATACTGTCTCTGAGGTCAGGACCAAGACAACTCTATTTACTATCATCACTTTGATTCAGTGTTATATTGAAGATCCTAGTCAGTGTTGCTCTTCCTAGGGATATCATATTTCCTTGAAAATAAGACCTAACTGGAAAATAATCAGCCTTGAAAACTAAAGATGAAAAATGCCAGCTTCAATCAGCCTATCCTTGCCTGACCTGCTTTAGAAAGCAGCCACCGAGAAAGAGAACAGCGACGGTAAGTCAAGCAAGGATAGGCTCATCAGGGCTGGTGTTAGTGATCTCTGGTTTTCAAGGCTGAGTATTTTCAGCTATGTCTTATTTTGGGGGAAAGAGGGTAGAGCAGCAAACAGGTCAGACAAGGGCTCTGAGGTCAAGTAGCAGGCTGGATGATTTCAGGAGTTAATAACAAATTATAAACAGATGGGGTTGGTAAAAGATTAAGTAGTACTACTTTTTGTTTTGCTTTCCCTTGTTTTTTGTGTTTATTATTAGCACATCTGCAGTACATAATGTTTATCATGGGAAGTTGGTACATGTACATGACACATCTAATTCTTTTTACATCCTCTCCTCTTTATTCCCCTCTCCACTCCGCTCCCTCTATCTCTTGGTCCTCTGCCAGTTATAAAAGATACATCTCCCTGTTTCCTACTGTCTATCTTTTATTTTGCTCTTTAATTTACCTATACTTTGGGATTCTCACATAAGAGAAACCATGCAATACTTAAGCGCTGTGTCTGATTTATTTCACTTAACATTATGGTCTCAAGGTGCATCTGTTTTCCCACAAATGACTCAAGTTGGTCCTTCACAGCAGTAGTGCTACATTGTGTGTAAATACCACATTTACTTCGTCCATTCATCTGTTGCTAGACATATAAGCTGCTTCCAACGTATTATGAATAGCTACCCATGTTTATAGCTACCTACTAGAAACGCTGGTGTACATATGTCACTGTAATATGATGTCTTTACCTCTTTGGGGAAGATCCTAGAAGGGGAAATAGCTGAATCAAATGGAATCTCTAGTTTTAGTTTTGTGAAGTATCTCAATACTGACTTCCATAATAGATGTACTAGTTTACATTCTCACCAATAATGTAGACTGGTTCTTTTTTCCCCCACATCCTCAGCAGCACTTGTTGTTGTTGCTATGCTTTTCATTATTTATGACAGCCATTCTATCTGGAATAAGATGGGATCCTGGAGTTTTAGTTTGCACTTCTCCAATGTTCAGAGACATTTAACATTTCTTCATGCATTGCCTATCTGTACTTTTGAGAAGTGTCTATTCACTTCAGTTGTCCATTTTTCATTTTTTTTAATTTTGGGAGGGTCTAATTTTCTTGAGTTATTTATATATTCTAGATACTAGTCCTCTTTTTGAAGACTAGCTGGTAAAAAATTTTCCCATTCTGTAGGTTGTCTCTACACTGTATTGGTTGTTTCCCTTTTTTGTGCAGAAACTTTTTAATTTGACATGATCCCATTTGTTTATTCTTGATATTACTTCTGGTGTAACTGGGGTCCTGTTTAAAGAGTGCTTACCTACACCTATGACTCCAAGACCTCCGTTATTTTATCTTCCAGCAGGTGAGGTCAAGTGTTTCTGTTTAAATGTTTAGATCTCTGATCCATTTTGATTTTCATTTAGTACATAGTGACAGTTGTGGGTCTAGATTCAATCTTCTCTATGTTCTAGCCACTTATCCTACCACTACTTGCTTTTAAAAGATGCTATCTTTCCTCCAATGTATGTTTTTGGCCCCTGTGACAAAGATAAGATACCTGAATGTGCCCAGTGCCGAAGGTTTCTGTGTCCTCTATTCTGTTCTACAGATCCACAAGTCAGTTTTGTGCCAGTACTGTTTTGTTTTTGTGGTACTCAGGATAGAACCCAGGGGTGCTCTACCACTGAGCTATATCCCCTGCCCTATGTATTTTCTGAGACAGGGTCTTGCTAAATTGCCCAAGCTGGTCTTGAACTTTCAATTCTCTGGCCTCAGCCTCCCACATAGCTGGGGTTACAGAACGGTACGACTAAGCCTACTTAAGAAAGGACTATCACAGAGAATCTCTGAAAGGTAACAACAGATCAAAGGTCTGCATAGTGAGAATAATCAGCTATATAAGAACTACAATACTCTAGGCAGAAGTTTTTTTTTCTTTAAAGGTGTATAACAAAAGCTAAGCTTCTGCAAAAAAGAGGAAGTCAATGCAGAAGTCATGGACTTGGAGGTGTGTGGCAAGAGGTGAATTTGGAGAATTTAGGGAGTTGAAGATCAATGGTGAAGGGGCTGGGAAAAGCAAAAAGTAAGCAAGCAAATGGTGAAGCTCACCAGGAATTATGTAAAGACGAAAAACCAAAAGACAGATACCCTAGACACTAAAACAGAAAGTAATTTCACAAAGGAGGCACTGAATAACAAACGAATAATATTACAGTTGCTGCATTTGGTAAATACTATAAAGCAAAAGGCTTGAGAAAGAAAACACTGGGTAGGCTAAGGAGTGAATGAGAGTAAAGGGAGCATAAAAGGTGAAGGAAAGAGACATATGGAGTGAGTGAAGTGGTGGCTTTGTTCTTTTGAAAAAGGCGACTTTAGCACATTTATACATACAGAGAAAAGAGCCAAGGAAAAGAAAGAAGTGCAAATACAGAAGAGGTTAAGTAATAGAGCAAAGTTCTAGAAGAGTTGGAAGGGACTGAGTCTTAAGTCACAGCAGAAGACAAGAAGGTGGTCATCTGGTTGAAAAAAAGATCCATAGAGTAATGATAAAGCTTTGCTAAAAAGGAAGAAAAGAACTGTCTGGTCACTCCTAACCATAAAGCTGGACAAGGTTATAGGGCAAGTGAACAAGAAAAGTCACATTTGGCAGCAGCAGTAGTCACTAAGGCAACAGTTTGTTCCTTCAGTTTTCTTCATGGTGTTTTCCAGCCTGAGAGAGGACTGCAGAAGCAAACAACCAATTGTTTTCTTGAGCTCCTTATTTGCCCAAGGCCAGTTTGGGCAACTAAACAAGTTTTCAGATTTTAAGGAAGTTTGCTTTCCACTGTAATTATACACAGCACTGCCTACCATTCCAACTGACATTGATCTGTGCCTTACTCAGCACCTTACACAAAGCAGGAAGTCAAGAATTAGTAAAGTCACATAACATTTTAAAATATCACAGTAACTGTTCAAGAAAATGCTGCACTTCTCTACCCTGTCACACTGAACTCAACGGCATAAAAATTAAAGTTTACTGTTTCAGTCAGATGGTGTTAAAGCATAATGTAACAAATTAGGATAGACCCTTTAATTAACCACTTGCCTTAACAAAACATCATTAAAAATTATGTTGCCTTGCTTCATGACAATCTTAAATACAGTATCTGAACCCCAACATCTATTTTAAATGAAAATACAGATTTCCAGTTAGTTGCTTTAACTCAGAAACCTTACACATTTATATTCCACTTAAAGCAAAAGTTATTTACTTCCTACAGTTTTACTTCGAAGTTGCTTTAAATTATGGCTATTTCCAACAGACTCTATACACTTACAGAAATCTTACAGATTTCTCATTCTTTGGGATTACAGTATTAGGAGTTGGTCAGAGAATCTCATCAAGCAAGGAAGGTCTCCTGATCTAGTCCGATCACATTCCGTTCTGCACACGCACCTCGACACACAGCGAAATGGTCTGGGGGTGCATCACCAATAGCGCTCCCGCCTTGGGCAACAAGCGTGGGGGGGCCACACCTGCAGGCCAGTTTGTTCATCTCCAGGCAACTCCCGGAGTGAGGGGGCGCTTTGCTCTCGACATTAACGACAAATCTGGGGCTGGATCTTGCCCATCTGAACCTAGCACAAATCAACGCAAATCCTAAATATGGATAAAGTGTAAATGTGCCAAGTCCTTTCCCTTCAAGGAAAATATGGAGGAAGAGGGGTCGCGAGAAGCGCAGGCCAGCGCGCCATCACACCGCGGCGTCTCCGGCGTACACGTGCACGCACGCGCTCGGAGCCCGCCGGGCCGCGGCCTGGCAGGCCCGGGCGGAGGGGCTCTTCCCGGTAGGCGCGCGGACCCGGGAGGCCGAGCCCGCGACCCGAGCGCGCGGCGGACGGGAGCCAGGCCCCGCACTCACCCACAGGATGAGGCTGTCGCACAGCTGCCGCTCCGGGGACGCCAGCGACTCCTCCATGGCGGGACGCTCGCCGGAGCCTGCCCCTCGTGGCGGTTTCCCCGCGCCGCTGTCACCACCACCCGCCAGCCGGGAAAGCTCGCGGGCCAGGCCGGGCGTCCGCGCCGCTCACGCGCGAAGCCCCACGCCGCAGACTGCTCCGAGCAGCAACCCCCTCGGCTCCGCCTCACGCCCGCCCCGCCCCCCACGGCCGCACCTGGGCCCCGCCCTACCGCCCCACCCCTCGCCTGCACACCTCGCCGCCTCTCTGAGTGACCTGCGCATGCACCAGTCACAAAGCGGTAAGGTGGCCGGGAGGGGTGGGCGGAGGCAGGAAGAACAGGATAGGCAGAGCAGAGAGGGCTGCTGATTGGATGGCCCCTCGTGGGCTCCGACCAATGAGCAGGAGAGGAGCGTGAGACTCAGGGCGAAAGCTAGAGTGGGTAGGGAGAGGTTTATGACCTGGCAGGTGCAGTACTGGGAGGTCCGGTCTGTGCGCTGGGGAGCAAGCGCGCTTGCGTGGCAGAGACTAGTTTGGCCTAAGCCACCAGGAGGCACAGAAGGGCAGCAGGACCCGTCTGACCTTGGCGGCAGGTCCCCGGGCTACACCTGCGGGGTCCAGACTACTCCTACTGGTCTTCCCAAAGAGATCGTGCCCAGGAATTAAAACCCCTCAAGGAAAGACGACCTGATTTTTTCCTGGTCGCTCATTTGAAAAGGGGTGTTTTAATGTGCAGACGTGGCAAAAAAATGGATGACTTAGGAAAAAGAAAGCAGTTTTTAATGCTTCTTAAATCTAATATGCTCTCGTGGGATTACAGATCATGGCTATTTCATTTTAAATACGATAAAGGAAAGGCTACTTTCGGACAGCAAAATGAAAAACAAGGTATCTTAGTTTTCAAAGAACATGGAAGATATCACTGTACCCATTTTCTTTTCTTTTCTAAGAATATTAGTGGTGGGTAGTGGTTTAAAATTTGAAACTCTCCGAGGTACTGATAGTGGCTTGCGTTATTGGGAGGTGCTAGAATATTCCTAGCCTTGCTGTTGGGGTTCATCAGTTCACACATTCATAACTTCATCATGTCGTGCTCTATGTAAGAAGGCATCTGGCTCATTTAAATTTCGTTTATATATTTAGACATGGAAAGTTTAATACTTCTATGATAGATGGCTGCAATTAAAAGCCTCCAATGTAAATCAGTCTCATTCTAAAAATATCAAGCATGCATTTGCTATTGAATTCCTTAACGTTATTTCAGAATTTAACATGTTTGGAATCACTTTACTTTCTGGACACCAGGAACACTGATCATATGACTTGATGACAACTGCAGGATCTAAGTCTGGAAGACACGGTACAAATTGTGACTTTCCTCCCCACAGGCTTTGGCCTCAGCTTTTTCCTGTGAACCCCAACTTCCTAATTCTTAACATCGTTGTAATTAAAATGTAAACATACATTGTACAGGTAATGTAAATTGCAAATTGTAAACTTTGCTAGTATGAGTTACATATTCAAAAGCATCTGAGAACATCTTTTGCTGAACTCTACAGCTGGCTGAACTATTCAAATAAAATAATGAGAGTAACTGACAGGTTGAGTTATCCTTTTGTGTTCTACTCACACAGGATAATCCTAAAGGAAGGAAGGATGCCCAATTCTCTTTATGGTACTAGATCTGATGAAAAAATGTGTGAAGGAAAATCAGTTGATGCCAGAATGTTCTGGTTTGTATCCGGACATCTTCTCAGAGCCTCATGGACTCAGAAACAAATATCTCAAATAAATATGAAAAAGAAAAAATATGAATCACTGAAATAGAACAATAAAAGATAATGAGAAAAGTGAGGTATACTTTCATATACAAGTGGAACAAGCATTTTAGAAAAAAAATGACAATATTTATCAAGAAACTTTAAACTATCTACATCTTTTAAACCCATCAGTCCTCTCCTGTTCATAAATTATACTGAAATCATCAGAAATATAGTCAAAGGCTTTGAACAATGACCTGCATTACAAGCCTATAGATATGGATCAGTTCATCTCCAATAAGAAAGGTTAAATAACCTTATAGCAGATTAACATCTAATGAAATAATGCTTTAAAGATTGTTTGAAACTAGGAAAATTGTCATACTATATTAAATAAAATTTAGATGTAAAGTAGTACACATGTTTGTGAGTTTAATATTATAAAAATTATTTATATATTTTAACATGTTCACAGCAAGAAGACAAAAGATATTCATTAAACCATTTTTGTGTTTATATATAGATGTGATTATATTCTTTAATCTTTTATATTTTTATTCTCTCTGCAATTATTTTGTATTACATTATAATCAGAGAGAAGACATTAGAAGAAATGGCAAATGCAGTATAAGCATCATTTCTAACTATTAAATTGGCATTTGGTTTTTAAAATTGACACTCACATATAAGGAGTTGAATGAAATTAGCTTTGAAACACTGTCAGATCACAAATTAACACAATCTCTGAAAGGTTTTGGAGAATATATATCAAAGGCTTTTAAAATGTTCAAAGTAACCATTAGGCTGGTAACCTTTACGCTAGTAATTTTGCTTTCAGAATCTATTCTAAGAAAATAATCAGATGCCAAAGAAGTTGATTACAGTGCTATTTATCAAGGCCAAAAATGGAAAAATAAATGGCTACAAAATATCCGTAAGAGGAGTGATTAAACACTTTATAGTCTATTACATAATTAAATATAACCATTAGTATATTTTGGAAGAAGCTTAATTAGGAAAGTGCTTTCAAAATAATGTTAAGAGAAAAAAATGATGGTACAAATTTGTGCATATGGTGTGGATCCCAATGCACACATAGTTATATACATACTTTTCTGTATAAATATACATTTACATTGGATTCCTATTTGTGTAAGCATGGGGTATGTATACTGTAAATATACATATACATAGGTAAAATATACATAGAGAAACAAAAAGGGGGACTAAAGAAAACATTAAAATATTAATAGTGATGATTATGTTGACTGGAGTAATAGATAAGTTTCACCTTCTTTGTACTTTACAGTGATTTTGTGATTTTCCATAGCAATTTTCTTTTTATAAAAAAGAGCTAAAGGCTAAGAATGATTAATATTAAATAAATATTAACATATATACATGTATGAATACACACACACCTATGTAACCATAGAGAGATTAAGAAAAGAGTTGGTTAAAATTAGTTGGGTGTAGTGGTGCACATTTGTAACCCTGGCATTTGAGAGACTGAAGCAGGAGAAAAATGAGCTCAAGGCCAACCTGGGCTACAAAGTGAGACTCTGTCTCAGACAAAAATTATAGATAAACCCTCAGTTTGGATCTCTATATACTAGCATAATAGTTATATTTCTGTATTGATGAGGAAATTTTGGTGGTGAGAAGAAAGCAAACTAACAATTTTTAAACATGTTGTTGGAAGGGTATGGAAACTTTGGACTCAATGGAAGAGCAGAAGAAGTCAGCACAGGAGAGGGCAGGTCCCAGAACAGTTCACCAGATCTAGGTAACAAAAACCACTGGGAGTCTTCAGGACACCACTTGGATGAGAATCACAAAGTTGTTGCTGGATCTTTCTGAGTCATTCTACTTAAAATCCACATTTCACAGGAGGCACCTGATTTGCTGTTTGGAGATATGAGTCTAACACTTTGCTAGCAGAGAGCAGAACACTCAGACTGGCTGTCTCACCAAGACTGCAGGCTCACGGGCCAGCTCCCAGCAGAAGGAGACTACAGACAAAAACAAAAACAGCTGTCTCCACATGGCCTTGAAGGGATGTTATGAGGATAAATACATGTGCAATGCTTAGCACACATGCTATATCATAACATTTGCTCAATACACTTTAAACCTGACATACACGTATGTGAGTCTGCATCCTCTGTGTTCTGAGATATGGGTATCTGTGTATGTGTTTGGACTCACCAAGAAAAGATAATAAAATATATTAAAACGTTAGTAAAATTGTTTACTATTTTCTAATTTAACCACAATGGACAAAGATGGCCTTTTTGGTTCCAAGGGAATGAAACTGTTTTTAAAAAGAGAGAGAGACATGATTTTGATGGGATTTTGGGCTCTGAATTTGTCTGCAAAGAGAAAACTAGTAAGAGATGAAAAATCTCTTGGCACAGCCCTTAAAAAGAACTGTAGAAGAACTGTAAAGAACAAAATCTGTCCCTTAGACACACAGGTGATGGAATGAAGAAATATATAAATTCTAAGCCTTTCTCTGCTGATTTCTGTATACCTAGATGGCTGAGAGTTGACACTGGTTGGAGAAGTCTGGCTTGCATAGGTGTGGAACTCAGCATGACCATACATGCAACAAACAGTCCTGCAAGGCATTCACTTCTGAAGTGAAGTACTGTGTCCACACTCAGAGGATCCTGACCACACTTCTTAGGCATAGCTATCCTTTCTAGTCCTCAAACAGATGTGCTCCAAATGTTGAAAAAAAAAAGAAAGGGTTGAAAGAAGAGGAGGAGGCAGAGAGAAAGGAAAGAACTGCAGCCCAGACTCCATCCATCTCAGTAGTGGAAAGATAGAGGAAGCCAGAATGGTATATTAATCCAACTCTGGGGTTAACTTCATTTTCTGAATAACCCCCAAAGTGCTCCACAATCCATGATATTCAAAGGACTGTAGCAAACTTGAACTACATCTGGTCAGCGGTCAAGTGCACCAGCAGAATTTGTAGACTGACAGTTTTCAGACTCTCTTGGATACTTTAGAATAATAGTTTACAGATTTTAGGTAATTTACAAGTCCTAGGAAGAGTCTTAGGGAAAAGAGATGGTCATGAAAATTGCCACTTTATTTGTGTGCATATTTATTTATAACTTATTAATTTTTGAGGCTTTTTTAGTTTTAATGTTTTATTAGTATATATTTGCAGCATATAATGATTACATTCATCTTCTGGTTCTTAGATCTGTAATCACAGAGACACAAGTGCCTAAATTTTGCCTAAGCTCCATCAAATACTGTTTTACAAGTGGGAAAGAAAAATCAGTTCCAGACATAAGTAACAATACCAGATAATTCTTCAATTTATGTTTTACACTTGCATAAAGGAATGTTTAACTTGCCATCATTGAGTGAAAATAAATATAGCCATTTCATTTATTAAACTTATTTAAACTCATGCTAAAGCTCTAAATATAATTGTATGCTTGTTTTACCTTGCTCTAAATAACTCAAATTAGAAAAATATTCAAATAGCAACATATAAGTAGCATTTTCAAATACTTAAAAACAACAGGTAAAGTTGGGCATTTGGTTTTTAAAAATTATATTGATAATGTAAAGTATCAATTAAACATTTAAATCTTGTAGTTTATATCTCAGTTTAAGAAAATCACAAAATGTGTCACCATTTTACATCATATTAAAAGACATAAGCCATGCTTTTGCATTCAGTTGGTGACCTATTTTTTTCTATGTACAAAAATACTTCTAATCCATGTAAGCAGATTTTAATATAAAGACCAAACAGTGTCACACAGTGGATAATCATTTAATCCACAGATGTTTGTCTATAAAAAAGCAAGAATAAGCTGGCTTTATAGTATAAATGCTCAGGCTATCTCCTATTGCTTACTAGATTGTTGAAAATTAATATTTTAAAAAGAAAAAATATATCTATACTGAATAAAGTCACATTTACAAGATATGTGTAATATGTCTAAAAATAAAAAAAAGTCTAATAAGTGCATAAATTCTGGCTAGGTGTGTTAGCACACATCTGAAATCCCAGCACTCAAGAGGTTGAGGCAGGAGGATTGCTGAGGGCTTGAGGCCAGTCTGGGCTACATAGTGAGTTCAAGGGCAGTCTGATCCCTGTAGTGAGATCCTGTCTCAAAACAAGCATGATTTCTACAGAAGACTGGGATTATGTTAGAAATTCTACTTACATTTCATTATACCTTGAGAAGATTTACAACTACTGTTACTAAATGTGATACTCTGAAGCCTCCACATGTATATGAAAAATGCATTAAAGTGGCATTTTTCAAAAAAAGATGTATGTTCTTTGCTCTCCATGTGTTAGATAAATATAGCTTATGTGGAATATAATATATATAAAAATGCCAAAGTTATAGAAGCAAGGAATCTATCAGGTCATTAAGAACAGGAGAAGGGGGACAACTTTGTCACAAGCAATAACAAAGAAGCAGAGGTGGAAATGCCAGGAAGGATGTGTGAAGTGTTAACTGATGGAAACAGTTGCAGAGAACACTTGGAAACCCAGTTATGGCTAATGAAAGTTTAAAAATATTTTTCCAAATAAACAAATGATTCTCAGTATGACTTGGAAGTATTCTCCAGACATCCTAAAGGCAAAATAAAGTAAACAAGAAATAATGATAGATATAATTGAGCAGGGCCTACCCTGGTACAAAGAAGCAGCAAATTTTACTAAATTAGTGGGCTCAGCATTGTAAAATTATTCTGTACGATAATAAGTTAATATTATTACTTAGTTATTGCAGACTGATCAGGCCCACGATCTCCTAAATGAGTGGACGGTGAAGGCTTAAATAAAAGAGACAAGTGGTATGATTTTAAGGCTCCAGGAGGTTCAAACTCCTCTAACAGAATTTGACATTCTCTGGGGGCTAATTCAAAGAACTACTCTCAGCAGCCCATATTTATTTGGATTTCAAACAAAGGAGGGGGATACTGAAGAAAACACGGAAATCTGGAAGCAGATCTTGGGAGATAGTTCAAAGACTTCCCCAGGTAGAAAAGTATGCTAATTAGAAGACTAGCTTATCTCCAGGTTGACATTCATTGTAGGAGTGTGGAGCCTGCAGCTGCAGTCTCTTTTTAGTTAACTGGGGTTGGACCAGGCATCCTCAGTTGTGGCTTTGGACAGACTCACAAGTAAACATGGAAAGCCAATTGGTTAATTTAAATCCTGCTCAGAGGCATGTCATAGTGGTCTCCATCAGTATGAACACAATAGGTGACTATAAAGATGCCTAGTCTTGAAGATATAAACAACAGTAGTGTTAGCTAAAATTTATTAAGTACTTAAAAGATGCTATGCTGTATCTGAAGTCTTCATTGATGCTAATTCATTTATCCTCAGCACCCTGGTGAGGTAGGTGATATTTTCCATCTTTCTTTTATGGATGAGGAGAGTAAGGCATAGAGAAGCACCCAAGCTCAGACTACTGAGTTTCAAATTTGAGAAAACCTTCTGGATAGGAAAAGTAGAATGTTCCTGAAGGAGACCAGAGCTGATCATTAAAGACAATCTTGGGGAAAAAAATGCAGCATGTGTGCTACTTTTTCAGTTAACACTTTCTATATTTTTCTTTGTTGCTGAAATGTTTCTTCAGGCAATAAACATTCTTTTGTTCAATACTGTGCAGAAAGCAAGCACATCATGCCTAAGTGAGTGAAATTATTGCCTGCTAATGACACTGATGGCTCAGGGGCCTTGGATATATTAAGCTTTTAGCAATATTTTATCTGAAGATGAGCTTGAACTATTATTTTTACCCAATTTTTCTTATAAACTTCAAAGGATTTTTCTGAAAAATAATTAAATTGGCCATTTGGATTAAATATCTGGCCTACTTATATACCTGCATTTTTAAGCACATGCATTTTTAAATTTTAGATATAATTACCACATGCTTGATGGATGGATGGATAGATATGTGTCACTCAAGAATAAGAGAAATAATAATTCTTTACCTTTAAAATTTCAGCACATATGTAAGAATAAAGATTGTTCAAATAATCACATATAATCATTGCATTTGGGAAATCTAATGCATTATCAGTCCTTATTTAAGTTTACCTGATTGTCCTCAGTTCATTCCTTTCCTTACTCCCCTTGATGATAAATCAAGAAATCAAGAATCATGCATATTTATTGTTGTATTGCTTTAGTCTCCTGTAACCTGTCAGTTTCTCAGCCTCTGTGTGTACATATGTGTGCACATGTATGTTTGTGGTATTGCATGACATGACAGCAACATTTTTGAAGAATCTAATCCAGTAGACTTGTTGGATTGTTTCTTCATGATCCTACTAAGTTTAATCATTTGGAGAAGCGATTCTATCGTGAGCATATTGGAGGAACATGGGATTGGACTGTTTATTTATTGGAAATAATAAATTTTATAATGTGGTTAGATTATTTCCACCAGATTTCTCCATTATAAAGGTGTTTTTCCTATTGCAAATAATGATAAATCTAAAGCATTGTAGTTCTCTTGTTTCCCGTATGTTTTTACCTACTGCTTTCAACATCCATTGATAATCATTGCTAGAATAATGCTGTACAATTGTGGCTGTGAGAGATTGGCTTCTGTTTCCACTATCCTTTCTACATGTATTAGCTGGGTTAATGCTGTAAAAAAAGAATTTTTCCTGTTTTTCCACATCGACCTTTAAATATTTTAAAATGTGTATATGGGCTTGTATAGAAGTTATAAATGTTGATGTCTGGGGAGAGGACACTAAGTGGTTGTGAGGTTCCAATGCACTAGGAGGCTGGAGAGAACATCCCTCTGTTTTCTTAGACAAGAGGCATTGATAATACGTACTACCCTGGATCCCAGTTCAGTAGAGGGACAAACTATTCTTAAAGATAATTTTATTACTCAGTCAGCCCCAGGTAGTAGAAAAAAGCTACAAAAAATGGCTTTTGCCCCAGATAGCTCACTTGAGATGTTAGTAAGAATTGCCTCCTCAGTATTGACGAGGAGGAGGCCAAAGAGAGAAAACAAAGAGACCGAGAAAAAACAGCTGCCTTTGTTGCAGTACTAAGAGAAACAGACCCTAAGTCTGATTGTCAGGGCCCAAAGAAGAACTCATTGACTACACTCATCTGCTACCGCTGTTAAAAGCCAGGCCACCTCAAGAGGGACTGCCCTAAGAAGCCCCCTGGGCCATGCTCTGACTGTAAAGGTGACAACTAGAGGTTGGACTGCCCTCTGAAGTGAAGGCCCCAGAGCTCAGACCCCTCCTACCAGCTGGCCCAACAGGAATGAAGGGGCCCAGGGCATATTCTGCCTTCTCCCTTTGGCCAGACCTTTATCTCCAAGGAGAAGCCCTGTGTAATCATGACTATAGAGGAAAAAGTAAACAGCCTATTGCTGGACACTGGTGCTAGTCTCTCAGTCCTTCTTTTCAATCCTGATCTTCCTTCCAGCCGTCACACCTCAGTGAAAGGAGTCACTGATGAGGAGGCAGTCTGCTATTTTTCATAACCCTTAGGCTGTAACTACTTGTTAGATCTTTCTTGCATATCTTTGTTTTCCTGAGAAACCATTTTGAAGATACCAACATGTATTACAGCAGCCACTGATAATTTCCTACCAATCTGTCCATAACTCTGTAATGTTTGTGTTGTTCCTATGCTATTTTGTAAATGGATGTATGTTTATTACTATGTGTTTTCAACAACCATTGAGAATAGTCAATGATTATTTAATTGATCACTCATGTATAGCTCTATTTGTTTTCCCTAGAAACCACTTTGAAGAAACCAAAGTATAATACAACAATCATTGATAATTTCCTACCATTTCTGTCTGTAACTCACTATTATTTGTCCATTTGTTTTCCTAAGAAACTATCTTGAAGGTACCAATAGGTAAAATAACAACCATTGATAATGTCCTACTACTTTATCTGTAATTTGGTAAATCCCCCTATTACTATGTTATCCTTCTTTTACTCTTTAAAATAAAATAAAAATAAAAATAAGAAGTTATAAATGTCACATGTCTCATGCATATGCTATAATCCTCTCTTGTCATTACTCTTTATTTATCAGTCTCTCCAAGGCTCAGCTCACTGGAACTCCTTCAGGTTGGCTTTTGCATTCTCTCTACACACAGCTATTTTTTTTACTTTATTAAAAAGGATAAAATAAAATTTTGTAACAAAATAATAGGAAATAACAATACTTAATACATTAGATGTTATTATATTTAAACTAGTTGCTCAGGGTAAAAGATATGGGCATAAAAATTTTCCCAAACAATATTAGCACAAACCTTCCTTTTTAATTATCTAAGATACACTAATAGTATAACTAACTTGCATTATTTCCTCTTTCCCATATGATCCTTTGCCATTTCTACCATCCTGGTTCCTTTTATATTTGAATAATTTCTTCCCATTTCACAGTGTATATTATATATTTCAAACTTTATTTAATCTTTCAAATTTTCACACAAGGGAGACAATATGATGTTTACACTTGTGCTTCTGATTTATTTCACCTATGAGTATGGTCTTAAGTTGCATCCATTTACCTATAAACTGCTCAGCCTTCTTTATGACTGAGCAGTACTACATTGTATAAAAAGACCACACCCTTTTAATTAGTTCCTCAGCTGATGGGCATTTGAATTGTTTCCAAGATTTAGCTATTACAAATTGTGCTGCTATAAACATGGGTGCATATATATTGCTGAGGTAAGATGTTTTTAATTCTTCTGGAAAAATACCCAGAAGGGCAATAGCAGGGTGGAATAGGATCACTAATCCTAGTTTTTTGAGGAATCACCACACTGCTTTCCACACTGGTTGCACCAGTGTACACACCAATGAGTAGTGGAGAAGGGTTCCTTTTTTCCCACAGCCATTCTAGCATTTGTTATTGGTTTATTTCTTGATTATAGCTGTTCCTTCTGGGGTGAAATGGACTCTCAGTGTTGTTTTAATTTGCATTTCTCAAATGAACAGTGATACTGAACATTTTTTCATATATTTATTTGCCATGTGTAATTTTTTATATGAGAAGTGTGTATTCATCTAAAATGACCATTTTTTGGATTTTCTCTTTGAATTTGTGGGGGTCTGATTTTTTTCCCATTCTTTATATGTCCTAGAGAGAAGTCTTTGTCTAAGATAGATGTCCTTTGACAATTGGCTAAATTTTTTTGCCACTCTGTGAAGTCTGTTTTCATTTTATTGGTGATTTCCTTTACTATGCAAAAGCTTTTAAATAAGATGAGATCCCAGTAGTTCATTCTTTGAAGAATTTCTTGTGCAGTCTAGACTTTGTTGTTGAACTCTCTACCTACACCTGTGTCTTCAAGATTTCTGCCTACTTTCTCTTCCACTAGATGTAGTTTTTCTGTTGTAATACTCAGATACTTGATGCATTTTGACCTTAGTTTAGTTAGTGCACGGTTATAGGCATGAGTCTAGCTTTAGTCTTTGGCATGTGGAAAGCCAGTTAGTCCAGCGCCATTTAATCAAGAAGCTATCTTTCTCCCAGTGAACATGTTTGGCCCTTTTGTCAAAGATAAAGAGGCTTAGTGTGCTTGTGGTTGTGGCTTCATATTCTGATCTGTTCCATTGATCCTCTGGTCTGGTTTTTTGGCCAGTAACATGCTGATTTTATCACAGTAGCTTTGTAGTACAGTTTCAAGTCAGGGGTTGTGAGGCCCCTGCCTTGACTTTGTGGCCTAGAATTGCCTTTAGTCTAGGTCTCTTCTGGTTCCAAATGAATTTTAGGAATGTTTTCTTTAGTTCTATGCAGTATGTTAATGTTATTTTGATTGGGATTGCATTAAATCTGTATAATATTTGTGAAAGTACAGCATTTTTCACTATGTTGGTTCTTCCTATCCATGAGCAAGGGATATCTCTCCATTTTCTGATATCCTATTTTATCTTCTTTTTCAGAGTACTGTAATTTCCACTGTATAAATCTTTTGTTTCCTTTGTTAAATTGATTCCTAAGTATTTCATTTTTTGGATGCAATTGTAAAGGGTGTGCATTTCTTAATTTCTATGTCAGTGAGTTTGTTGTTTGTGTACAGGAATGCTCTTAATCTTTGAATGTTCACTTTGTATCTAGCTACACTGCTGAATTTGGTTATTAAGTCTAAAAATCTTTTGGTGGAGTTTTTGTGATCTTCTATACAGAATATCATGTCATCTGCCAATCCTGATAATTTAGTTTCTTCCTTTCCTATCCTTATTCCTTTTATTTCTCTATCTTGTCTAATTGCTCTGGCTAATGTTTCTAGAATTATACTGAATAGCAGTGGTGTCAGTGGACATCCTTGCCTTGTTCCTGATTTTAGAGTGAAAGCTTTTAGTTTTTGTCCATTTAGTGTGATGTTTGTTGTTGGTTTTTCACAGATGGATTTTATAAGATTGAGATAAAGATCAGCTATTCTGATTTTCTATAAGGTTTTTTTTTAACATGAATGAGTATTGGACTTTGTCAAAAGCTTTTTCTACACCTATAGAGATGATCATGGATTTTTATCTTTCATGCTGATGATACACTGTATTACATTTATTAATTTGTGTATGTTGAATCATCCCTGAATTCCTGCAGTGAACCCCAGTTGGTTATGGATTGTATGGGCATGGCATATAATCTCCTTGATGATTTGCTGCATTCTTTCTGCTAGTATCTTACTGAGGAATTTTGCATCTATGTTCATTAAAGAGATTGGTCTGTACTTCTCTTTTTTTATTGGATCTTTCTCTGGTTTTGCTATCAAGATAATCCTTGCCTCCAGGAAGAAGTTAGAGAGTATTGCTTCTCTTTCAATTGCATTAAATAGTTGAGGCATATTTATATTAAATCTTCTTTAAATTTCCTGTAGAATTCTGTAGTGAATCCATCATAATCTTGGCTTTTCTTTATTGATAAGCCTTTAATTATATTTTCAATCTCATTAACTGATACTGGGTTATGAAGAATTTTTATATCCTCTTGATTCAGCTTTGGTAATTCACACATATTTAGGAATCTATCCATTTCTTCTGTATTGTCTATCCTATGAGAGTAAAGACTTTCAAAGTAGGCATTGATGATCTTTTGAATTTCCACAGGATCTGTAGTGATTTCACCCTTTTAATTCCTCATTGCATGAACTTGAGGTTTTTCTTTCCTTTTTTGACAAGATTGTGTAAGGGTTTATCAACTTTTTTATTCTCTCAAAGAATGAACTCTTTGATTCATTAATTTTTTTATTGTTTCTTTGACTCAACTGTGTTAATTTCTGTTCTGATCTTTATAATTTCTTCCTTTCTAAAGGCTTTGGGCTTGATTTGATGTTTTTCTAGAAGCTTGTGTTGCAACATTAGATTGTTTATTTCTCCTCATTCTGTTTTCCTGATGTGAGAATTCACTGCTATATATTTCAACATTCAGACTACTTTCATTGTATCCCACGGGTTCCAGTATGTTGCATCTTCATTTTTGTTAATTGTAGATATTGTTTAATTTCTTCTTCAATTTCATCTGTGACCCATTGGTTGTTTAAGAGGGTGCCATTTAATTTCCATGTGTTTGTGGAGTTTTTCTGGTTTCATTTACCATTAGTTTCCAGTTGTATTGCAGTATTATCAGATATTATGCATGGGATAATCTCAGTTCCTTTGCATTTACTTAAGCATGTTCTGTGGGCTAGTATATAGTCTGTTTTAGAGAATATCCCATGTGTGGCTGAAAAGGATGTGTATTCTGATGTTGTTGAGTAGATCACTCAACATCAACTAAGTCCATTTGTTCACAGGTTTGGTTCAGTACTGACATTTCTTTGCTGACTTTTAGTTTGGTTGATCTATTTGTGATAGTGTGGTACTAAGGTCCCCCATTACAACTGTGTTATTGCTTATTTGATTTTTTCATGTCTAATACTCATTGTATATAGTTGGGTGCTCCCATATTTAGTGCATACACATTTAAGATTGTTATCTCCTCCTGTAAAAGTTTTCCCCTAACAAGTATGTAGTGACTTTCTTTATCACTTCTGATCAGTCTTGGTCTGAAGTTAACTTTGTCTGCAAAAAGAATAGCTACCCCTGCTTTTTTCTGGGTCCCTTTGCATGGAGTATTGTTTCCCATCCTTTGACTTTCAGTGTATGAGTTTCTTTTTGACTGTGTTTCTTGTATATAGCATAATGTTGAATTTTATTTCTTGATCCATTCTGCCAGTCTCTGTCTTTTTATTGGTGAATTGAGGTCATTTACATTGATGATTATAACGAAAATATTTTGGCTTACCTTTATCATGTTATTTTCCTGCTGTTGATTTTCTACATTTCCCCTCTGTGCAATTGCTTGTCCTGCTTGATGGTTTCTTTCTGTTCTTCTTGGAACTGTAGTCATTTCTATCTCTGTCCAGAATATCTTTCAGTTTCCTTTGTAGTGTTGGTGTGGTGGTCATGAATTTCTTCATTTATTCTTTGTCATGGAAGTATCTTATTCTCCATTAATTTTGAAAGATAGTTTTGCAGTGTGTATTTTAACCTACATTATAAGTTGTTTTCTTTCAGGACTTGACATACTTTGCTCCAAGCTCTTTTTGGCTTGATGGTTTGTGTTGAGAAATCTGCCAAGATTCTGATGGACTTTCCTTTACAGATGATCTGTTTCTTTTCTCTAACAACTTTTAGTAGTCTGTTCATGTGCTGAATTTCTGGTATCTTGAATATTATATATCTGGGTGTAGATTTACTTTGGTTATGGCTAATTGGAGTTCTATATGCCTCACTTAAATGTCAGCTTCTTTTCCCATGCCTAGGAAAGTTTCTGCTATTACTTCTGCAAATAATCTTTTCATGTCATTTGTTTTGTCTCCTACTTTTTCACTGACACCGATTTTTCTTACATTATTTTTCATTGCATCATTGCAACTGTTTATTTCCTGATCTTTTGTTATTTTCAAGAGATCTTGCCTTTCCTGATAACTAGCTGAGATCCTGTCTTAAAGGTCTGAAAGCCTGTCTTCAGTTTCATTCAAGTGGTTTTTCCAGCTTCAATGGAATTTTTTATTTCCTAGATATCTGTTTGAATCATTTCATACATTCTATTACTTTCTTATATTGGTCATTCATGGCTTCCATCCTCTTAATATTATCATCTATTTTTATCTGTCTCTATTCTAGATTTGATTAGAATTCTTCTATAAATGTTGACATTTCATTTTTTACTGGAGAGCTTATTTCTGATCTGATTTCCTCTATAGCTTCATGGATTTATTTCTTTAATTTGATTGCTATCATTTCAGAAATGTCAGGTGTCTTTTCCATTTTCCTCTATCTCATTGCCTCCTCGACTTGTTCTGGGTGGGTTAGATGTCTGAGATTGCATTTTACTTGTGCATCTTTTCATTTTGTATTTCAAATGTGTTTTTTGTGTTGATCCTTGTAAATTTTTATAATAGGTAGCTTTATCACTAGTATCAAGTCTTCTCTAGGTATGGTTTGTTCTTCAGGGATGTCTTCTGTGTAGGAGGTTCCTGGTTTGTGTCTGTCTCAAGATCTTACTTTTCCAATTAATTAAGAGTGAGATGCTGGTATCTGTTTGGCTCAGTCCCTAGTCCTTTTTTGCTGGGGTGTGGTGAGGTTATTATCCCAGAACTTTACAGTACTGTTACAGAAGTGAGAACAACTGATATGATTTCCTAGCTAAAGTAGTACAATTAGTAATAACAATAGCATCAAGCACAGTTTAGAAACTGACAAACTGTGATAATTAACAGTTTTCGTACATTTAACTATAAGAGCAAAATCTAAAAATATATTACAGAACCAATCATAAATTGAGAGTTTGTATGCAAAATGTTTCCCCTTGGTGGAGTGGTTTTACCTTATGGTGGGGAAATTTAAGAAACATAGTGGATAAAGCATATATAACTGAAAAAAGTAGAAGCCATGCTGGAGGACAAAGGATGATTACACAATTTTGAGGAATTAGAGAAGACAGCCTTGACTGACTGCATGAGAAATAACCTGACCCAGCTCACTTTGACTGCACCCAGTGGCATAGCTTATGCTTTCTAGCCCCCAAACATACCATGTTTGCTAACTTCTTTCAAAGACTTTTGGCTCAGCACCAAAAAATAACTGATGCTAGCTAAGAAAAATTCACCACACTCTTAAGCTTTTGTGTCTCCCATTTGCAAAATACATATAAACTAAGCTCAAAGCCAGCTCTGGGCTGATGCTTTGGAAGTGATCCCCCATCAGCCTGCCAATGTAATAAAGTTGGTTGCCTCCCAGCACCTTGGTGCAGAGTGTTTTCTAATCAGTTCAATACTGGGTTCTGTAATAAAATGAAGTTAACCTCAATCTTTTTTGCTGCAAGAATCATCCCATACAGAATTTACAAGAACTGTCTCAAGTCTCATTTTGCACACTGGGAAGTCCTCATCTGTGCCTTCTGCCATACCCATGATTCTCTCAGCCACATAAGCAGAGTAAGGGACTGGGAAACAAGCTGCACCTTTTGAGTTTCAAGAATCACAAACTTTGGTCATATTGCTGTCTACTTTACTTCATGTTGTTTACTGTGACCTGGATGCACAGCCACCCTCCAGTCACTGTACTGAATAAGGTTCAACTCTTTCTCTCTATTGCTCAGAAAGTCTACAGAAGACAATTTCCTAACTCATTGCTTTCAGTGCCGATTCAAAAAGAACAGATAGACATCTCAAACAGAATGCTGAATCAGTTGAACTATTCATGACAAATACAATCTGTTGCCAAAAACTAGTGCAAATGGTGAAAAAGTGGCTTTAGGCTTGTAAAGAGATAACTGAAGTGAATTACCTGAGAAGCAGTGTTGGGTACAGTGTTTGGAAGTACATGTTTCTCTCCACATTTTATTTATTACTTTGGTCATGATCCTGAACTCTCTTGGTTCTCAGTTTTCTTACTGTAAATGGAGATAATAACAGCTTTCCTGGCTGAATAAATAGGGGAGGATAAAATTGCTGAGTATAAATTTATGTATTTCCTATAGATAGAGATTTCCTTTGATATCAGAAATATAGAAAAACATAGGAGAGCATTTGTAACTTTTCTATACTTAGCATTTAGTAAGGGTTGCAAGACATGAACATAGACATAAAAATAAATGTCACAGAGACATACTTACAGGGCTCAGGCTACAGCTTAATGGCAAAGCACCTGCCTGGCAAGTGTAAGGTCATAAGTTCAATTCTTGGTGCCAAAAGAAAGAGAGACATACTTGTAACACCTTATGAGGATATAAAAAAGCAGGAGAAACCACTGATCACCAAGAACATTATAAGCTTCTCAGTTTACAATAATAAAATATAACTTAATCTTACTCCTTACTATTATTCCAAAATATAAAATAAGTCCAAGGAAGCAAGAAGCAAAGGAATCAAAAGGAAAGAAGAAAAGGAAGGAAAAATTATGAGAGACTCAGTAAAGTAACTACTTAAGAAAATGTCAGTATTTAATGTATTTTTAGTTTCTAATTCTTTTTTCTAAATGACATATCTCCAAGTATATAAAGATTAACTTTGCATATATTGAGATGATTGTGTACTTTTCTCTCTCCTTTTAATGATGGTGTTATAAATCAATGCTTCTCGGGGTGGGGGATTTAGCTCAGTGGCACAGTGCCTGCATGGCAAGTGCAAGGTCATGAGTTCGATTTCTGGTACTGGAAAAAAAACAAAACCAAAAAGAAAAAAAATGATCAGTTCTTCTCATATTCCAAGCCACCCTTGCATTCCTGGGATAGATCTCACTCAGTTGTAGGGAATAATATTTGTAATATGCTGCTGGATTTGGTTTATTAGCATTTCATTGAGGGTATTTTTTCAATGTTCTTAAGCAATATTGTTTTTAAAAATTTAATTTTTTTATTTTAAAGAGAAAAAATACAATAAAACAGAGCTTCGAAACAGGCTGATAGGAGAGTAATAATAACTAATTCATTCTGTATTTTTATCTTCTTACTAGTTACTCAGAGTACAAGATAAACATGAAATATTGTCCAGACAATCTTAGCATAAACCTTAAACTAGCTGTATAACTATCTTAACTATCTTGTGTGTGTGTGTGTGTGTGTGCATTTGTGTGTGTATTTTTTCCTTTTTCCTTTCATCCTTTACCCTTTCCCCACTACACTTTCTGTTTTTCTTTGAACAATTTCTTCCCAATTCACAATATCTATCATATATTTTGGATCTTTTTTACACATTGAGTTTCTCACACTAAGGAGTCAATATTATTTTTACACATATGGGTCTGATTTCTTTCACTTATGAATGTGGTCTCCAGTTGCATACACTCTAAAAGTCTCAAGTTTATCCTTATTTATGGCTGAGTAGGACTTCATTATGTAAAAAACTCACAACCTCTTTATCCATTCCTCATTTGATGGGCATTTGCATTGTTTCCCAGATTTAACTATTACAAATTGAGCTGCTATAAACATGGGTGCACATTTATCATTGTGGTATTATGCTTTTAATTCTGCTGGGAAGATACCCAAGAGGGAATAGCAAGGTGGAGTGGGATCACTAATCCTAGTTTTTTGAGGAATCTCCCCACTGATTTCCACAGTGGTTGCATCAGTCTACCCTCCCACGGACAGTGGAGAATGATTCCCTTTTCTCCTAAGCCCCTCCAACATTTGTTATTGATTGCCTTCTTGATGGTAGCCATTCTTTCTGGAGTGAGATGGAATTTCAGTGTTCTCTTAATTTGCATTTCCAAATGACCAGTGATGTTGAACATTTTTTTCATATATTTATTTGCCATTTGTACTTCTTCATCTGAGAAGTATGTATTCATCTCAGATGACCATTTTTGCATTGAATCTTTAAATTTGATGGGTCTGACTTTTTCCATTCTTTATATGTCCTAGATAGAAGTCCTTTGTGCAAGGGACAATTGGCTAAAATTTTTTGCCATTCTGTTGCTGATTTCTTTTGCTGTGGAAAAGCTTTTAAATAAGATAAGACCCCAGTTGTAGATTCTTTGAAGTTTGGTTTTTGTTAAAAAACTCTCTGCCTATCCATTCACCTTAAAGATTTCTACCTAGTTTCTCTTCCAAAAATGAACAGATTCCTACAAATGCATGAATTAGCAAAGCTGAATTGAGAATTTATAAAACTTCTAAGCAACCCAATATCCGTCAATGAAATAAAAAATATGATTAAAAAATTACCAACAAACAAAAGCCCGGGTCCTAATGGATTCACAGCTGAATTCTACAAGAAATTTAGAGAAGATTTAACACCAAATTCCTCAAAATCTTTAATGAAATTGAAAGGCAAGCAATTGACCTAACTCATTCTTGGAGGCAAATATTACCCTGATACCAGAATCAGAGAAAGACCCAACCTAAAAAGACAACTATAGGCCAATCACCCTAATGAACATAGATACAAAAATCCTCAATAAGATAGTAGCAAACAGAATGCAGCAAATCGTCAAGAATATTACACACTATGCCCAAATCAGATTCATCCCAGGAATGCAAGGATGGTTCAACATATGCAAATCAATAAACATAATATAGCATATCAACAGAGTGAAAAAAAAATTACATGTTAATCTCAATAGATACAGAAAAAGCTTTTGACAAAGTCCAACACTCATTCATGATTTTAAAAACCCTAAAGAAAATCAGAATAGATGATCTTCACTTCAATCTGATGAAGGCGATCTATGAAAAAACAACAGCCAACATTACATTAAATGAACAAAAACTAAAAGCTTTCACTCTAAAATCAGGAACAAGGCAAGGATGTCCACTGACACCACTCCTATTCAGTATAGTCCTGGAAACATTATCCAGTGCAATTAGACAAGAGACAGAAATGACAGAAATAAAGATAAGGAAGGAAGGAATTAAATTATCATTATTTGCAAATGACATCATACTCTACGTAGAAGTTGGCAAAAGCTTCACCAAAAGACTTGGATATTTAATAACTAAATTCAGTAGTGCAGCTCAATACAAAGCCAACACTCAAAAATCAATAGCATTCCTGTACACAGCAAACTCACTGAGTGAGAAATTAGGGAGACCACACTCTTTACAATAGCACCCATAAAAGATGAAATACTTGGGAATCCATCTAACAAAGAAAGTAAAAGATCTATACATTGAAAATTACACTACTCTGAAAAAGGAGATCAAAGAAGATATCAGAAAATGGAAAGATATCCCTTGCTCATGGATGGGAAGAACTAACATTGTGAAAATGGCCATACTCCCAAAACTATCATACAGACTTAATGCAATCTCAATCAAAATAACATTAGCATACCTTATAGAACTAAAGAAAACATTCCTAAAATTCATTTGGAACCAGAAGAGACCTAGACTAAAGGCAATTCTAGGCCACAAAGTCAAGGCAAGGAAAGGGGCATCACAATCCCTCACTTGAAACTATACTGCAAAACTACTGTGATAAAATCAGCATGGTACTGGCAAAAAACAGACCTGAGGACCAGTAGAACAGATTAGAAGATGCAGACACAACTACAAACATGCTCTTCCACCTTATCTTTGACAAGGTGCCAAACATGTTTCCTTAAAGAAAGATAGCCTTTTTAATAAATGGTGCTGGAAAGACTGTCTCTCTACATGCCAGAGACTAAAACTAGACCCATGTCTATCACCAAGCACTAAAGTCAAAGTGGATCAAAAATCTAAATATTAAAATCAGTGGAAGTTTTAATGTACTGGATTTTTTTGCATCTGTTTCATGCATTCCATTTCTTTCCTGTGTTGGGCATTTGTGATTTCCATTTTTTCCCTGAGCTCTTATATTTTTTCATCTGTGTCTGTTTTAATGTATTTTATTTGACTGTCATTTCTTTTTGCACCTTAGAGATTATTTTTTGTGTGGCCTCTTCCATTTGTTTTCTCACTTCTGCTGCTATCATTTCAGAGAGTTCTAGTGGTTAGCTCCTGATATCCTCTATCTCTGTGTGCTCTGGACTTGTGCTTGGTGGGCTGGGTGTTTGGGATTGCATTTTCTTCTTCCTGTCATCATTTTCTGTTTTCTATTGTTTACTTTTTTTTTTCTGTGTTGATGAATGTAGATTTCTCATGTTAAATAGCTTTATCTCTGGTGTCAAAGCTTTCCTAGGAGACGTCTTTTCCTCAGTGTCTCCCAGATGTAGTTGATTCTTAGTTTTTATGTCTCTCCTAAGAACCTATTCCCCAAATATATTAAGAAGATGTATTTGCTATCTATTTGACTAAAGGCCCATTTCTTTGGTCGTGGACTCTCCTGTTTTCCTACAGGAGAGAAAAACTGATTATAACAGGTATGACAGGCTCATTACAGTAATACAGTTAGCAATAACAATAGACTCAAGCACAGTCTGGCTATTGACAAACTGGTAACTATTAGCCTGATATCTTTAACCACAGCAACAATTTCTACAGTTATATAATATAATCCAGTTTATGCTATGAACTTGTATGCAATATGTCTCCATTCAGTAGAGTCATTTTACACTGTTGAGGGTATTTTAATAGGGATATGGGGTTGGATGGAGAGATAAATGAGGTTAAATATAGCAGTAGCAAGGTTGGAGGGCATAGGATGATCATCCAAGTTTTGAGTAATTGTAAGACACAGAGAGAAGGCTTGAAACAGAAAGCCTAGGAGTTTTGACGTGAATTAGAAAAAGAAGAGACTATGTTTACTTACATGCAAATACCATAAAATCAAGAGAGATAGTTGAAAAAGAGAGGAAGAGAATCAGTAGAATAAAACAAAAAGAAATTTAGAGATCTACGTCATGAGGAAGAGAGCAAAGAAGGAAGAAAAAAAAGAAAAGAAAAAAGAGAAAAAGAAAAGAAAAATAGGAAAGAAATATATCCCCTTACACCAAAAAGAAAACAAACAAAAAAAACAGCAAACATATAGATAAAAAACAGAACAGAGAAAAAAAGAGAATAGAAAAAACACTAAGTCAACTGACTACCAAGAGGAAAACCCATCAGACAGAAAAGTAAACGTAGCAAAATTCCTCTAGCGTCTACAGTTCTGCAGACAAGAGTGTGTTTGCTAGCCAAAGTTGCAGGTGAATTTGTGCTGAGTTTGGATCTGATCTTTGTCTCTAGATTTGGGGGATAGGATTAGTGTTCTGTGGCTAGAGTTCTCCCGAACTGTTTAACAAAGAAAAGGGGGGAAAAAGAAAAGAAAGAAAAGAAAATGAGGCATCCTTACCTGCCTGCTTTTATTCCAGGCATTGTTGTCCCCAGGTACAAAGCCTGTTCACCTAAATTACCACCTGCTGGCTCATATTATTACTGTTGCTTCTGTGCTACAAGTCCTGCTTGTCCATTCTGTGGGCTCTAGCTGAGGTCCTACTGTGTTGCTGGTATTTCCGCCAGTCTCCAGTCCCTGAGCCCCATCATTGGAGTGGGGGAGCCAATCTCTAATTCTTCTTACCAGTTGCTCCTGCCCTAGTCAATGGAGGGAGGGGGAGCTGATCTCTGCCTCTTCATGACAGCCACCACTGTCCCACAATATTGTTTATTTATTGCAGTATCCTTGTCTGACATTCATATTAGGATGTTCTGCTCTCATAGAATAAATTAGGGAGTATTTCCTTTTCTTCTTATTCTCTCTCTTTTTTTTTAAAGACTCATGTACTCAAAATAATAGATAGACTCCACCAGTCAAGTCATATAATACCCAACTTCGCTTAGTTGGAAGATTTTGATTACTGACTCAATATCCTTACTTGCTTTATGCCTCCTCAACTTTTCTTCTTTAGTTTTCATAAGTTATGTACATAGTTTGTTGTGGTTGAACCTACTAATTCCATCTAGATTATATAATTATGTTTTATACAAATGCTCCTACCATTCTCTTCTTTCATTGTTGTAAACTTGATAATGAAGTCCCACTTTTATTTTTTATTTTAGTGATTGAATCTTACATTTCTTCTTGATAACTGAGCTAAATGTGTAGCAATTTTTTTACTAGTTAGTATTTGATTTTTGTTTCTTTTCAATTTCTTTTTATTTACCTTTTCTCAAATCTTTATTATTTTTCTCCTGCTACTGCTCCAGAGTTTGCTCTTTGTTTGCTAGTTACTTACGAAGATTAGGTTATTGACATAACATTTTTCTTTTTTAATGTGGGCATGTACAGATGTAAAATCTCTGAGCAGTTTTCACTATGTCACATATTCCTAGAAAAATAGGAAGAGAAGGCAACTTTCTAAATGTGATACAGTCCACCCATGAAAATACCCACAGATAACATTATATTCAATATGAAAGACCAAAAGTTTTCCCCCAAGAACAAGAACAAAATAAGCATTCCCACTCTAGCCTGTTCCATTCAACAGTGTAGTGGAATTTCTAAAGTTCTAGTCAGGCCAACATGGAAGAAAGAAAGATAAAGAAGAAAGAAAAGAAAAGAAGGAACAGAAAGAGAGGGAGGGAAGCAAGGAAAGGACAGAAGAATAAAAGGTAAGAAAAAAGAAAAGAAGTAAAAGACATCCAAATTGGAAAGCAAGAGGTGAAACAATCTCTATTCCCAGGTGACATGGTTTCATGTAATTTGTCTGAGAATTATAGTTGCAGATTATAAAATCAAGGTATTTTATTTCTATATATAAGCAATGAAAACTATGAAAAAGAAATTAGAAATGAATTACATTTAAAATATAAAAATAATGAATTACTTAAAATATGTTTAACCATGGAGCTGTAAGACTTGTATGTACTTTATGTACATTGTTTATGTGATAAATAAATTTTAAAAGAGCTAAATAAATAGAAAAAATCCATGTTTACATGTTATAAGAATTAGTGTTCAGAAAAGATTTTCAAATTTATCTACTGACTCAATATAATCTTATCAAAATTCTATTTTTTTAAAGAAATTGAGAAGCTCATTCTGAAATTCATATGAAGTAGCAAGAGACATAAGATCCAAAAGCCTGAAAAAGAAAAAGAAAGCTGGCATACTCAAATTTCCCTATTTCAAAATTTGCTTTTAAACACTACAGTAATGAATATAGTGTGATATTAAAATAAGGATATAGAAGAAAGATAGCTTCTTTAATAAATGGAAAAACTGGCATTCCACATGTTGACAATTAAAACTACACCCATGTCTGTCACCATGCACTAAACTAAAATCAAAATGGATCAGAGATCTGAATTTTAAAACAAAAACAGTAAGTCTACTGGAAGAGAGAATAGGTAAAACTCTTGAAGACAAAGGTGTATGCAAAGACTTCATGAACAAAAGCCCAATCACACTGGAATTTTTACAAAGAATCAAGTGGGATGCATATTATTAAAAACATTTTTCCCAGCAAAAGAAATCACCAACAGAGTGAAAAGACAACCCATATAATGGGATAAAATTCTGACCAGTTATTCCTCAAACATGGGACTAATACCTAGAACATATGGAAAACTGAAAAAAAATCAACCCCCCACCCCAAATTTAAAGATTCTATCCAAAAATGGCCATCTGAGGTGAATATACACTTCTTAGAGGGAGAAATACAAATGGCAAATAACTATTTGAAAAAATGTTCAGCATCACTGGTCATTCAAGGCATGCAAATTAAAACAACCCTGAAATTCCACCTCATCCCAGAAAGAATGGCTACCATTAAGAAATCAATCAGTAACAAATGCTGGAGGAGCTGCGGGGAAAAAGGAATCATTCTCCACTGTTAGTGGGAGTGTAGACTGCTGCAACCACTGTGGAAATCAGTGTGGAGGTTCTTCAAAAACTAGGACTAGAAGTTTTATTTTACCCAGCTGTTCTTCTTTTTTGTATCATCCCAAAGGGATTAAAAGCATCATACAACAATGACATATGCACACCTATGTTTATGGAGGTATAGTTTGTACTAGTTAAATCTTGGAAATAACCCAAATCCCATCAACCAATGAATGGATAAAGATGTGGTATTTATATACAATGGTGTACTATTCAACCATAAAGAAGGATAAACTTGAGACAGTTCTAGGTTAATGGATACACCTTCAGACCATACGCTTCAGTCAAATAAATCAGTCACATATGTGAAAATATCATCTTGTCTCTCTGGTGTGAGAAACTGAAAGTGTAAATAAGGACCAAAATTGGGATATAGGAAAAAACTGTTGAAAAGAAAAGGGGAACTAGGGAGGAGGAAGGGACAGGAAGGAATGGAAAAGGAAAAATGAGAAAAAGAAGGACAAAATGGAAAGAACTGTTTGTAAATAAGGAGGGGAAGAGAGGTTGAACGGAGGGGAGGGGAATGGAAAAAAGAGAAATTAAGATATATCAGATACAGGAACAAATTCCTTGTGATGAATGTCATCAATACATATATCTAAATTATACCAATAAACTTAATTTTAAAAGTAAATATGTATAAACTATGAAACAGTTTTATAAAAAATAGAATAAGGATAGACATATTGATCCACAGAATATAACTGGGAGTCCAGAAATAATTATGTACTTCTGAGAGTACTGGATTTCTAACAAGGATGCCAAGACCATTCAATGAGTAAAAGACAAACTTTCAAATAAATGGTACTGGATGAACTGGACATTCACAGACAATAGAATGAATTTCGATCTCTACTCATATCACTTACAAAAATTCAAAATAGATCAAAACCTTAATGTAAATCTTAAAAGTATACAATTCTTGGAAGTAAGCATAAGTATCAATCTTCCTAACTTCAAATTAAGCAATAATTTCTTAAATATGATGCCCAAACACAAGCAACAAAATAGAAAAGTAATAACTTGTAATTCATCAAAACCAAAACTTGTGCTCATCAACAGACACTGAAAAAAGGAAGGCAACCTACAAAATGGAAAGAAATAAAGAATCCAATCATATATTAATAAAAACTTATATCCAGAGTACATACAGAACTTCTACAATTTCACAGCAGCACCAACAAAATGATAAACAGAACAATTTTAAGATAAACCTAAGAAAATATTTCTCCAAGGAAGATATATTTAATGCCAATAAACATATATAAAGACACTCAACATCATCAATCATCAGGGAAGTACAAACGAAAAACATGACAAAATGCCATTTCATACCCACCACAATGGATGCACTGAAGTAAAACAAGAAAGGCAAGTTGTTGCTTAATATACACAGGGTTTCTTTTTGAGAATGATGAAAATATTCTAAAATCAGACACTGGTAATTGTTGAAACCATTGTGAATGTACACAACACCACTGAATTGTACTTTTTAAAATGAGTAAAACAGTCAAAATTATATCATGTATTTTACCTTGTATCAGTTAGCATTCATTAGAGGAATATATTTAATATAAAACATATATCCATTACCTTTAATGACTCATTAGCAAAATTTTTCCTTCCTGTTCCTATAACTTTATGTCCTGTCAGCCTGGAAGTCTTAGTTCTAGAGAATAGAAGGCTTGTATCAGGTAGCAAACCAGTGATTCAACTGAACTGAAAGCTAGGACTTCTCTCTGGTCATTTTGGGCCCCTCATGACTCTGAGTTAACATGCTAAAAAGAGAGTTATGATGTTGGTAGGTGTGATCAGTTCAGACAGCTAAGGGGGAAACTGGACTCCACAGTGAGGTAAAGGAAGAACACATTTGGAGTGCCCAAGATCCCTCAGGGTACCTCCTAATATTATTAAGGTCAATGGGCAACTACAAAAACCTACTCCAGGTAGGGATGAAAAATGGCCCAGAATCTTCAGGAATGAAGGTATGAATCACTCTGCCAGGTAAAGAATCAAGACCTACTGAAGTATTTGTTGAAGGCCAAGGGAATATAGAATGGGTAGGAGATGAGTAGTTATAAATTACAGCTACCATTTCATCATCACTTAAAAAAAAAGGATTGACATTGTCATGAGTATGTTTTCCTATTTTGTTAATGTATTTCTGCATTTATGTATATATTAAGCAGGCCAAAACTTAAGTTGTACCATGGGTATTGCTTTCTGCTTTTAGCCAGGTTTATTTTGAAAATCAGGACCAAAACACCATTTTTGAATAGTTTTCATTTTTTTTTTTCTTTTTGGTACCAGAAATCGAACTCATGACCTCAGGCTTGCCAGGCAAGTGCTTAAGTCACTGAGCTATACCCCCGGACCTGAATAGTTTTTAGTTTTGCCAAAAAGAGAACATCTATAAAGATAGAGCAGAGGAGAGCTTGGTTGCTGAAAAGATTAGCTTTAAGAAGAAGCCAAGTATAATAGAAACTGCAAGACAATAAAAACAATGGCCTGGGGCCATGTAAGAAATTAGTAAGACCACGCCCATTGCAAGTTTCAGGGTGCAAGTCTATAAAGCTTTCATTTGTAAAGAGAAGATGACACAATGTTTGAAAAGGATCACTTAAAAATTGGCTTCCCGGCATTCATTTCACAGTTCTCAGCCATCCAGGTACTTGGAAACCTCTACTGCCATGATGTAAAAGTGTCTGGGTAGTACTTGGCTTGGCATCAGACTTTGGCAATGTCTATGATGCTGGTTTTACAGACATACAGAATGCAAGAGTTGTGGGGTCAGAAAGGCTTCCACCCAAATTTCAGAAGTAGACCTGGGAAGCCAAGTAGTGCATCTGAGATGGCAGTACATTAAGCTGTGAGACTGAAGCCAAAAGTGGTGTGAAGAGATCAAGAAGTTGGAAATACTAAGAACATGGAACATTAGTTGAAGAAGGCCACAGGAAGTGAGTGGAGCTATCTCAAGCCTGCGGCTACGAGGGCTAAAACCACTGGCAATGCTGTAGGGAGAAAAGTTGTCCAACCCATGCTGGACATGGAATGTGGGATTTAGTGTTTTCCCTGCTGGGTTTCAGGTGAGTCATGGATCCATGGGTTTCTACTCCCCCAATTCCTCCATTTTGGAATGGGAATGTTTAGCCTATGGCATTGTACGTCAGCAGAATTTAACTTTCTTTTTGTTTTTACATAGGTTTACAATTTAAGACTCTGCCTTAACTCTCAGTAGACACTTTGGACTGGTCCTTTTTAAGCAATTCTGAAATTGTTAGAACTTTAGCAACTTTTAGACATGGACTAAATGGATTTTTCATGAAGAGATATGCATTAGTCTTGTGGGGGATAGAGGCAAAGTGCTATAATTTATACATGGATGTCCTACAGGAGCCTCATGTGCTCATTGGTGGAGCTTTTAGTAGATTTGATTATGGGTTCTGATAGCTGACTTGCTCTTGGGAGGCAGGATTTAGTTTGAAGAAACAAGTCACTGTGGATGTGGCCTGGAAAGATTCCCTGCACCTTCCTTCATTCTCTCTGCTTTCTATCAATTATGCCATGAGCATCTGTCCCTTGCCATGCCCTTTTTCCATGACAGCCTAACTTGGAGCCAGCTGACTATGGATTGTAAACATGAGACAAAGTAAACCTACCCTCTAATAAGTTGTGGTTGTCAGGTATTTTGTCTCAGTGACTAAGGAAGTGACTAAAACAAACCTTAGTTCTAAAAATATACAAAAAGGAGAGGAAGGAGTCCAATCTTGTATCCAGCATTATGCCAGGCACTTTCTCTGTTTTCTCACTGACCTAAATGGACATTTGTCCAAAAATAGCATTGGAAGGTGCTGGAGCTGGAATATGTGTGAGGGCAGGACAGAGCCAGAGTACCTCAAGCAGTCAAGCTATCTCAGTCTTGACCAAAGCATCCTTCCTGGACAATACAGTCATTAGTCTCTAGGCAATATAGCCTCTCTTGATGCTAGCTTTGCAAGAGTAGAAATAAATGTTAGGTCTTCCTGCCCATCAGGTGAAAGGTCACCTCCTAACCTGGTTCTTGTCTCTTGTTTTTATTTTCCTCATACCCTCTGCCATTCCTCCCTGAGATACAACAAGGGACCAATGGGGTCCCCTACATTTGGTGCCTGAACAGGACACCCAGTGAGAGAGAATAAATGGGCAATAGGTACATTTTCCAAGAGTGTGCAACAGATGGAAGGAAGTGCATTTGTGAGAGCTAGTATTCAGCACTGGAGTGTACGATATTGGCACTTCAAGGGTAAAGCATGGGGATACACGTTCTCTAGGGTAGAAATATATAGGCTTCAAAGAAGCCAAAAGAGAAAGGGATACTGAAGTGCAAATAGAGTCTCAAGACTCACAGGGGTATGTGTCTGTAGAAGTGTTTGTTGCATATTTAACTCCTGTATTTAATTTTCTGGATGTTGGTTTGGAGAGATTCTATAACCATAAAGGGTTTGGCTCAGAATGTTATGTTAAAATCAAGTCCCAAGCCTAAGCAGGACATGGAGGACAGCAATGGTGCTGCTAATAGAGCCTGAGCCCTCTAGCCTCATCCAATTTAAGAAGGAAGGTGTGGTGGGAGACAAAAGGGACTTTTCCCCACCAGAGAGGTGTTTCCCAGTGAACTCTATCTCACAATATTTGATGGAAATGACTGAGCCACAGGGGGCTATCCTGGACTTTTCAGCTCAGAGAAATTTTACTGCATCACAGATTGGAACTTCCACCTCTCAGAGCGTAGTACCATTTTCTCTCTCTCCCCTGCAAATGGCATTAAAAGAAACCAGATGGGCACAGGAGCCCATGGAGGGTTTTCAACATACCTACACTGTAACTGAAATTCAAGTCCCTGAAAATCCAGGACAAGTGATATGTCATTATGAACTTATACCTTTTAAAATCCCAAAAGAGTTAGAACAAGCTATTGCTACTTATGGCCCTACTGCTCCCTTTACCTTGAGTTTAGTAGAAATTCTACAACAGATTATGGCCCCAAATGATTGGAAAGGAATAGCTAAACCATGTTTAAGTCCAGTTGATTACTTGCTGTGGAAATGAAATTTCTCTGAATTTTGGACAGACCAGGCAGCTTGAAATGCTGTTCACAAACAGCCATTACAAAAGATATGCTATTACAAACAATCAACTGACCTTTGAATTGCCAGCATAGGAGCAAGCCAAGATGGCTGCCATGAGAGCTCGGAGGGAACTTCCTTCTAAGGGGGAGGCATCTCTCAATTTGGCTTCTATTATTAGGGCGCTGATGAACCTTTTCAAGATCTTGCAGCACGCTTACTGCAGGCTAGTGAGAGGATTATAAGTGAAATAGAAGTTAGCAAACTAATAATTCAACCGTTGGCCTCTGAAAATGCAAATAAATGATATAAAGAAGCTTCAAGAGCCCACAAAAAATAGGCTACATTGCAGATGATTCAGATCTGTGTAGATATTGTAAAAGGTGTCCAGTCGGCGGCACAGAGGGTAATAAAACAATAAAATGCTTTTATTATAGGGCCTGGAGAAGACTCCAGAGAGGAGAGGTGGAAAAGGGGGGAGTCTTCTGGGGCTAGACAAAGGGGACAATGGTTATATATGGTCAGGCTAGAGGTAGGGTTTAGGGGGATAGGCTAGCCAACATGGCAGGCTAGCATTGGATGGGAGGGTGGGATAATGAAACAGGATATTACATAAAGGGGAGAAGGAAGTCCTAATTTGACTCCAGGGAAGAAGGGTGGGGCATAGCACATGGCCTCTAGAGACCAGTGCCATATTGGCCATGGCATATACCACAGTGACTCTAAAGGAATTATACTAGGGAAAACTCTATCATATTGGTCTCTCATATATACAGGGGGCTGCCTTGGCAGGCGGTATTACTCTGGCTATTCAGCCACAGCCTGGAGAAAGAAAAAAAAAAACATTTGTTTTCATTGTGGGGGCAAAGGGTACTTTGTTCAGAATTGCCCTGCTGCACCAGTAAAGCAGCTCAGTCACTGTCAGTCTCTTCAGCAAAGCCTTGCAGTCCTTGTACTAAGTTTCAACATGGGTATCACTGGAATAATGTGTGTAGATCTAGAACTGCTGGAAAGTTGGCCCTTTCTGCAAAGCCCCATTGGAGCTTGCCTTAGCCCCATCAAATAATGGGGGCTGCCCAGATGGCTGCAATGGGGAACAAGGTGCTGGGTGCATTCAGATACCTGGAGTATGGTCCCTACTCCTATCTCTTCCCCTACCCGCTGGATGCCAAAGGCACCAATGGTTAGCAGCCCTGCAGCAGGGAACACTCTCCTGCCTCATTCTCCTCCACCATGCTCTTGTTGCATGTGAGCCTAGGCTTTGGGCCTTGCTCTTGCAGGCCTAGCTGCCATGATGTGAGTATGCAAGTAAAACTGTGGTGCAATGCATGTTTGGGAGGCAGATGCCACCATACAGGGCCTGGGACACAAGAATCCCCACCACCCCATGTGCTTCTAGCACTCCCTCACCCTGTGCTCATCTGTGCACTCCCACTGCCTCACTAGATGCCCATAAAAAGGTACTAAGCATAAATTTAGGGGATTAAAGATTTTATTACAAGTGTGATTAGCAGAAATGAGAATAGGGGGTCAGACCTAGCAGATAGGGCTGATGTGGATGATCAACTTCTAAGATATAACTTAAAAACAAGAAAACATGAAAAATGGATTGAAAAGCTCCTAGATAATGCAAAGAAAACTTATCTAATTGGAATTAGTGAAAAAAGAGAAAACAACACAAATGACAATAAAAGCCTGTTTACAGAAATAATTGTAGAAAAATTTCCAAACATACAGAAAGAATTTAATGCACAGATAAGTGATGTATATACACCACCAAGCCAAGATCAGAAAAAAAAACCTTTCTATAACACACACATAATCAAATTTCCAAAAGTTCAATACAAGCACAGAATCTTAAAACTGTTAGAGAAAAGCAACAAATCACTTATAAAGTGATTCTTACACGGTTGTATTACTCTGTTTCCAAAACCAGAGAAGGACCCAATCAAAAAGAAAACTACATGACAATCTTCTAATGAACATATATGCAAAAATACTCACAAGATATTGGCGAAAAGAATACAAGAAGTCATCAAAAAATTCACACGCCACGACCAAAGGCTTCATTCCAAGAATGCAGCACTGTTTAACATACGCAAATGAATAAAGGCAATGTATGAGTAGAGGCAAGAACAGAAATCACATGACCATCTCATAGACACAGAAAAATCCAACATCCATTCATTATTTTAAAAATAATGAAAAAAATAGATATATGAGGACCTTATCTCAACCTGAGAAAACCCACTTATGACAAACCAATATGAGGGATGAAAAGATGTGCAGAACACCTCAGGCACATTCTCTTTGCTCCAGGACTAATTTAAAGCACGACACTGTCCTGATCCAACGTGCTGTTGTCTGCCCTTAGCAGACTCCCCCATTGCTAAACTTGCAGTCACTTCTCTGAACCCACGATGAGGTCTGTACTCACTGCTGTGTTCCCTGTCGCCTGTGCAGAGCCCTGTACATGATCAATGCTCTGCATTTGTTGCACCACGCAGCTCAGCCTATTGTCTTGTCCTCGCTTGCTGAAAGGACAACAATTACAATTAATTACAACTCTTTGTTGCCTCTGTCATAGTCATAGATCATATTTCTCATTCTCTTGGAGCCCCTGCTGCCATTTCAGCTTCTTACTTTGAAATAAATTCTCAGAAAGTAAGAGCCCAGGAGTCTTTTGCCATAACAACTTGTTTTGAAATCGTACCTACTCCCACTGTCAGTTAAAATAGGAAAGGCAGATCAGAGACAACACTGAAAGCTAAAAATAGACCTGCTAAAATGCACCACTTTAAAAAAACATCAGTTTTTAACTTTTCTGACTAGAAATAGGATCATAATTTATATTCTTTTTGCATTTCCACAGTTTCAGCTCCATTATTTATTTACATTTAGCCCATAATATCTATGACAAAATTAGAATAAAATTATTACTTTCAGAATGAATAAAATATAAATTTAAAGATTTAACTGGAGAAACTATCACAACTCCATGTAAAACTCTGATGTTACATAAAAATTATGTACATTTCATGTGTTATGTACACTTAAAACCTGTAGTAACCTATACCATCATCATCATAATCTTTAATCAGACATCTGTACATTTTTGGCAGAGTAGCTGGCATATAGTGTGTGTTTGGCAATTGTTTCTGAAATGATCACTCTGTACTGCAAACATGTACTGGTAAAAATTTTTAAAAAGGAAAAAACGAATGGATACATATATTGTGAATACTATTTGACAAGAATTTCATGGTAGGCAAAGCCATTATTTCATTTGAACCTTATAATAACACAGTGAATTATATAGAATAGTGATTACCACCAACTCTACCTTAAAAATAAAGGGTGGCCCAGAGGGATTAATTAATTTATCCAAGTTCACACACAGCTGGTATGTGGTAGGACTGCCTTTCAAATCTAAATCTTGTGACACCAAGTCCTGAAGCTATTATGGATGTACTTGTATACTTAAGTTTTTATGTAGTGGAAAGACTGAGAATTCCTTTATATCTTAAATGGCACACATTATATTTCTAAAATATCCAAAATGAAAGTGGCCTAATTTTTTAAATATCATAGAATCATAAATCTAAATAGACACAGGCACCATTAAAATAAATTTACAACATGAAAATAATTAATTTGTCTTAGGACTAAAATGAGAAGTGAGCACAGCGTATGTGGGGAAAAAAACCATGGTGTTTGTGAGCTATCATCATCTCTTGGTATGAATGAGTGAATAATTATCACAGCAGAAAGAAAAAATAAACCATAATTAAGCAATGGCTGTGACAATACTCCTTGGGGGATAATTATTTGTCTTTATTGCATTCTTACAGTAATGTTTTACAAATGATATAAGCTTCTAATTTTCACTTTTATACTTATAGTTGATCCATAATTTTTTTAAAAATACATGCTTTTAATAAGAAATTGTTCTCCATGTGTTTTGCATTTAGTAAATTTTTAGATTATTGTCGAAGACACTATAAACATTTTAAAATAATCACTGCCTCTATGCTATGGTCTTGTAACAGATTTAAAGCCTCTGCATAACTGATAATAAAAATGCATGACATTTTTGTTTTTAATAGACTTTTAAAATTATAATTTTAGGTTTAACACGTAGATCTTTGTACAGTTGACTTTTCAACATAGCAAGGCCCAAAATAACTTTCTGAAAATTTTTTTTCTGTGGAAGTGGAAAATGCATTTTTCCCATATAAGTGGGATGTTATTTTCAAAAGAACTTTATCATTGTGCACCTAATAACAGTAATTAGCCCTTAAAAATGGTGACAATTCCTTATTGGTGTGTGTACGATTACTCTAGCAATATTACAGTATACAGTTGAATGATTCTCTCCCACACACCTCACCACCCAGATAGTTTACAGTTCTATTAACAGTAAAGTTGATAAAGTATTACTGATTTAAAAATTAAGATTAGCTAAAGAAAAAAACCCAGAAAATTATTTGGTGTGGCCATCTTACATGCTTATGCCTCCTACAAAAAGCTAAATATTTTAGCAGTGGTGTAATGAAAAGTTACATCTTACTGTTAATGTATGTATGCTCTGGTACACAGAAATCATTGTGTTGTCACAGTACGACAGTGAAATACATAAATAAAAACTTTATTTTCAAAAAATAGAATAACGACTGCCTCATTACTTAACAAGAATGACAGGCTATTGTTCATGCCTGTGGGCCGACAATCAATAAGCAGAGTTTTGCGGTCTTTAGAGCTGTGAAGAAACCTAGAGCTATCTTAGAAGCCTCACGTTACTAGAGCCTTTTTTCTGCTGAAAATCTAGTTCTCTCTATGCAATTTTTGAAAAGATGTTCCTCTCTCTGAAATGTGATCTTGGTAACTTTTACAAAGATGGGTTGTCTATACATATGGATTTCTTCTGTATTCTCAGTACTGTCCTTATTGTTCTGTCTTATGTCAGTTCCATGCTGTTTAAGTTGTTATCACAGTATTATTTTGAAGTCAAGTGCTGTAATGCCTCCGGCTTTTTTTTTTTTTTTCTCACAGTTGCTTTGGTTTGATGGTCTTTTGCTTCCATACAAATTTTAGGAGTGCTTTTTCTATTTCCATGAAGAATGTTTGGTATTTTAATAAAGATTGCATTCAATCAGTGGAGTACTTTGGGCCATATGGACATTTTAACAATATGCTTACAATTTATGAACATAAGCATGTTCCAACTTTTTGTAGCCTATTCCATTTCTTTCAGCAGTGCCTTGTGATTTTCAATGTACAGATCATTCATTTCTTTGATTAAATTTACTCATATGCATTGTATTTTTGTAGCAATTATAAAGGGGATTGCTTTCTTGATTTCTCTTTCACTAATTTAATTATTGGTATATTAAAAAGCTACTGGTTTTTTATCTTGATTTTTGTCTTCTGCAATTTCATTGAATTCAGTTAGCAGCTTTAATCATTTTTGGTGGAGTCTTATGTAGAAAGATCATGTCATCTGCAAAGAGGGAGAATCTAACCTCCTCTTCTTCTGTTTGGATGCCCTGCTCTCTTTTGTATTATTGCCTTAAGACTTCTACTACTAGAGTATTAGGAGGAACAGAATCATAAACAATGCATGCAGTTACATGAGAGGACTATTAGGAGGCTTGCAGGATCAGAGGCGGGAGCATCCACAGTGCTGTCCTTGCTTTGGAGACCTGGAGGATCCAGGAACTGCTTAGCTCAAGAAGATGGAAATTATGGAACAAGAGGGTCAGGAATGCAGTGCCAGTCAAAAGTTAAAGGTAAGAAACTCACCAGAAGTCCTTAGTGCAAGTTGAAACTGGAAAATTGAAAAAAAAAAAAAAAAAAAGAAGGACTTGGAGATTGATGGTCAAGGAAGCAGCAGCAAAGGATACCCCACTCAAGTCTAGAGCTCTTCACAGTGGGCACACTTGCTTCTTCTTTCCATTTTCTGTTCTCCAGGCTGCAAGCTCACTGGTTGGTGCCACCCGCAACTATGGTAGGTCATCTCCTCAGTTTGCTGGCCTTCATGTCAGTACTACATCTCTGGAAGAGACACACTCAGCACTGTGGTTTCCTAACCTGCTAGGTGTTTCTTACTCCAGCCAGGTTGACATATCACGGTTAATGTTCACAAAAATACTGAATAGGGGTGGAGAAAGAAGACATTTTTCACATGTCCCTGATTTTAGAGGAGATGATCTTAGCTTTTTTCCATTCAGTATCATATAGGCTGGGGCTTTGTTATGCTGAAGTATATTCCTTTTATACTTATATTTTGAGGGGTTCTAGAAAGCAAGATGCTGAATTTCATCAAGTACTTTCTTAACATCCATTGGGGTGATCTCATGGTACCTATTCCTCATTATGTTCTTTTGTTTTGTTTTGGTTGAGACAGGGTCTCACTACGCAGTTCAGGCTAACCTTGAACTCCCTTATGTAGCCTTAGACTGGCCTCAAACTCACAGCATCCTCCTGCCTCAGCCTCCTGAATGCTGGGATTACAGGCATTCACTGTCACACCTGGCTATCCCTGTTGACTTATCAGTTTGCAAAGGGTGAACTATCCTTGCATAGCTGGATAATTAACACTTGGTGGTGGTATATAATTTTTTTGTATGTTATCATGTTGGTTTGCTATATTTTGTTCAGCAGGGATATTGGTCTATAGTTTCCCTTTTTATTATGCCTTTGTCTGGTTTTCTTATCAAGGCAATTCTGGCCTCATAGAATGGGTTTGGAAGGGTTGTGACCTTTTCAATAATATTGAAAAGTTTGAGAAAAATTGAGATTAATTCTCTAAAAGTTTGGTAAAATTCAGTAGTAATTTCATTAGGTCCTGAGTGTTTCTGTTTTCACTTTTTTAACTTTAAGGGTAATAAAAATACAGAATTTTGAAACAAAATGATAGGAAATTAACAATGGTTATTATATTGCATATTGTTATCTTCAAAATAGTTGCTCAGATTACCAGATACAGGCATGTAAGATTGATCAAACTATGTAAACACTGTTTCTCTCAATGAACTAATAGAAATTAAGAGTGTATTGGGGCTGGGGATTTAGCTCAGCGGCAAAAGCGCCTGCCTGGCAAGCGCAAGGTTGTGAGTTCGGTTCCCGGTACCAGAGAAAAACCAAAAAATAATAAAAATAAATAAATAAATAAATAAATTAGTAGTATAATTATCTTAGCTATCTTCTATCTATCTATCTATCTATCTGTCTCTAGTCCTTCCTTCTTTTCTATTTTCTCCCATCCCAGTTGTTCCTTACTTTTTAGCAGTTTCTTTCCCTTTTGTAATATTTATTGTACCTTTTGTATTTGATTTACTACTTCAGTTTCTTATGCCAGAGAGAAAATATGATGGGCATACATGCAAGTCTGATTCATTTGACTTATGAGTATGTTCTGTAGTTGCATTCATTTACCTATAAAATCCTCGAGTTCACCTTTCTTTATAGCTGAATATACTCCATTGTGTAAAAGTACCTTATCTTTTTATCCATTCCTTGATTGATGGGCATTTGGGTTGCTTCCAAGATATAGTTATTACTAATTGTGCTGCTATAAACATGGATGCACACATATTGCTGTGATATGATGTCCTTAATTCTGAGAGAATACCAAGGAAAGGAAAAGCCAGGTGAAACAGGAACTCCAATCCAAGTTTACTGAGGAATCTCCACACTGATCTTCACAGTGGTTGCAACAATTTAAACTCCCACCAACAGTGGGAAGGGTTATTTTTTTCCTACAGCTGTGCCAGCATTTGTTATTGGTTGATTTCTTGATGCTAGCCACTTTTTCTGGGGTGAATTAGAATCTCTTTTCTATGTTGTTTTTTGTTTTTTTGTAGTACCAGCAATCGAACTCATGACCTTGCGCTTGCCAAGCAGGCGCTGTACCGCTGAGCTAAACCCCTAGGCCCTAGAATCTCAATGTTGCTTTAATTTGGATTTCTTGAATGACCAATGGTGTTGAACATTTTTGCATGTATTTATTTGTCATTAGTATTCCTTCACCTGAGAAGTGTGCATTCATCTCAAATGCTTATCTTTGGATTGAGTGTTTGAATTTTGGGGATCTGAATTTTTAAAACTATTTTTATTATAGATAGAAGTCCTTTGTCTGAGAGACTGTTGGCTAAAATTTTTTCCCAGTTTGTGGGTTTTCTTTTCACTCTGGGTGATTTCTTTTGATGTGCAAACATGTTTTAATAAAATGAGATCACAGTTGTTCATTCTTTGAAGTATTTCCCACGCAGTTTGGTTTTTGTTCAGGAGCTTTCTGTCTACCCTTATGTTTTCAAGATTTCTATCTACTTTCTCTTACAGAAGATTTAGTGTTTCTGCTTTGTTTATTTATTTATTTATTTACTTTTGGTACCAGGAGTCAAACTCATGACCTCAGGATTGCCAGGCAAGTGCTTATGCCACTGAGCTACATCCCCGGCCCTGTTTCTTTTTTAATATTTAGATCTTTGATCCATTTTGACTTTAGTTTACTGCATAGTAATAGACGCAGGTCTAGTTTTAGTCTTTGGCATGTGGAAAGCTAGTTTTCCCAGCACCATTTATTAAAGAGACTATCTTTCTTCTAGTGAACATGTTTGGATCCTTTGTCAAAGATAAGGTGGCTGAGTGTGTTTGTGGTTGTGGCTGCATATTATAATCTGATCCATTGATCCTCAGGTCTGTTTTGTTGCCAGTAACATGCTGATTTTATCGCAGTACCTTTATGGTATAGTTTCAAGTCAGGGATTGTAATGCCCCTGCCTTGCCTTTGTTTCCCAGGATTGCCTTTGCTATTCTAGGCCTCTTCTGGTTCCAAATGAATTTTAGGAATGTTTTCCCTAGTTCTGTGAGGTATGCTAATGGTGTTTTGATTGGGATAGCATTAAATCTGTATAACAATTTTGGGAATAAGGTCATTTTCAGAATGTTGGTTCTTCCTATCCATGAGCAAGGAATATCTTTTCATTTTCTGAAATTCTCTTCAAGCTTTTTTCAGAGTGCGGTAATTTGAAATGTACAGATCTCTTACTTCCTTCATTAGGTTCATTCCTAACTTTTTCATTTTTGGGGGATGCTGTTGTGAATGGTGTGGTATTCCTAATTTCTCTCTCAGTAAGTTTGTTGTTTGTATACAGGGATGCTATTGATTTTTGAGTATAGACTTTGTATCCTGCTATGTTACTGAATTTGGTTATTACATCTATAAGCCTTTTGGTGGAGTTTTTGTGGTCTATGTAAAGTAACATGCCATCTGTGAATAATGATAATTTTACTTCTTCCTTTCCTATCTTTATTCCTTTTATTTCTCTCTTGTCTAATTTCCCTGGCTAATACTTCCAGAAGTATATCGAATAAGAGTGGTGACAGTGGACATTCTTATCCTGCTTCTGATTTTAAAGTGAAAAGTTTCAGTTTTTGTCCATTTAGTATAATGTTTGCTGGCTTTTATCAGATTGAGGTAAAGACCATCTATTTCACTTTTCTGCATGGTTTTTATCATGAATGACTGTTGAACTTTATCAAAAGCTTTTATGCATCTCTTGAGATAAACACATGATTAGTGGCTTTGGCTGTATTGATATGGTGTATTACATTTATTAATTTGCATATATTGAACCATTCCTGCATTCCTGGGATGATTCCCACTGGGCATAGTATATAATCTTCTTGATGATTTGTTGCATTCTGTTTGCTAATATTTTATAGAGGATTTTTGGTATCTGTGTTCATTAGGGAGACTGGCCTATAGTTGTCTTTTTTGGTTGGATCTTTCCCTGGTTTTGGTATCAGGGTAATATTTGCCTCCAGGAATGAGTTAGGGAGAATTGCTTCCCTTTCAATTTCATTAAAGAGTTTTAGGAGTATTCATGTTATATCTTTTCTAAATTTTTTGTAGAACTCAGCTGTGAGTACATCAGGACCTGGGCTTTTCTTTGTTGATAAGGTTGAAATAAGGTTTGCAATTTCATTGACTGATATAGCATTATTCAGAATTTTAATATCTTCTTGACTCAGCTTTGATAATTTATGATTCTAGGAATGTTTCCATTTCTGCTGTGTTTTCCATCCCATGAGAGTACAGATTTTCGAAGTAGGTATTGGTGGTCTTCTGGATTTCCACAGGATCTGTAGTTATTTCACCCTTTTCATTCCTTTTGCATGAATTTGAGCTTCTTCTTTCCTTCTTTTAATAAGGTTGGCTAGGGGTTTATCAATTTTGTTTATTCTTTCAAAGAACCAACTCTTCAGTTCATTGATTCTTTGTATTATTTTCTTAGTATCCTCACCCATTGTGTTAATTTCTGCTTTGATCTTTATAATTTCCTCCCTTCTTGGAGAATTCACTGCCATAAATTTCCCTCTTAGGACTGCTTTCTCTGCATCCCACAGGTTCCAGTAAGTTGTATTTGAGTTTTCATTCAATTGTAGGAATTTTTTAATTTCTTGTTTGATTTCATGTGTGACCCTTTGGCTATTCAGAAGGGTTTTAATTTCCATGTGTTTATGGAGTTTTTGTGGTTTCTTTTGCCAATAATTTCCAATTTAATTGCACTATGGTCAGATAATATGCAAGGGATAATTTCAATTCCTTTGTATTTACTTAAGCATGTTCTATGGGCTAGTGTATGTTCTATTTTAAAGAATGTTCTGTGTGCAGGTAAGAATGTGTATTCTAATATTGTTGGGTAGAACACTGTAAAGGTCTACTATGTCCATTTGTTCACAAGTTTATTCAGTTCTATTATTTCTTTGCTGATTTTTTGTCTAGTAGATCTATCTCTTTGGAACAATGGGTTGTTAAGGTCCCCCATTATAATTGTGTTATTGCTTATTTGATTTTTTTATGTCTATTAATATTTGCCTTATATATTTGAGTGCTCCTGTATTTGGTGCGTATACATTTATGATTGTTATCTCTTCCTCTTGAAGTTTTCCCCTTACAATTATGTAGTGACCTTCTTTATCTCTTTTGATCATTCTTGGTTTGAAGTTCACATTGTCTGCAAATAGAATAGCCACTCCTGCTTTTTTCTGGGTTCTTGTCACATAGACTATTGTTTTCCTATCTTTCAGTGTACGAATTTCCTTTGGAGTTAAATATGTATAGAGCATATTTTTGGATTTTATTTCTTGATCCATTCTGAAGGTCTGTTTCTTTTGATTGGTGAATTGAGGCCATTTACATTAGTGTTTATAACTGATATGTATTGGCTTATCTTTATCATGTTATTTTCCTATGGTTGGTTCCCTACTTTTCCCCTCTGTTTAATTGCTTGCTTTGCTTTATGGTTTCATTCTGTTGTTGTTCTTGGAATTGTGGTCATTTTTATCCTTTTTTAGTATATCTTTTAGTACTCTTTGTAGGGTTGGTTTGGTGGTCATGAATTTCTTCAGTTGTTCTTTGTCGTGGAAATATCTCATTTCTCCATTAATTTTGAAATATCATTTTGCAGAGTACATCATTCTGGGTTTGAAGTTGTTTTCTTTCACGATTTGAAGTACTTCACTCCAAGCTCTTCTTTTCTTAATGTTTTGTGATGAGAAACCTTTTCCCTTGAAGCTCGGTGTGACTCACCAAGGCTCTCTCAATTACAGTGGGGTGGTGGGCAGGGTGTCTCCCCTCCCCAATGGCTCAGCATGGCTCTGGGGAGACATTTTATTACTGATTCAATTTTGTTACTTGTTATTGGTTTGTTCAGTCTTTCTGTGTCCTCATAGCTCTATTTTGATAGGTTTTCATGTCCAGAAATTTATCCACTTCCATGTTTTCTAATTTTTTTTGCATATTCATAGTTCCCGATGATTCTTTGTATTTCTGCAATATTAGTCATAATATACACACTGTATTGTTTATTTAACTTCTTTCATTCAAAGCTTCAGAATTTCTGAATCTTCTTTATGGTTTATTTTGCTTAATTTCTCATTCCTATCATAAATTGTCTTTCTTCATTAAGTTACTTAAAATAATTCCATTTTTAAAATTATTTGTCAGGCAATTTGTTGATTTCTTTTTCTTTAAGGTCTGTTGCTGGAGTTATGTGTTTCTTGGCAGGAGTCATGGTACCTGTTCTGCTGCCTGCACAGGAAGCCTCCAGCACTGTGGGAAGCAGGTGTGGTCTCAAATGGGTCTGTACTGTAAGAGCCTGTGGGGAGAGAGGTGCAACATGGGCTGGGCTCTTTCTCCAGGGTCATCTGGGACCCCCAGAGTGGGTTCAGTGCTTGTGATGCTCATAATACAGCATGAAAGCTGTATTATGTCCCTCCCATGTTTTTGTGTGTCTGGTGGGTCAGCTGCCTTTATCAATTTTATAGTGTAGTGCTCTAGTAAGAGACTTTCTGCTGTGACAGTTTCTCAAGCTTTTTCTTAAGTGACTTTAATACGATTGATTGGATGTACTATACACCTAATCAATCAGTTTGGCTTTTTCTGATGTATTCCCATAAGTGGACTGGAACTATGGGTTTCTCAATAAATAATGTAAAGATAAGGGGCCCTTCTCATTGTATCACAGTGAAGACATAAGCTGTAAATATGAGTCGTCACTGGCAATGTTACATTTCATTCTTTAGCTCAGAGGGTATATGGTAGATATGTGCCCTGTGAAGTTACTGCTTTTCCCTTTTCACATTCTGTTAGTTAAAAGTACTAAGTTTCATACTTAAAAGTTGTGAACTAAACTCTACTTCCTGGAGGAAGGAGTAACTACCTTCGTCATATAAAATTCTGCTAAAAATATTTGTCCCTTATTCCTCATTTGTTAATTTAGCCAGTTGTTTGTATCAACATGGACTCATGGATATTTATTTTATTCTTTATGTTATAACCCAGTACTTTTATTTATTTAACTAACCAAATTGTCACAGCATTAGCTTTAGCCTTTGGGAATTTTTCAGGTTGATTACTGTGTCCTTGTCACATGTCTCCAGGTTTTCAAGCCCTAACTTGTTTTCTGTCATTGCAAGACACTCCAGGATGATTGTGTTTTCCTGCCCCTGCCCCTCCCCAAATCAGCTACCTCTCCCAAGAACCTTGGTTCCTTATACTGGAAGATGGTAACAGCTCAAGATCTGTGTGCCAGAAGTGCTTTTAGATTCCTTCAGGGAAAACAAATAGAAAATATATGTATACACATACACATACGTATCAGATTTTTAGGTTGAATTCCTACCATCTTGTATGGTGAAGCTCTGTATCATTTCCAGTGTTTTTTTTCATTACATGTTATTGTCTTTGATTGTTTGATCAATCTTACATTCTTACATCTGGTGGACTGAGCAACTTAGTTGAAGATAACAGTATGTAATATAGCAACTATTGTTAATTCCTATCATTTTGTTTTGAGGTCACGTATCATTTTTGTTGTTTTTGTGTTGTTTTTATTTTGTCTTCATTGTTGTTGCTTTGTTAGTTTTTTTCTTTTTATTTTTTTATTTTTTTTTTAGTTTTTTTCTTTTTAAAATAAAAAATCAACAAAAAGATTTTTAAATAAATAAAAGAACAAATAGGTTGTTATAAATGCTGTGAAAGAAAAGAATAGCAGGTGTGATCTAACATTGATGGATGAGGTAGAAGTCAAAGTGGTCTTCTCTACAGAAAGGATATGCAAAATGACATCTACTTAGTGGCTAGGAGTCATTGAGGTAAAAGAGCACAGGAGAGCATTTTGGGTGGAAGCAGCATCATTAAGAAGTGTACCATGTACCTAAGGTCTTAGAAGAGGTGCTCAGAAGGAATGTAGGCATAACCGAGGGACAAGTGACTACAAAGGGGTCAACGCCTGATCCAAGGACTTCAGGTCTGGTCATAGACACAATGGGATGCCCCCCAAAGGGCTTTTAGTAAGTGGGGAGGTAGGTACATTCTTTTTTTATTTTAAAATTTAGAAAAACTGATGCAACAACAATGAAGACAAAATCAAAACAACACAAAAACAACAAAAATACATGACCTCAAAACAAAATGATAGAAATCTACAATGGTTGCTACATTACATACTGTCAATGAAGTTGCTCAGTCCACTGGACATAAGAATGTAAGAGGTACGTGCATTCTATTCCACACAGATGCAGGGCTTTGTGAAGGGAGTACCTCCCCAAACTCCTCGGCACGCCCCAAGCCCTCTACCTGTAAGCTTTTCTCAGCTAGCATTCATTCCAAGGGATCTGTCTCCCTGCCCTTATCACTCTGCCCACTTTGTGGGCTCAGCTGGCATCAGAAATTTCTCTTTCCAGTCTTTGGGCTTCACTAAGGTCAAATCTATAAAATGAACTCATATGAAGGATGCTTCAATACTCTTGTTTCAAAAAGTGCTCTCACATCATTTGTTAATTCATTCAGTTTGTTCTAGGAACTATGCCTCACAAAACTCCAGGCTCTAGCAAATATTAAGAATAACATTTCCTTCTTGTTAATTTTTTTTTTCTTTTGTGACTTTTTTCCGGTACTGGGAATCGAACTCGTGACGTCGCGTGTGCCAGGCAAGCGCTGTGCCACTGAGCTAAATCCCCAGCCCTACATTTCCTTCTTTTCCTCAGTTGCTAAGGCTCTTGCTCATGACTACATTTTATACTTACTCATCTTCATCAGCTGTGCATTTCTGATATAAAGTTTTCCAGGTAATGGCATAAGCAAGATGGCTGGGTAGAGGTTCTTGGCATGCTTTCCTCCACATAGGGGAAACCTTTCCTCCAGACAAGGAAGAACAACAGCTGTTTCACTGGCGTGTCTGAGGCAGAGCACCAGAGTACAGTGAGGATGTGGTGGAGACCTCACAAAACACAGGAATGGACAGTGGCCTGGTAAAGAAAGATCCATGCACACAGTACCCAGCGTTCTTCTTTAGAGATCTGCTATGACCCAAGAAGGATTTTGCCTGGTGTGAAGGGAAAGGCTGAAGGCCCCTGACCATTCCCACTCACATGACAGATGCCCAAGGCACTTACTGCTGAAGAATCATGCAGTTTTCAAGGCCCTAAGCCCAATTTGGAGGAATTCAGGCGACCATATTACTGCACTGCCCTGAAGAAAGGGCCCTGTGCACATGTGTCCCTTCCATTCAAGCTCTTGCTGCACAGAGCCATCCTGAGACTCTACCCACCTTCCTATGTCCCTAGAACCCCCTAAGCAGACCACCCAAAACAGACTGAGTTGCAGAGACTCCCAGAAAATAGTCAGGCAGTCCTGCCAATATTCCCACTGCCCAAAAAGCAGCCAATGGCCTTGCTCATCCACCTTCAGCCCTGGAAGCAGCCAGGCAACCCCTGACTCATGATTCCCCTCCTGCTGCCCCAGGTGTACTCAAGTGGCCTGCCTGCCCACTCATGGACTCAGACAGAAGCCAGGCACCAGGGCCATGTAACCTAAGTCCCAGGAAGCAACCAAGAAACTAACCTTGGGTGCTTCAGCCCAGAGAGGCCCAAGAGAGCAGCCGAGTAGCTTTCTTGAATGGTTCATCTCACTAAAATCCCCCAGGAAGGAACACAGTGGTCCTTTCTGCACTCCCATAGCACTAAGATGAACTGATTGGTCTATATGCAGAAGTACAGCCTGCTGAGGCCTGGAAAAGCAGATGCTCAGCCTGGCCCATTGACTCTTAGGCCCAGGAAACAGCTAAGCAGAACTAGGAAGCAGCATAGGTCAGAGCCCGAAGACCCTGAAAAATTGCCCATATGACCCTCAGACACTGACAAGAAACCACTTTGGACTAAATGTTGTGGCACAGTGCTTGTGTGGCCTTGAGAGATTAACAGGCATCCTAAACCACCCTTGGACATGCTGTACCTCATCCATCTGGGCCCACCAGTGTAGTCTAGCCCTCACATGACCTGTGGAAACTGAGGAGTGCACCCACACACAGTCAGCTGCACTGAACCTGGAGCTGCTCTAGAGACTGCCCCACCCAAGGGAGCTCCACTTGAGCTTACAGTGCAATGCTACAACCTTATAATCTAGGTCATTAGACACATACAGACATCACTAACATTAACTACAGATGAAGAAGCTACCCGGTTACCACACTAATGTGCCAACACAGAACCAAAGCCAACACAGTGTACCCACCCAACACCTTGTGACAATCCACACAGATGGGAGGAGCCTAAGGAGACCAGATGATTCAGTGCAACCTAGTGTCCTGATTGGACCGTGGAACAGACAACAACATTAGTGGAAAAACTGGTGAAATTTTATTAGCGTATGCAACATGGAACCAATGTTAGTTTCTTAGTGTTGATAAATATTGTATGGTTGCACGAGATATTAATATTGAGTAAAGAAACCTGAGTATATGTGGGAACTCTGTACAGTTTGCACCTCTTCTGCAAAAGTAAAATTACTGCAAATTGAAAATTTACAAAATGTATAGACATTATCTACCATTTAATTATAACTCCATCAGTAGCGGTGATCTTTATACTGGTCACTACTGTATATCTTTTCTAGAACAGTGATGTTGGTAGGTAAGACTAGGTTCTGCAGTATGGGTGCATGTTTGAGTTCTGGCTCTGCTATGTATGAGGTACATTCAGCTTAAGTCAAATCCCAGATACATTATATACTTACAGTGAACTGGAAGCTCCACAAAGTACAGTGGATGCGTTGGCGTAAGTGTGGTAGAAGGATAAGACAAATCATGAAGGATGAAGCACTGAGTATTACTGCTGCAGAAGTCTGAGGCCTCTGTGTTTTGGCTAGTAATGCAGGTTAAGGAGAGAAAGCAATTAGTCTTTAATGGACACAACCACACCTGCTCATTTACATACTGTCTGTGTCTGCTTCTGTGTTACATTGCAGAGTTGAGCAGTAATGTCAGAGATCTTATGTCACACAAAGCCAGTGATATTCACCATCTGGTGCTTTGCGAGCAATTGTTGATCCTTGCTGTACAGTAGTGCTGCTTTGCTTCCAGTGCAGACTCAAGAACACCATCCCTTTTAGCAGTGAGTACTTTTTCCAAGCCATTTCAAAGGGTCAGGAGCTTATCACAAGCTGTTTCAAAGAGACAAGAGCAGATCAAGTACTAATAGCAAATCCATGCGTCCTGTTTTGCGTTTTTCTTTCTGAGACCTTAGCTTCTCCCATCTCCTAGTCATGGGACACTACTACCATTCCGATCTTATGGGGCACTGGCTGCCTCCTATTACTGATATTTATGGGGCACTGGCTGCCTCCTATTACTGATATTTAAAAGCTTCAGTTGAAGCTGAGCCCAAATATCTTTTGACACCTATGGAAGGTGGTCTAGTGCCACTTACCAGTATGCAACTTTAGGCCAGTTACCTGGAGTCCTGAAATGTTGGTTTCATCTGTAGAACAGGGATATTATTTACCTACAGGACTATGAAGAAGACATGAGATAATGAATGTGCGGAACAGATTTTATATTCTTGAAAAGTAAGTAAAAAATAAAGGCTAAGAACTTCTTCCAGACATCCCTTGATATCTCAGTCAGGTTATTTAAGGTGTTTGTGGTTTATTTTCTTCAACTATAAAACAAATGATGACAGTACTTAGCATGTAGGTTTGTGGGAAAGATTAAACGGGTAAAGACCATCATTGATATAATAGTAAGTATCCTTGTGTTTTACATTAAGTTAAACAACCAAATTCATATATAGTAGCCAATTATTTGCTGAAATAGACTTTCTATTAACAGATAATAGGAAAACAGCACATTCATACATCTCAGGTGAGAACATTATGAACTTTTGGTTAGAATCCAAATTGCTGTGGTGATTCTAATGAGTACAATAAAATGCTCTGGGCAAAAGTTGAGAGATGCTTCATAGCTTGTTTCTCTCTAGGAGATTCATAGTGCATATGAACATATTATTATGAGATTATTTAATAATATCTATGATAATAAAACCCTCTCTTTTTCACAGTGGGGATCAAAGTCAGGGGCGCACGAATGCCAGGCAAATGCTCTCCCACCGAGTTACACTCCAGTCCAGTAACAAAACTTACGTAGTTCAAGATTTCTCACTTAGACAACCACAGCTCTTTCTTCAAGCAGAAGTCAGTTTATTCTGCTAAATGCTGTTGACTGCCCACACAGCGCCACTCCCTTCTCTCTTGTGGTAAGGCCATGATTTCACCGAGACAGCTGTATGCCCAGCCTCAGAGCTGCACCACGAGCTTTGTATGCCAGCTGTGGCCTCCTAGCGGCAGGCCTGCAGTGTGGAATCTGGTCAGTGCTATCCACAAGGCTGCTAGGATGCTGTCCCTAGTGAATGATGTCTGTGGAGAAGGTCCTCTTATGCTTTGGGGCTTTATCTCTTAGGGCTAATTACCACTCCCATTGACCAACATTCTCTCAGAAGTTGAGCAGTAGAATAAAAGTCTACCTTCTGGGCTCCTTGTGATTCTGAGTGCTCCACACATGCTCTTTGGGAAAGGCAGTATGATAGAGTCGTTCAGGATGGGATGAGCTTTAGCTTAGCTGGGAGACTTGCCCCAAGCAAGCTGAACGACCAGTTCTGCTCATGGCAAACTGGGCATTGGTAAGGGGCAAGGTGAGCCTGGTAGTCCAAAGTAGGATAATCATGAGGTGTGCCAGTTAGGACAGGACAGATTATGCTAAGGAAGAGATAAACATGAAATCTCAGAGACTCCAACGACAGTACAGTGTCCCTTACTCTAACTCCATGTGCACTGTAGGTGGCTTGGGACTCTGCCCAGTCACCAGGCACCCAGGCCGAGGAGAATCACTGCTCCTTGTGAAAGAGAAAAGAAAACTTGGTCCAGAAATAGCTCATTTAACAGAACTGGTCACAAGATTCCTCAACCACAAATTGGCCAAAGAATGAAACACTGTCACAGTTGGTAGCAAGCTAGAGAATGGTGGAGAGTGTTAGCAGGAGCTAGATGATGGATTAGGGGTCACTCTAGGTACTTTCACCTGACCTTCACCCCGTCAGGGACACTGGAGTGTGAATCATATTCACGCCCATTCTGTTTGCCAAATACCGTCCTGTTTGCTGACCTTAGGCTGATAAGCCTTCCATATGGCCTAATTTGAGACAGGGGTCTGGGGGCAAGTTGGGATGGGGAGGAGATGATTTATAAGTCAGAGTAGCAGGAAGGAGAATTTAACCTGTGTTTGAAGGTGAGCTAAAGTTCTACCCTGTGAGACAGTTCAAAGGTCAAATTAGAAGGCAGAAGGGAGGCTGGAAATGAAAGACTATGGCTGTGAGGCCAGGAGGGCTGGGGTAGGACAAAATGTTCTATGAGGACTGCACTCCGACCAGTGGCTTCAGAATGATGCAGTGAACCATGGGAGAGGAATCACTATTTATTTTCTTTTGTGCTTCATGTAAGCACAGGGTGGCAATTTCAAAGACTCAAGCAAAATTAGGCAAACACGTTTGATTTGAGGGGAGAAAGCTGTAATTTGGGTTTGGCCATAGTGACAGACTAATGCTAGACCCATGACTGGGAAGGGCTTGGGGCTGATTTGGACTAGACTGACACAGCCTGACTCAGCCTGGGTCACCGCAGGATGGAATAGAGCTGAGTCTGCAAGAAAAGACTTTTGGTGCCTGCAGCTTCAGAGTTGAGAAAAGCAGGGATAGCCATGTTTCCGTGTTCATTTCCACAGGAGCCTTCCAGGCGCACCTCCAACACCAGCAACCCCGCGCTGCCCGCTGCATCTCTCAGCTGCCATTTGCACAGGTGCCTGGTTCTCCATGCATGTCTTTCCTGTCCTGAGTGTGATGCTCACCCCTTTACACTCTGACAGGCTGTCGTATTTCCTTGTTGCCAGGACAAAATACCAAGGCACCCATAACTTAAAGGAGGAGAGGTTTATTTTGGCCCATATTTTGGAAGTTCCAGTCCACGTTCGGCCTACTCAAACACAGATACAATGTGGTGGAAAGGTGTGATGGCTTCTGTCTAGATGTCCCGCAAACCCCATGCGGTCATAGGTGGTGCTGATATGGGAAAGAAAACTAAACTAATGCCATTTTGTGTTCTAGTGCCATTTTAAAGCTTAAGTTTTTGTTTCCTTAAGATTGTTTCTTGTAAATGTTGTTATAGTTACCTAACCCGATACCACCGCATACTCTGTCATAAGACTGCTTGTCCCCTATGTAAAATGTCAAACACCTTTGTTCCGTTGTCACCCGCTAAGCCCATGCTTTGTAGTCTTTCTATAGCTGCACTAAATCATATCCGCACCACCCTCCCCAACAGACCCAGAACTAGACCCGGAACTAGAACTGTATAACTGTTCTCCCCTTCTGCCCTTTGAGGTCCGTGACCGGTCATGAACTGGGTGCTCACTGCTGGCCCCAGTAAACTTGCCTGTCTCTGCATTTGCGAGTGACTCAATTAAATAAGTGCCTTTGCCACAATAGTGCTTTTTAGAGGTGGCTGGACCTAGAGCGATGCTGGGATTGATTCACGGTGTAATGTTAGGATTAAGGGTGCTAGCACTAAGTGTGTAAATGCCACCGACCTAAGGGTGGGTGGCTGGCATAAGGGACAGAAGAGGCTTGTCGCTGCTGCTGCTTATCTTCTGCTCTGTGATGCCCCTCTACCACAACCCTGCCTTCCCTGCCTTGGAGCCAGCTGATTATGGACTGAAACCTCCACAAACTATGAGCCAAAATAAACTTTTCCTCCTTTAACTTTGGGTGTCAGGTATTTTGTCTCAGCAACAAGAAAAGTATCTAAGACAAAGGCGTGGTCAGAGAAAAGCTATTCACCTAATGGCTGCCAAGGAGAAAGGAGGAGCCAGGGAGGGGAATCTCCTCTTCTGGGTTACACCTTCAGGGACCCAGCTCTTCTGACAGGGCCTCTCCTCCTAACAGCACATTTGGCCATAGCCCGCACTCTCCAGTCACCTTTCAGAAGCCCAACCTCTGAGCGCGTGAGAGTGTAGGGGTCATTCTTGATCTAAACCACAACACAGGGATACCTGTGTTGGATTGGTTGTTGAGGTAATATGGGCATTTTGCATGTAGAAACTAGATATAAAGTTGTCTAATTTAACTAGGAGCTATGCTTCTAGAATTCTATAAAATAAATATAGATTGGTTGAGGAGACAAACTGGTATTTGTCATATTTCTGCTTTATGTCAGGCACTGTACCAGGCACATCACATATCATCTTATTGACTCCTCACATTAGCCATGCGGCAGATTTTCTTTTGTGCCACTTCATAGGTGTGAAAGAGAGATTGACAGATTAACTGGCTTGTGTGAATTGACATACCATATAGATTAGTGAGTAGTGAGGCTGTGATTTGAAAGCAAGATGTAATGATTTATGGCCTAAGGCTTTTTCACTTTACCTCCGCTTGCCAGTGAAAATAACACAGTACTCTGATCAATCAGTGAACATCAGAAGGGGCCTCCTGGATATTTACGGAGGTCAACAAGGGGAAGTACAGAAGAGAGAGCAGTTATAAATAATGAGCCATCCTCGGTTGCACAAATAAACTAATTGAATTATTTCAGGAGAAGCAGCAAAGTGGTCCTGCATCTGTGCTCAGCTACTTAATCTTGGGCTAATGACTAAGATTCTTAGAGATGTGATTGTTGCAGATGGGGTCGACTTTATGAGGCCTACCTCTCTGATTTCCTAGGAGGTATAAAAGAGAGGATGTACGTGCTATGAGGGTGGATCCAGTACAGGCAAACTCTAGTGGAAGGTACCATCTGGGCATGACTAATTACCTAATGGCTGATACCAGACGCTACAGTAAAACAGTTTGCAATTCAAGTGCGTATTATAATTGTACAGAAGGGAGGTAGGTTTGCCCTAAATTTCAATAAGGAAACGCTTCTCATCAAGCCTTAAGGCATGGCTTAAGCAAATAAAATTTATTAGGTCTTTAGAAACAGTTATGCTAAGAGTAATTTAAAATGATCTTCGGTGCATAATGGAAGTTGAGCACATAATTAATGGGCAAGTTAACGCTAAATGGAGAGGCCTCATTTTGTTAGCAGAAGTCTTTGTTTTTACTTAAGTTACTTTAGCATTTTCAGTTTGATACAATTTTCAAATACTCAGATTCTTCCTGGGAGGATGAGAAGCATCTTTTTTAAAAAATGTACTTTTTCTTTCTAAGCTCTCCCTTTAGAAATCACCAAAGGAAAGAAAGCTTTGTATATTTCAGCCTCCCTCCTATTACTGTCTGTAGCAGTTAAGCATCTTTAGGAGACATGAGACAGCATGTAGGCTCTTCCATAACTCAGCAGAAGCCCCATCGGAAGCATAATTACATTACACAGCTCTGCTCAGTCATTAGTTTCTCATTTAGCAACAATGCCCTTTATTTTAAATTCTTTGATGGTAATTATTTGTAACAATGTCCTGAATTCTAAGAGTATTTGTATGCAACCCTGGTGAACACTGAGTATTTCTAGACCAGGACGTAATTGGTTTCCCATAAAACATTACGCAGGAAATGGTCTGTAATAACATGAAAATTTGTAGCGTTTCTGAGCTTGAACTAAAAAACAAACTGAAGCTGTATGGTTATTTGTGTTTGTGTGCAAAATAAAAAAAAAACCACAAGCAAGTCATTAGGTATGAAGTGTGATTTTTGTAGCACTTACCAGTCAAGTCACATTTTAAAGTTTTTCAAACTGCTTAAACTGAGGCACATTAGAACACACACCCAATGTTTGACCTCAGAGAAGGTTTTTGAGACATTTTGGTTCTGTCACTCTTCTTCCTGCAGAAAAGGTCTGGAGTTTGTGTACAGTACTCATTCATTTATTGAGCACCCATTATTGGTCGCGGCGCTGAGCGCT
>NW_004955464.1:181914-191809 GCF_000276665.1 Chinchilla lanigera
GACTCGCCCTCGCCCGCCCCGGCGCGGTGGCGGCGGCCCCGCCTCTGTGATGAAGTTCAAGCCCAGCCAAAAGCGGACGTACGACCGCCCGGGGCTGAAGAAGCAGCGAGCAGAGGATGGGGTGCTGCCGGTGAGTAGCGGTCGGTGCCCAGACAGTGCGCGTCCCGGGAGGAGGAATGGAGCCTGAGGAGGAGCCGGCGGCGCAGCCGTGGGGGAAGTTTATGACGAGGCAGGAGTCCGAGGAAAATTGGGCCGGCTCCTGGGAATATCTGAGCAGAACCAAGACCGGAAGCAGCGAACAATTGTTTACGTTCTTACAGTCACTGAAATACTAGAAGATTGGGAAGATCCTGTTAATGTGGGAAGGAAGAGAGAGTGGTTCAAAGAAGAAGATGCAGTCAAAGTTCTCCGGTGTCACAAGCCTGTACATGCAGACTATCTGGAAGAATTAAAGGTGGGCTGTTCCCCAACCAACGCAAACTCCACAGTCCCCTCCCTCCCAGATAACAACGCCTTGTTCGTGACCACCGCACAAAGCCCCGGGCTGCGGTCCGTGTGAGATGGCAGAGGCCGGGACCTCCCCAGAGCGCCATCTCCGCCTCCGGGAGAGGCTTCCGCACTGTCCTTGGCAAACATCTGAATGATACTCACAAACTGTCTGAATTTGCCACGCAGGGATTTCAAACAATTTGCATGTTTTTCAGATGCTTTCAAATCTTTAAAAAAAAAAAGTGTAAAATATTTTAATAAGCCAAAGCCATGACGAACTTTTTTTAGATGCCTTAACTGTGCCCTGCTCTCCCACTGTTCAATTGCTTGTCATTTTCTAACAGCATTTTCAGTTTTTCTTGTCCATATAAGCACTGTTGCTTATTTTGTCAGAGATCAAGTTACTCAATGGATATGACTCCCCCTAAATTGTCTTATCATTTGCAGCATTAACTTATTCATCAAATCTTTGGTTGGAATTAATTAAAGTATCTTTGATGTTAAAATCCATCCAGGACCGGAAATATAGCTCAGAGGTACAGCACCTGCCTTGCAAGCGCAAGGTCCTGAGTTTGATTCCGGGCACCCCAAAAATTAATTAATTAATTAATTAAATTAAAATCCATCCGTCCCAGAACTCACATAATTAAGAATGATCTTGTCTTGGATTTGTGTGCTTACTCAGAATCGGTCATCCCTTCTTAAGTGTGTGCATACATACCCTATCTGAACCTCCCACGCATCCCCACTGAGGTCAGAGATGAGGAAGGAGGAAAAACCTTTAAGATGTGGGGCTGGGAGAGTGAAAGAACTGTTTATGTAGGCATTAGTCTTTTGTAAATATTACAGCTAGTGAGTACGAAGTAGAAGTTAAAACATTTGCTCTATGAATTAACCTGTAGAGATAAAATTGCTGCTAAAAATAGAGTCCTTACACTTAAGGAAAATTGGTGCCATTTTGAAAATGAGATCTTGTATCATGAAGGCAGCTGAATTAAATATAAATGCTAGTTCACAAGTTAACGCTGTCAAAGGAATAATTAGAGAACTTTTCAGCCAGTGACATTCCATTCTAAATTACGTAGTATGATCAGACATGATGATCCAGAATTTTTGTATTTTTCTTTGTACAGAGGTTATGTATTTTGGGTGTTTTTTTTTTTTTTTTAAGAAAACATTTTAAATCCTACAAATTAACATTTCTATCAATCACCAATAGACTATGATTTTCTCAGTAATCTCTGAAACTTCTTTAAATTATGTACTTAACAGAGAAACTGGATTGTTTTTGTATATAAGGCTGCTTCCACCTGAAATGCTGTCACAAGAACTTAGGGAGATTTCTCTTGTGCATGGTATGCTTAGGTAATAATGCCATGAACTTATTTTATAAACTCTTGGACTATGTATTTGACATGTAAAAATGTACCATTTGTCAGCCATCTCTTAAGTTAAACTATGAATATTGTATAATTTTCTTTGGTCAGAAACATTTAGACTAAGTAGTGCCACTTGGGTCAGGATTTTCTTCAGTGCCATTTATTTAGCAAACCCAACTGTTGTTAGGCTATACAATTAGCAAAAATTTATATACAGCAGAATATAGTTTTCACACATAAATTTCATGAGGGGTTCTTCTGGAACCCAGCCTGGCAGAATCAGAGCAAAAGTCCTAAGGAAGTTCAAATACTTTCAGGCCTAAATAGTTGAATCTACCAAGGATAAATAATGTCTACTATCTCAACTCCAGAGTTTACTGTGTTTATATTGCCCTTTCTGCTTATTTGTGGGGTAGCTGAATAAAACTGGGCAGCTAAATTTCAGTTCCACATGCCCCCTATATACACACAAAAAAGGAGTTATTGTAAATTGACTTGCAAAATAGGAACTTCCCTGCATGTTTTTGTAAAGAGATGACATTTTCCAACCAAGGACAGGACATCCAGTTTTCTGTCAGTCATACCAGTGTAGAAAGCAGAAAAACTAAAGGGGAAAAATGATTGTTGTACACAGTGAATTGCTTTGCATGGTCTCATCTGAGATAATTGGTGTAAGGATCTTGACTTTTTTATATTTGGAAACAAATAAAAATTGAAACACGAACACCCATTATTTGCCAGGAGTTGTTTGGGTACAAAGTATACAGACCCTAGAGTCTGTGCTCTACAGAAACTCACAAGCCAGGGGCCAACATACACAGAGGTAAACAGGGTACTTGGCCACCCTCAGGCCAGTGAGAAATAGCAGACTGCCTTATCTTTAGAGCCTCACCGTGGAAGTTGGTTAGCCTCACATGCCCCTTTGGTAACTCTTTAAAGCCAGGAGTTCCCAGGGATGTCTCATACTTTTATTGCTGCCCTTGAGACTGACCAATTCAAATGGCAACAGCGTAACTATCAGTGGTGGGGCACGTTTTAGAGACCGAGTGCCCAAACTGCAACCCAAACCCACTTATTTGCTCCAAAGTGTCAATACTGCAGTTAAATCTGAATATCTGATGTTCGGCTGCTGGGGCGACTTGGCTTGGGTGCCTACCCAGAGTGCTTTGGGTGCTCACTGCAGCACACATGCCATGGGTTTGCCACCAGTGAAAGAGAGGGCACACTTTGTTGCTGGACTTTGGAGTCCAGTTGAGCACTGGCTATCTCGGCAGCTCTGCTACACATCACACCATTCTGTCTTCCTTGCCCTTTCTTCTGCATTTCACTCCCCTGGCATGTGCTCTCTTTGGCTCTTCCAAATGCTGCATTTACAAGGTATGATCAGAAACTACAATGAAATGTTTAAATTTAACACATTTATCACAGTGAAAGACACATTGCTATTAATTTCCCTCTAAGTCCTCCCTGTCATTTTGACCACACTGATCCCATCATTCTTGTTGCTTTCCGCAGCAGCTCTGGAGTCCTCTTTCTTGACTGTCTTAGCCATCTTGACTGTCTTGCCCATCTGTTGTAGTTTAATGTCCTGAACTGATTCAAATGAACACCTTTTGTGGTCATTTTGACTTTGGAAGAAGAGTCAGAAGTCATATGGTGCCAAGGGATCTGCTAAATAAGGTGGCTGAGGACACACTATTGTGTTTTTATGAGCCTGACTTTCCGTTGGATGATGCTCAGCAGCAGCAGTCACTCTGTTTTTGATCACACCTCGATCACACAGCACAGACACTCAGCCGCACTTTGCATTTGAGACATCAAGGGTATCCTTGTGTTCCGTTCACCTCACTTGTGTGCGCTTCCTTTCTCTATAAAGCAGTGAGACGCCAGCGCCAGGTTTGGTCTGCTTAGGAGCTGTCTCAGATAATCCACAGCACACAGGCTGGGCACTCACAGCACGACCACTATAACCAAAGTGCAGGTGGTGGGCAGCTGGGTGACACCCAAAGCTTTGCACCCAGACAGAAATGGGTTTCAGTCACATCTCTACCACCATTGTAGTGGTGCTGGCCTAGCTGTTTTTCATCTTTTGTGAACTTCAGCTTTTCAACTGATTGTGAGGTTAATGCTGCTTGACTTGGAGTGCAACACTAAGGACTGAGAAGAACAGACAGGAAGGAGTCTGCAAGGAGTGCTCTCTGCCTTTCCTAACCACAGATCACTGCATTCACCAGTCCTTTATGTGAGCTGGCCCAGGCCTGCCCGGCTTCTGGGTCAGTGCTGATCAGCCTTGGTCCTACATCTTACCCACATTCTGTTATATTCCTCTCCTCCTCTAGAACACTCCTAGTCCTCACTCATCCAGCCCACGCTCTGAACTGGGCGTCTTTGCTGCCAGGCCTGGTGTAGCAGATGCACACACACACCCTCACCGTGGGCCACCCTAAGATCTCTGTATCCTTACAACACAGTAGAATGCTGTTACACACCCTCACGATTGTGTTCTCTTCCTGCTGTTATTCTGAGCACCTTCTAGGAGCCAGGCCCTGTAACAAGGCAGGAATGGTCCAGGCAGTTGAGCTAAGAGCTTTACATGGATTAACTCATTTCATTCTCGTTACAATTCTGTGAAGTATTTACTAATAATACATTTATGTAAAAAATGAGGAGATTGAGACTCATAAATACTAGGGAACTCTCTCCAAGTCACACAGCTAGCAAATCCACAACTGAGCTCCCAGGCCAAAGCTCCCGGCCATCACACTCTACTGTTTTTCATCTCGTCTGCCAACCCTCCTGTCCTTCCTCTTCCGATTGATGTGTTCCATGCAGCACTCCACATGGCGCTCTCTATATTGAAGCACCTCTCACAGTGCACTGTGATGGATTTACCTGCCTACATCTCATTAGAATAGGAGCTCCCTGAGGGAGTGTGTTTTGTTTTACTCCCATAGCCCTATGCTTGGCAGAGAGCAAGTTCTCCAATGGATATTCATTGACTGAATTGTATTGGATTTTTCTTTTCTACTTGCTAAATTTTTCTTATGTCCTCTAGCCTTACCATTTGTTCTATGACAGCTCTAGAATCAACACTGGCCATTAGTGCTTGGGTCTGAAACCAGGTGTGTGTATGTGCCCATCTCTGTGTATTGCATGTTTGCTATGCTACCACCTAAAGTAACTAGTTTTCTAAACAACTGTCTACCTCAAAGCCTTTTTAGCCATTGCATTTCTCTAGTTTCCTTTAACCTGGAAACTTTCCACAGCCTTTCTTTGTCTTTATGATGTAGGTATGTTTGGAGAATGCAGTCCACTATAAATTCAGAATGCAACCCCTTTCGGGCTTGCCTGATATTGCCTATGACGGGATGCAGACTATGCACTTGCAGCCAGCATTGCTTCTTGGCTGCTGCATCTGGAGGCATGAAGTCCATCTGCCCATCTGAACTGAATTCTGATCACTCAGTCAAGACCTTGTCTGGTTTCTTCCCTGTATATTTAACATTCTTTTCATCATGTAACTAATGGATAGTCTGTGAAGAAACATTTTAAAATCGTGTGTATCCTGCTACTCATTAGAATTTCCTCTTGGATTCACCAATGATTCCTGCCTGTCCTCTATCTTTAATATGGTGATTGCAAAATTATTAGTCTGCCCTTAAATGCAATGTCTGACCCTAAATGCATCCTCTACAGGAAGAGAAATGCCATAAAGGACACAAAATAAACATCAGATGTCCTATTTAAAGCAGTGCAAGCCTCTCATTTTATGGCCAGCACAGAATCTATTCATAAGTACAAGTCTCCCCTGATCAAATATCAACCATTACAAGGTCGACTCCTAAATGAGATCTGAAACAGTTGATATTGAGGCTGGCCTCCAAGACTTTGGGAAGAGGATTGGACCGTGGGAGCATGATAGTTTACTTTCTGTTAGGAGGTGGGGCCTGGATGGAGGAGACAGGTTGCTGGGTGACCTGGAAGAGCGCATCTCCATCCCTGGCTCCTCCCTTCTCTCTCTGCTTCCTGGCTCCCACAGTATGAGCAAATTTCCTCTACCAGCCCCTTCCACCTTGCTGCTTTGAAATGCTGCCTTGACCATGAGCTAAAATAAACCTCTCTGGAGTTACAAGTGTTGGATATTGTGTCTCAGAGATGAGCAAGTGACTAAGATATGTTCCTAAGACCTTGTGAAAAATGTCTGGCATCCACAGTAGTTCCTGTATAGAAATTGCTGAGTAAATAGTAGTGGTATTTTGAAATGAAGACTCTAGTTCTTTTTTTATTGCAAGATAATGCAGAAATAATGAAATTATACTGAAAGAGTTTTGAACACAAAATGAAAGGACAGAGGTCCCAAATACAATGACATAGAACCTTCCAGTGTCAGTACCGCAAGCCTTGTTCAATCCCCGTTCATGATCGCTGAATATTCTTTCTGGTGTTCAACCAGCTTCCGGAATACTCGATATTTCTTGTCATAGTATCTATGGGAGAATAATAAATATATTGATCAATCTCAAGGCAAAATTGCCAGGTGGCTCCTGTTTACCTTTAGGAGAGGAGTCATCTCTTCTAAGTATGCCCATACCTTGCAGGGTTTGAATGCTCACAGTATCCTGGTGATGGACTTGCATGCTTCAAACCTGTTACCTGTAAGCTACCCGAAGGACTATTAGCTCCATTTTTTGAGATAAGAGTGCTTTCTCACACATGCATATCTGAAGTAGCAGAGCCAAAAACTAGTGGAACCAGAATTCAAACTCAGAATGGTCTGACTTCAAGCCTCCACTATGCCCTACAAGGTCTGAGCTTAGTACAAACCCTTTCACACTCCCAGCTTCAATCCATTTGTCCTGTATGACTGGGCACAGGTTACCACCATAGTCTGACCAGGCACAAGACTCAACCTTTGATTCTCTTTTCTGGAGATTCTATGCCTAGATGTCCTCCCTAGACCTTTTTATCCAGGAGTAAAACCCCATGGGAACTGGATTTAGTGCCCTTCCAGTCGCTGGGCCCTGCCCTCAGGCATCTGCCTGTTCTCTCCTGCTGACCCTTAAGGTAAGACCCGTGAGAACTGGTGCTGTCCACAAATCAGACAGCAGAGCAGCTGGAGCTGCTTGGGCATCAGAATCCTGAAATCAACGGACAACAGCCTGGGCAAATGACCCTGGTATTTTGTAACTTTGTCCTGATTCCTCTGCTAGGAAGCTCCCTGGGGGTGAGAGATGAAGCCAGTTTAGCACAGCACGGGAGATTCTAGGGTGAAAATGAGTCCTCCCGAGGGAGGTGCACAGTAAGCTTGTGCACTGGAGCAGAGAGTTTGGGAGAGTGACTGCAGATAGGCTCAGGACTCTGCCTTGTCACACATTTTTACCTTAGGCATTCTGGACACCTTCAGCCATGCTGGGATCAAACTCACGGCAAAGAGGGGGGCTCTGTGGCCAGGATTTGGACCCCAGTGTGGCCCATGACCAGCTCTGTGACCTTAGACATGGTACTTAATTTATCTGTACCAGAATTTCCTCATCTGTACCTGGGAATAATTATAAGGCCAGGGGCTGGGGATTTAGCTCAGCGGCAAAGCACCTGCCTGGCAAGCTCAAGGTCGTGAGTTCAATTCCTGGTACCAGGAGAAAAACGAAAAACAAAACAAAAAAAAAAACAAAAAAAATAATTATAGGGCCTACTTCAACAGAACTGCTCTATGAATTAAATGAGGCAATACATGAAAAGCACACAGAACAGCGCTGACTCATAGTAAGTGATGGAAGTGCTCGTTACTACTTTTAAATGATTAATATTCTTTTTCTTTAATATTTCTATTTTAAAGAGAAAAGAGCAAAAACAGATAGACACAAAGACATAAAACAACATGAAAACATTAAAAATGATACAGGATTTCAAGCAAGGTGATAGGAAATTAACAATGGTTGTTATATCACATAATGTTATCTTCAAATTGATTCCTCAGATAACCAGATATAGGCATGTAAGATTGATCAAACAATGAAACATTAACTGTTCTTTTCAATAAATGACTAATATTCTAATATCATTGATATTAGATTAATATCTACATGTAGATACTGCAAAATCTACTTTATGAACCCCAAAATTGTTAACAATGTATCTATTTTTAGGGACATTTTTCTGCTTTTACTGGTGCTCTTGGTCATATAACATTGAGTTATTCTTTCATTGTATGAGATTCAGTGTATGAGATTCATTATATGGATTCCTGACACTAAAATCTCAAAACTGCTAGAAGGAGGCTAGGGGCAGAATGCTTTTTACATACTTGAAGATTGCCTCTTTTAAAATATTTGCAGCAATTTTATTCACTGGCTTTATTTTTAATACAGGTAGACTCATATAGTACTTGAATTTTTGTGACTATCTTATTTCACTTGACATAAATATTAAGATTCATTCATGTGATGGTATAAGCTAGAATATCTTTTCTTTTTAAAGTTGAGGGGCTGGGGATTTAGCTCAGCGGCAAAGCGCCTGCCTGGCAAGCGCAAGGTCGTGAGTTCGGTTCCCGGTACCGGAGAAAAACCAAAAAAAAATAAATAAATAAATAAAAAAAATAAAAAAAATAAAGTTGAATAATACTCCATTGTATGTATATATCACTGTTTTGTTCATACACTGATGCACTGAGGGACATGGGTTATTCTTATGGGTTTAGCTACTGTGAACAAAGCCGCTGTGGACATGGGTGTACACATGCTTGCTTCCAGTTCCTCTGTATATTTACCAGGGATAGAACTGGTAGAGCATCTGTTAGTTTTAGCTTTAACTTTTTTGAAGAACTACCAGACCACGGTGTTTTACACAGCAGCCCTGTCACTTTACTGCATAGTTTCCAGTTTCCTCCCCTTATTACCACACTTGTTACTCTGCGGTGGGGCCAGCCAATGTGTGTGAGGCAGCACCTCATCGGAGCTTTGAGTGGCTGTCCCTGATGGTGATATTGAAGAACCTGTCAGGTTCTACTTGCACGCATACATCTTCTTTAGAGAAACATTCACTTAAGTCTTTTAATCATTTTTGAGTTGTACTGCTATGGAGTGTTTTGTTGCTGAGTTTTAGGAATTCTTTACATATTCTGGATATGAGTTCCCTCATCAAATATATGATTTACAAATATTTTTTCCAGTCCTGTGCATTACCTTTGCAATTTGTTGATATTGTCTCTAGCGCACAATTTTAACATATTTTTAAGCGTCCTAAAATCACATATAAACTTGGCTTGAGCCTACGGATGAAATTTGGGGTCTTCCTAAACATTTCCTTATTGAGCTACAGCCATCAGATGAGGTGCTATGCATTTCTACATCAGCTGAATTCCCTGTCTTCTAAATTCTTCCCCAAGCAGTCAGTTGCTTCTGTGTGGCACAGACACAAGTAAACGTCCCACACACTTAATAACGCCATGAACATGAGGGAACTGGCGCAGCATCCTCGTTGCAAATATTTGGTTGGCCGACAGGTGGTGCTGCAGCATCACGCATGCTGCTCCTCCTCCTGATAGCTGCCCACCGCCAGCAAGCAGCCAGATTCCAGGAAAAGCTTAGCGCAGGGTTGAAAGAACTCAAAAACAGCCTTTCCTGAAGAGTCCCGAAAAGGCAACGAGGGAGTTGGAGAATGATACCTGTTTCTTATTTTACCAACAAGGGCTGGCTCCCGCCCTCAGGGTCGCAGGTGACCCAACCCCTGGTCCGCGAGCCTCCTGTGGCGTCCGCGCCTCTGCGCCTGGCCATGGCCGGAACAGCAGCGGCCTCACTTGAGAGGGAGAAGAAAATGGAAAACACCAGACTGTCTTCTATGGACGTTTCCAACGTTGTCAAGTACTGAACATGCTTGGTGGAACCTGCACCTTTGCCTACCATTATATAAGGTGGTGGGATTTGCTTTTTTATCTTAACCTCAGATACTTTCCCAAACTATAAAGGCGCTTGCAGAACTGTACCCTTCATCTTCAGACGCACTATCAGTGACCCCCGCCCCCCGCCCCC
>NW_004955464.1:191909-207133 GCF_000276665.1 Chinchilla lanigera
CCAGGAACCGAACTCACGACCTTGCGCTTGCCAGGCAGGCGCTTTGCCGCTGAGCTAAATCCCCAGCCCCACTATCAGTGACTTTAAAGAGGTCTTTTTCATCTCTAACATGGCTTGCTCAAAGGCCTTCTGTCTGACCTCTCAACTGCTAACTTCAGTCCCCAGAATGGACTCTCTAAAATCTGCATTTGACCAGTGTGCTGCCCCAATCCCAGAATCGGAATTCTGTCTGTCAGATGAGGTTCAAGGTTGCTGGCACAGCCCTTTGTAAACTGATGTTCTTCTGTCTCACTTGCCTCCACTCCATCTCATACTCTGTGCTTCGGAGTTGTGACTTGTTTATATTTGGGAACAACATAACATACTGTTCCACTCTCATTACTTTGCATGTTATTCCTTTTCCCAAGATTGCTCTTCCCTGTCTTGGGCAGCCTAACCATTTCTTTTAACATTTACACATTAAATGTTAGCTGAGACTTAAACTACTCCTAAAGGCTTTCTCTCACCCCATAGGGTCACATTTTTTTTTCCTATTTGGGCTGCTTTGTCACCTGATAACACTTCTATGGCAGTACTTAGTTTTGTTCTGAAGTGATCTATGTGCGTAAGTCCGATTGTGTCTTATTCTCCTCAAAAACCTGCCTGGAGCTCAGCATAATGTCTTGAATATAGCAGGGGCTCAATAAATATTTTGGTGAGTTGGAACTAAAGTACTGATCAGGGTCATTTTGTAGCCCTTAACCCTAAGTAATACAAAGTAAAAAAATGGACAGATGCTGTTTCCCAGCTCTTTGATGTGAGATATAAAAAAACTCCATGTTTTAGATCAGAGAGGTCCACATTTGCTACAAAAAGCCAGAGAAAAAGAACAATGGTCTGAAAGTCCAACACCTTGCATTGACCTCAGCTCTGGCCCTACCTAGCTCTGAATGTTAAGCAAACAATAGTGACCTATCTCTCTGGGAATTAGTTTTCTCCACTCTTAAGTAAAAGGACTGGATTAGTTAATTTCCAAATTTATTCCAGATCTGTAGCAGCATGCATATTTATGTTCTCATTCTTTAGCACTGTGCATATAAAAACTACAAACTTACTTTTTATCTTCATGTCTCGGGAACACAACCTTCCCAGCTTTACTCATTCTTGCCATTGCCTCCTGTTAAATGGAAAACAATGCAGACAGCTGAGTCGAAAAGCTACAGCCAAACACAGGTGAGAATTCACTTCCCTTTAAGATGTTCAGTTAGTCCATTTTTTTAACTTATTTTTCCCTGGAAATAAGAATGATCCCTATGAATATTTAAGGTTACATCTGTGACCACACATCCTGGGCTTAATAAATAGCTGTATTTTGAGGTCTCCAGGGCAGACACTGCCCAGAGGCAAAGCATTTCTGCGAGTGCTTCCAGGACTTGGTGGAATTTCCCCTCCTTGTTCTCTGGACACGGGTCAGAAGAAGGCAGCAAAGTTAGCCACTGAGTAGGCCAGGTGCCTGGCTACAGGTAATAGTAACTGGAGGGAACCACTCTGTATCTGCTTCAGGATAAACTGGTTACAACCTCTTTTCACCTTAAGCTCTTGCCTCAGTTGTGTCTGAAGTTGCGAGTACAGACACGAGACCTCAGTGCTGAGTCTAACTGAGCCAAACTTGGGAATGTGACTCCAGGACATTCTGTCTTTACCTCGGGGCCCTCGTGAGATGACATGTTACAGCATCTGGGAGGACATGGTATGCTGTGTACTACATTGAGATTGACCATAGACTGTCCTGGCTCTCTTTGGGTCAAGTTTTATTGGCTGCCTGCCAAGTATGTTAAGGCCATGAGAAAGTTAAGGGGGACAGAGTGTGCTCAAACTTTGGAGACCAGTAGTCCAGTCATAGTAGTTTGTGAGTAATAGCATAACAGAACTCCACAGAGTAACCTGTGTCTTACGAATAACTATTGAGCTCTTATTTTTAGGGACAAGTCATTCTGGGGTCCCATGTGAACTTCTTATTCCACCCATTTAGTAATTACTCACTACGTACTAGACACTGCTAGATTTGTGGGAGCCACACTCTTTGTCCTGGAGAAACACGTAACGGGGTGGGGGCACATGTGAGAAGCTGATTACCGTACAGGATGTGAGAGCCCTTTGAGTATTTTCAAAACACATGTATGCATTCCCTTGAGCAGCTCTGCCACCTTATCGTGACGGAGTGATTGAACTGCACATGACTAGCTACCTTCTAACATGCCAAGTATTGACTGGTTTCTGTGCTCATTAGTTACCCTCTTCTCTCCTTGCCCTAACCAAAATGTGAGCTACACAAGGCCGGAGATGTAGTGTGTCTGTGACTGTTTACTGTTGAATCTCACACCTAGATTAATCATAAAGCAATGAGTGCCTTTACTACACTATTACACCAAGCATAACACTGAATTCACATGCAAGCACAGGGGAAGACTGCTTGGGCCTTTCACCAAGACACTCACTGAAGACTGGAAAAGATGTTTGTTCTGATCAAAACAGTATGATGTACTGCTTTTCAATGATTGTGCAAGGTGCGGAAAACCTGATAGTTTCTTCATATGCCAACTTACACAAATTTCTGCTCCTGCCAGGGTGTAGCAGCCACTTTCCCCCAAGGATAGCATGAACATTCTGAATTAGTTATCTGGTTTCCTATCATCATTCTGTGGATGAGAAAGTGCTGGTGGGAGATGAGAGACGGGAATAGCAAGCACACTGATTGTAGGAAGAAATGACAGTCTCGAGTAGAGGGGTTTTAAAATGATGAGAAATTACAGTAAGCAAACCAAAAAGACAACAACTGCAGTAGGGCTACCTGGAGCCACCTGCAAGGAGAAAGCAGGCAAACACATCTTACTGGGGTTGCTTTTGCTTCCTTTAGGGCTATGGTAAGAGCTCCGCTTACCCTGCCAGGTGTCAGAATAGGTTCCTTCATGGACTGAGATCTGATCCCCAACACAAGCCCTTCTGATCTCCTTAAGAAAAGATTTGAAGGTCTCAGCAACTCCCATCATCAGCCCCGCTACTCATTCTCATTTGGTCATTGCCTCTTCCTCAGCTGGGCTTCTGGAGGACCCTGTCTCTACTGCTCCCTCTGAGTCCTGAAAATGCCCTTTGGACATGGCTCTCCTGGAGGTGCCTGGGCCCCATACTGGAGACAGCACTCCAGGACTGCCTTCACAAATGCGCCTTCTGTAAATGTCATTTTCCTTCTCATGTAACAGACGCATGGACAAGTGGCAGACATCAGGGAATTCTCTCTTCTTCACATTACCTTTGGTTATTTAAAAAAAAAATACTGAGAAATAAATACAACAGAGATTTAAAAATTTTTAAAGCCTATTTTGTTTCTGAGAAAGACATGCTTTCAACATTAAATTTTGGTCAGGGACCATTTCTCTGAAACTTTTTTCCTGATTCATTCCTGCCACTTGTGGCCCTCCTAAATGGAGTTATTTGTTCCTACAGCAACTCATGCTTCCCTCTATAGGAGCACTGGTATCATGGCACCATGAGCTTTTGTTAATACATGAGTCTCCCCACCTAGACTGTGAGCTCCTTAAGGCAGGAATTGTTATAATTATTTTGACGGCCAAACTCAGCATCTGGCATAGCAAATGCCTGCAGGGAATGTCAGCAGATCGGAGGAACTTAAGGATCACACATGTGACAGAACGTTAAAATGGAAGCTGAGATCTACAAATGACAGACATAAGATACTACAGTGAGCCGGAAACAGACCACCCTGAAGAATTTACAAGGGTCATTAGGACCTCTGAATCAGCTCTTATACCTTCTATCCACAGGAAGAGGTGGAGCTCTGGAAGAGAGCTGCTAGGTTATGGTGTGTCAGGCCTCCCTCCAGCGTGAGGTGTGAGGGAAGCCTTTTCCTTTGTGAGTTATGGAAGCAGGGATTCACCGAGACCAACAGAGAACTGGGTGCCTGTCCCTGAGGCTGTGGCACATAGAGGACTGTGGGTGACTCCTGCCAGGAAGAGACAGGCTGACTGTCAACTTCAGCTGAGAAGAGAAGGTGATGTCCTGGACCACCTAGCACTGCCATGGGCTTCTGGCTCCCAAAGCAGGGCTGTTTCTCATGGTCAGAAGGTGGCTGTTCTGGGCTACCTTAGCTCCTTTCCAATATGGACACCTATTGAAGCTGGAGGTAAACTAATAGATTGGTGAGGAATTAAGAGGAAATTGCACAGTTTGCTAGAATAAAGAAAGGCATTCATGAGGACAGAGATGCTGTGGGTGAGAGGTTTTCAGAGATAGTATCTCCAAAGACATCTGTGACAGCCTTATGAGATCAAGAGCTAGTTCTCTGCACCTAGCAGGGAAAGGTTTGACCATTCCCTGGAGGGTCCTTTTACAATAGCACCATTCAGAAAAGGCCTTTCTGCACCCCTAACCTCTCTTCCGTTGTGCCCCCGACTACCTCAGGGGAACAGGAAAAAAAGCTAGTATGTGGGGTAGGAAGTGAATGAGAAACAAAAAAAAGAAAGAAAGAGAGAAAGAAAAAATGAATCTAATCACAGCTACCTCCTGTCATTTTTGACAGAGCCAGCTAGAGAAAGTAGATGTTTTACCTTTTCCTTTATATATACATTCCTTCATATTTGAATTTCCAAGTTTTGGTTATGTCTCCTAACTTTAAAAGACTATAAAACATGGATTATTTAAGTAACTTTGGTCTTATCTAATGGAACTATCAGAACTTTTAACCAGGGCCAGGAAAAACTAGTTTTATACTACGGAAGTGGAAAGTGCTTTTCAGCTGTGTCTCCAGGATTGTGCCAATTGTGATGACCAATTTTTTGTTTATTTAATGTAACTCATTAAACATAACTATATTTGCATATTTAAGACTGGGTTAAAATATATTAAAATGTTAAAAAGTTTGAAAGCATGTGTGGTAAGTTTTTTCTTGTCAATTGGTTTTTTTTAAACTTTTCTACAGTGGCATATATTGATTTTTATCGAGAAAATAAAAGTAAACCGCATTATTTGAACATAAATTGTCTACATAGGTGTTCAGTGTGCCTCAGTGTCCCTTCCTCCCTCCTGGAAGAGGGGCTGTATGGGCGCTGGACTCTGTGGAGAATGCCAGAGGGGCAGTCCTGTGATCCTACACAGCACTGCTGAGCTTTCTACTTCAGCCAAACAATTAACACAAAACAATCCCAGTGAACCCACGGGCCGCAGTAAATCTGGAAATTACCACACCATAACAATATGAATTTCTTATAGAAATGCTGACACACACTAAATATAGTCACCCCACAATATATTTCTGTTCAAAAGAGTTTATTTGAAGCTACTCTCCAAATTCATACTTTCTATCAGGAGGCAGGAGCTGGACAGTTTTAATCTGCAGCATGCAACCCTCTTTGTTTGAAAGTCTAGACAGCACAATGAATAGAGTGACTTCTCTTTTCCCTTTTTGCCCACACAATGAAAGCCTTTTAAAAACAAAATATCTTGTAAAATAGCATTTTAATCACTTCTTTTCTTTCTCCAAGGCAGAGCTATAAATACACCATGAAAGTTCACATTTGATTGTCACTTCTGAAAGCTAGTGAAGGGTTTCTGTAGGGAAAAATGGGGTCCCTGTAGCCAGCCAAGAAAGACCTCTTTCATGGATTTGACCCTTCCCTGGAGTGTCAAGCCGGGATGCCAGTCAACACACTCTGCTGACCACTATCAGGAGGCAGCACTGGCAACTGTCAGGCCTCTCTGTGGGCAAGGGACACACCCAGTTCTCCTGTGTTATGGCTTGGTTGGGAGCTACCAAAGCAGTCTGGTCCCCAGAGGGGTGAGTTACCAGGGAAACAGGCTACAGGAAAGAAGGGACTCTGCAGTAGCCACGAGAAGATCTGGATTCCTTGGGGGCAGGTGTAATGATGTTGGAAATGTAGGAAGGAAGTGCTTCTTCCCACCTTGGGCCTTGGCCCTGAGACTTGGGGAAGACTGTTGGGAATCCTGGCTAAGGAACCAAAGGGCACCATAAGCCTGGCAGTATCCAGAGTCATAACATGCAGGGAAGAATAAACCAGGACCTAGTGTGGTGGGGGTCAGCTATAGGTAAATTTGCAGGTGGCAGGGCCGTGTTGCTGTAGGTCGAATACCCAACACAGGCCTAGCCCCTATGGGAGATTGGGCAACATCTCGGAATCGGTGATTCAAAGGGTGATGACTTTTACAACAGACAGTATAAGATCCTCAAAGCCAGCCTTTTCTAAAAGGCATCTATGCACTGAAAGCACTGGAAATGTCCATCAAGATTCTGGAGTAAAATACCTACAGGTACCATGTATATGATTTTCAGTCTAAAGAAACCAAAAAATCTCTACAGCATTTAATATGCATACTGGTACTAGGTCTAGCAGTGGGCCACACATCAGACAGTCAGGAGCAAGCCATGTGAGGGTTCTTGTAAAAAACTGTGTGGGGCTCTCTATCATTAGAAGACAACAGCATGACACTGTGTATATTCCCTCCTTTCAGGATTTATTAATGATCCAGGTTAATGGATTGTAGGGATTATCTAGTTTTATTTACCCTAACCCTCACAGAACAGGCAAGCAGCTGAAGAGATTCAGTGGACTGTACATGATAATTCAGATTCAAAACAGTAAGAAAGTAGTGACAGTATTGGCTCTGCACATTATAAGGTAAAAAACATGAACACTCAATTAGACAAGGCACAAACTGTGATGAAAAATCGAAATTATCAAGACAATAAGGACAGACTGTTTGATACATGGATATACAAGCACAAACAAAATCTTTTAAAATATAAAAATTGTTCAAAAATCACTGAAAACATGCCTAGCCTAGATTGATAATAGTCACAGATAGTAGATAGCAGATAGCTAGCTAGCTAGCTAGTAAAGACATGTTGCATAATACTCATGTAAGGCCATACATTGGGCAAAGTTGTTTGAAACATTTTTGTTTCACTATCTTTTACCTATTTTATCAAATAACCTATAAGTACAGCATAATGTGTGTGTTTACATAAGTAAGTTTCCACAAAGGTGGGGACATGGGCAAACTATTCTTAACTGATGGGACATAAGATCCTAAAAACCTGATGTGGTTGTGTGTTGCCTCAACATTGCTACATTGCTGGCTCAAGCAGCAACTCCCTATGTGCCTACCCAGGCTGTGAAGTGCACCACTTGCTTTCTGTACCTGGCCTTTTTAACTTTTATAATGATGTGATGACACAGATATTATCATCCATTCCCACTTTATGAATCATGGAACTGAAGACAGGGAGAATATAAATCTGCCCAGGGTCATACAACCAATTTTCAATAAAGCCAGAATTCAAGCCTGGTTCTCACATGAAGCTACTTCTTCATCCTAAACTCATACCCAACGGTTCCAACCTCTCTGTAATGAAAAATACCTGATCCATGAGTCGCCAAGACTTGAATTCAAATCCCTGGTACTTGTTGACTGTGGGGTTGCTTTGGGTGTACATGTTGCGATGTGCTTCAGTACATGACATGGGCCCTGTCTTCAGAGATGCTGACTCATTCCTCTGAAATACTATGTGAATCTGTCTTCTTGAAGATCTCTGACTCATTTCACTGGAACAGCAAGTTCATGTGCTAATGTGTGGGCCGAGGCACATGACCCCTCCTCCACAGAAAAACAGAATCTACAGCAACGTGACTTTCCTTGGAGAAGCACTGAGAAATGGTAATTGTTCTTTTATTTATTGTTTCCTTTTCCTGTTAGACACAGTCATCTCTTGACCTACAGCTGATACTCTGTGCAATCCTCTGCACCAGGAACAGTGCTGTCCACTGAGAAACAGGAAGGGGTGAGAGAGGAGTGGGAGGGGCCTCCATCATGGGTGATCACCAGAGCACTGGCATCCCATTCTCATTTTATTTTATTTTTTATCTTATTTTATTTTTTATTTTATTTTTGTTTTTCTCTGGTACCAGGAACCAAACTCACGACCTTGAGCTTGCCAGGCAGGCGCTTTGCCAATATGCAGTATAAAACCATTGTTAATCCCCTATCATCTTGTTTTGAAATGCTGTATCATTTTTATTGTTCTTTATTATCTTTAAAAATATCTTTTAAAAATATAAATATTTATAAATCCCCAGCCCCCCATTCTCATTTTAAATACCCTGTACCACTCACACACACATTGGTATGTTGTGCACATTTACACAAGTGTACACATTTATCAAAATTCATCAGTTACACTTAACATGTTTTCCCTCTATTTACACTACATCTCAATTCTGAGATTGAAAACAGCAATGTGTATGTGCACAAGTGTGTTACTATATTTACCCTTTATTTTTCAGTTAAAAAAGGCCAACTAACCCTCGGTTGATGGGCATTTGAGCTGTTTCTAAGATTTAGCTATTACAAATTTTGCTGCTATAAACTTGTCTGCACATGTGGTTGTTTTACACAATGGAGTATTACTCAACTATAAAGAAAGATAAACTCAAGGCTTTTATAGGTAAATGGATGCAACTAGAGACCATACTCATAAGTTGAATAAATCATACTTGTATGTATAAACATTGTATTGTCTCCCTAGCGTAAAAAACTGAAACAGCAATTAAGATACAAAAGGTACAACAGATATTGTGAAAGGGAAAGAAACTGCTCAAAAGGAAAGAACAACTGGGATGGGGGAAAGGAGAAAGGAAGGAATAAATAAACAAATAGCTAGACATATACAAGATAGCTAAGATAATCGTACTACTAATTTCTATTAGTTCAGTGAAGGGAACCATTAGTGTTTACATTGCTTGATCAATCTTACTTGCCTATATCTGGTAATCTGGGCAAACACTTTGAAGATAACAATATGCAGTATAAAACCATTGTTAATCCCCTATCATCTTGTTTTGAAATGCTGTATCATTTTTATTGTTCTTTATTATCTTTAAAATATCTTTTAAAAATATAAATATTTATTATCTTTAAAAATATATTGATAATAGATAAAAGATATTATCTTTAAAAATATCTTTTAAAAATATAAATAAAGTGTACAACATTTGAAAAAAAAGGCCAACTAAATGAAAATAAAAAATTTTAGATGCCCTATTTTCCAATTCTGACTCTGAAATATACCTTCGTTTAGCTGCTTGATTGTAAAAGAAGAGAGGGGTGGAGGCTCTTCAACAGCTGCATTTCTCTATAGGAACTGAAACTGCTAGAGGAAAAATACTGTGTTTTAGTAATAAGCAGGCTTGGGATTGGATCTGGCTTTGGCTACTTATTTGTATGTGGAGTAAGCCTCAGTTTTCCTGTCTAGATAGTGAGAATGTCAGTATCCAACTTGACTGCCACCTCTTAACAGATTTCATTTGATCCCCTTAAAGCACTTAGAACCTGTAAGGATGAGTTCTCAGAGAGAAAAGATAATGTGGTGATTAAAATAATAGACTCTGACTATAACAGACTGCCAGAGTATAGAATTGGGCTTTGCTAGCTGTGTGTTCAGGAGAAAGCAATTTACTTGCTCTCTTTCAAGCTGTTTCTTGCTCAATGGCTGATAAGAGCTGTCTCATGTCTCATAGGATTGCTAGGAGGATCACGTGTGTAATTTGAGCTGAAGTTGTAGTAAATGCCCTGCAAACCTTAGATATTTGTTACTCAGCTAGCATGCAAGTTCCACGTGGCCAGGTGTTTTGTTTGATTCATTCACTAAACTAACAACTGTTCCTGGGAGAACATGCAGTGAATCAATATTTGCTGAATAAATTAGTGAATGAAGTAAATTCAATTTTGTCTCTCTGGGAAGTTTTTACCAACAAAACTTCTGATACCAAATGTGTGGGTTTTTTCTCATACCAACCAATTCCCCTACTGGTGACAAGCAAGTCAATTTAATTCTCACACTAATCACTTGGAGTAAGGCTCTGTACTTTTGTTCCACAAGATCCCCACTGCAGAAGGCAGCTGCATGCCCTATACAACTGACTGACTGACTATAATTTGGCAGTTCATACATCCTCTCCTCCTTCCAGGATTGATAAGTTGCTAGAATGGGCTCACTGAACTCAGAAAATAGTTTAAATAGTTTACTTACTATTACCACTTTATTACAAAGGCTACAACTCAGCAACAGCCAAATGGAAGAGAGAGAGCAGGATCTTCCACGTTCTCTCCACATATGCTATCCTGCCTGTGCCACCATGTTTACCAACACAGACACTGTCTGCACCTATCACTTGGGAGTTTCTGTGGAGGCTTCATTCCACAGGCACAATGGAAAATAACTGACTACTGGTGAAGAACACAACATCTGGCCCCTCTCTTACTGGAAGGTCAGAGGAGGAGCTGAAAGTTCCAGTACTCTGATGGTACCCTGCTCTTTCTGACCACCAGTTCTCATTCTGAAGTTATCTAGGGACTCCCAATTCTTACCTATCTCATTAACACACAAAAAGATAGCACAGGAGGTTCCAGAGATTTAAAGAGCTTTGGTTTTTAGACATTCATAGCTTTTTTTAAGTGCTAGTAAGCCGAGACAAAGGCTAATTTTTTCCCCCAGAACTGAGGGCTGAACCCAGTGCCTTCAAACTAAGCCACATCTCTAGCCCCATCCCACCGTCTTTTTAAAATTTTGAGGTGGAATCTACCTAAGTCACTAAGTTGTCTGGGCTGGGCTCAAACTTGTGATCTTGTTTTAACTTCCCAGAGTGCTGGGATAACAGGTGTGCACCACCATGACTGGCTGAAAATTTGCTTTTCAATGCAACACAGTCTCTTTGCCTTCTAAAATCTGCAAGAAATTCTCATTGCTATTTAATGAAATTCAGGTAGCTTAAAGCTGCAAGATAGAGTACAGTATGTATGCATGCCTATTGGCAGCCTCATGTCCTACCTTGCTCCCTGGGCTGGTCATTCCGGAAACACACTGGTCATCTTGCTGTTGACTCGACATGCCAAGCTTGGTTCTGCCCAGGGTTCTTCTGTCTCTCTCAGCAATATTCTTCTGGATTTAAGACTATCTGACTTTTTCATATGATTTAATCCTCTTCACATACAATCTCTAAAAGACTGCTGTTGGCTATTCTTACCTGAAGTGGTCCACTTCTCCCAAACACCCACTGTCACATCATGTCATTTTCTTATCTTTATGACCTTTCATGCATATAGCATCAATTGGAAATATATTGTTAATTTTGCTGCTAATTCATTGTCTACTTCCACTTCTGTAGCTCTCACCTCTGTTCTCCATACCCCATGCCCCTTGATCTAAGAAATAGGAAAGCAGGGTTCTTGGTTTTCTTCTTCAGTGAGGGTTTTAGCTGGCATTAGTGAAACATCTCTAATGCTGAAAGTATACATTTACTGAATGCTGACTTCATGCAAAGGCACTATATATTTATATTTTTGCCTCACTTGATCCTCTAAAGCACTCTGTGAGTGCTAAACTCACCAAGCTTTAGATGAGGGAACAGGCTTGGAGAGGTAAAGGGATTTACCTAAGGTAGTAAACAGCTAAGTCAAGATTTGAAATGTGCTTCAACTCATGACTAAGAGCAGACCCACTCAGTGAGGAGCTCACTGTCAATAGGCACATCCCCAGCTTTAGTTCATGACAATTTATCTTCATCTGACAATTTTGGGGCCCTGTAAAATTCTAAAAACTTGCTTTCTCTACTGTCAAAGCAAATTTAATCATGGTTAGTATACTGTGCTTACAAAGACAGGAAGAAGCGTATAGAAAGATTGTTCGTATTACTTTTTCAAACAAAATTACTGCCAGCTGTATGACCTTAAGCAAGACCCTTTGCCTTCCCTGGGACTCATTTGCCTTATCAGTAGAATGAGGGGGTTGGATTAAATTATCTCTAAAGCCTTTGTCAGCTCTGCAGTCTACTTGCTCCACACACAAGTGTTTTTTTAATTAACTTGTAGTTGAAAAGTCACTCCTAACTCCCAAGGGCACACTTTTTGAGGGCTTTACTAGACCCAGTCTGACAGGCATACCCCTGATGGTTTCTCCAGCAAGGTGCAGCTCCATTCCAATCTAATCATGGTCCAATTTGCCCCAGGGAGTGGTTCTATCTTGGTAAGACTATTTACCTCTGTCATGATCTTTCCAGGCGGGGTCCCAATACAAAGTCCTACTGCTAAGGCCTAGGTCCAAATATAAACAGTGAAGAAGTATCCATCCTATTTACATGAATTTGACTCATTTCTTATGAGTTTTCTAAATGTCCAAATATCAAGCTTCTTGTGGAAAGCATCAGACAAATTATAGACTCTAAATCTGTAAACTACTACTACTCATCTAGTCATCTGTTGTTGGCTGCAGGAGAAATGATCCTGATAATAATTCTGGCTGAGGAGATGTAAAATACTGCAGTGTGCTATACAAGAACAGTAATGTTAACTATAACAATATCTCGATGATAATAACAATGACTTGCTGAGTACTTAGCATGGTTGGCACTGTATCAAACACTTTACCAATTTTGTATATCCAATGGAAAGATGAAGAAACATACAGCTCCGGAAACTATATTCTTCACAACTCACTGTGGAACAAGGACTTAGGTGATGCATAGACCACAGTACAAATCTTGCCTCTGCCATTTAACATTCTGAATATCAATTCCTCCTAAGAGTGGGAATTTTAATATCTATTTGATAGGCCTGATGTGTATGATAAATACTTAAAACATATATTATTAGATTACTATTTATGCATCTTCTAAAATAAACTATTTTCACAGAGAAGTTACTAGAGTTTACAGTTGCATGTGTAGGCAAGGTATGTGGCCTGGGAGAGACATTAGCTGTCAGTGTCGTAAGGTTCCTCATCATCTCCAGGAACACAAACGTCTGCTCTGGGAAGGTTCATCCCACTCAGTGATGGCAATGCATGACACATTTCCTCCACATCTCAGGGCTGTCACTGTCAGCCACCTGCTCAAAGCCGTAAGTTGAATGAGGTGACAGCTCCTAGATTGCAGCCTTCCTGGCCATCTGATTGTTCACCATTATCATGGAAGACTTCAGGATTTGTTTATAACACCCATCATCCAATGTTCCAATCATATGGTTTCAACACATATCAAAGCCAAAGGAAATCTGTGATTGCTCTTTGAGTGACCCAGGTCTGGCTCCCTGAACTGACTAAGAAGCAGAACCAGGCGGGCTGCGACCCGCTCCCACCACCATGGTTCCCAGCTAAAAACTCGCAGAGAGAGCCAGATATTTCCCATCTACTTCCTGGGGGCAGAGCGGGCAACCCAGGACCCCGCCACCATTACAGTCTGAATCTCTGCCCTCCGTGCACCCACAGCAGACAGGTATTCCTCACTCAGAAGCCCTGGAGACTGCTCTCACCAGGGATTGTGTGTGGGCCCTCCCTGCGCATGCCCTGCACTAAGTGAGCGAGTGCTCCAAGTGCTGCTGGTCCCACGGTTTGAGTCTGTGCTTTACTTGAGCCCGGACACCCTGGGGGGTTCGCAGGCATGGGCAGTCTGTGATTGGTGTCAGTCTGGCCTGCATCTGGTTCCTGTATGTGTCCTGAACTGACTGGAGACACAGAATCAGGTGGTTCACAGACTGTCGACCCTGCAGTTCATGTCTGCGTTTTGCCTGTACCCTGAACTGCCTGGGGACATAGGTCCACTGGAGCGGAATCATCACACTAGTGCAACCTGAGTCTGGGCTAGGGACGTGCCCTGAACTGCAAGGGGACACTGCATCAGATGGTCTGCCATCAGCTGACACGAATGCCCATGTCTGAGACCTGGGATAACTAGATACAAATCAACAACTGCCAGAAAATCCCAGACTAACTAGCGATTCTCAGCAGACAGAGGGGCAAACCTGACGAACAGGAAAACTATGGACACTAGCGGCCTTTGCTGTGCAGCCACTGAAGAGGGAAACTGAGCTTTCTGCATCCGGTATCAAACATGACAAAATAAATGACTAAAACACAATCCCAGAACTCCACTCCACTCAGAACAAGTCCAGGAGAAATCGACATAGGAGAACTTGGAAAAAAAACATGCCTGATATAGTTGAAATGATTGCAATGGAAGTAGAGAAACAACCTCATAAGGCCATAGAAGAGATGAGATCAGAAATAATCTCTCAGGCAAAAAATGCAATGACAATAATAATGAAAGAACTGCTCAAACCTTCTGATGAAGAAACATATAAGAAAATAGAAGAACAAAGGCATAAATGAAAAATATAGAAAGGACTTAGAACGCATGAACCAGATTCAAAGAGACTTCCAGGAAAACAAAGCTTCCACTGAAAGCTGCCAAAACTGCCTGAATGAAGCAGAAGAAAGAATTTCAGACTTTGAAGACAGCATGGCAGCTAGCGACCGTGAAAGAAAGGATCTCATAAAATCAGCAAGGATCCAGGAAAAGTCAATTTAACAGCTGCAAGATGAGGCAAAGAGGAATAAAGTACAACTTATAGGACTCAATGAAACAGCAGGGAGCAACACAACTGACATAAAAAGAGTATTTGCAGAAATAATAGCAGAAAATTTCCCAAGAACGGAAACGGAACCTGATATACAGGTAAATGAGGCATATAGAACTCCAACCAACCACAACCACAATAAAACTACACCCAGACATATAATAGTCAACCTCCCAGATCTCCAGCAAAAGAACAGAATATTAAAAGCTGCTACAGAAAAGAATCAGATTACCTATAAAGGAAAGCCCATCAGAATAACAGCAGACTTCTTAGCACAAACCATCCAATTGAGAAGAGCTTGGAGTAAAGTATTACAGGTCCTGAGACAAAATAGATTCCAACCAACTGATGTACCCTGCCAAACTATCCCTCAAATTCAATGGAGAAATAAAATATTTTCATGACAAAGAACAATTAAAGAACTTCATGAATGTCAAACTAGCATTACAAAGAGTACTAAAAGATATTCTAGACAGAGAAAACTTGACCACAATTTCAAGAACAACAGTAGAAAGGAAAAGGCAAGAAGAGAAAGCAAGTAAACATGTAGAAAAAGTACAACTCCAATGCAAGTAAATAACATAACAATGATAAATGAACGCATATCAGATATAATAACTATAAATGTAAATAGCCTCAATTCTCAAGTCAAAAGAAACAAACTGGCAGAGTGGATTAAAAAACAAAATAAAACCATATGCTGTATAGAGGAAACACATTTTATAAAATGGAAATCCACAGACTAA
>NW_004955464.1:208361-210704 GCF_000276665.1 Chinchilla lanigera
ATTTAATACCAACCCTCCTTAAACTATTCAATGAAATTGAAAAGGAAGCAATTCTCCCTAACTCATTTCTGGAGGCAAGCATCATACTAATACCAAAACCAGAGAAAGACCCAACCAAGAAAGAGAACTACAGACCAATCTCCCCAATGAATATAGATGCAAAGATACTCAAGATACCAGCAAATAGAATGCAGCAAATTATCAAGAAAATCGTACATCATGACCAAGTCAAATTCATTCCAGGTATGCAGGGCTGATGCAATATTCACAACTCTATAAATATTATATGCCATACCAATGGAGCCAGAGACAAAAACCACATGATCATCTCAATAAATGCAGAAAAAGCTTTTGACAAGGTCCAACATGCATTTATGATAAAAATTCTACAGAAAATAGGAATAGATGGTCTTTACCTTAACCTGCTCAAAGCTATCTATGACAATCCAACAGCCAACATCATTCTAAATGGACAAAAACTGAAAGGTTTTACTTTAAAATCAGGAACAAGACAAGGGTGTCCGTTGTCACCACTCCTGTTCAATATAGTTCTGGAACCACTAGCCAGAGCAATTAGACAGGAGAGAGAAATAAAAGGAATAAAGATAGGAAAGAAAGAAGTAAAACTATCACTATTTGCAGATGACATGCTACTTTACATGGAAGACTCCAAGAACTCCACAAGAAGACTCCTTGAATTAATCAATAAATTTAGCAGTGTAGCTGGATACAAAGTCAACACCCAGAAATCGATAGCATTCCTATAACACAAACAACAAACAGACTGAGAGAGAAATTAAGGAAACCATACCTTTTACAATACCATCCAAGAAATTGAAATATTTAGCAATCAATCTAACAAAAGAAGTAAAAGACCTATTCAATGAAAACTACAGTACTCTGAAAAAAGAGATGGAAGAAGATTTTCAGTAAATGGAAAAATATTTCTTGCTCATGGATAAGAAGAACCAACAATGTGAAAATGGCCATACTCCCAAAAGCGCTGTACAGATTCAATGCAATTCCCATTAAACTATCATTAGCATACCTCACAGATCTTGAGAAAATATGCCTTAAGTTCATCTGGAACCAGAAGAGACCCAGAATAGCAACAGCAGTCCTGGGCCACAGGACAAATCAGGTAGAATCACAGTCCCTGACCTGAAATTATACTACAAAGCTACTGTCATAAAATCCACCTGGTACTGGCTAAAAAGCAGACCTGAGGATTAATGGAACAGACTGGAAGAAACACCGAAAACCACAAACACATTCAGCCACCTAATATTTGATAAAGGGGCCAAATAAACTCATTCGAAGCATGATAGCCTCTTTAATAAATGGTGCTAGAAAAATTGGCTTGCTACCTGCCAAAGACTGAAAATACACCCAGGTCTATCACTGTGCACCAAACTCAAGTCAAAATGGATCACAGATCTCAATATTAAAACTGAAACACTAAATCTATTGGAAGAGAAAGTAGGTAAAAACCTTGAAGACATAGGGGTAGGTAGAGAGTTCATGGACAAAAACCAAACTGCACGTGAAACACTTCAAAGAATCAACAATTGGGATCTCATCCTACTGAAAAGGTCCTGCACAGCTAAAGAAATCACCAGCAGAGTAAAAACAAAACCCACAAACTTGGAAAAAAGTTTAGCTGACTGTCCCTTAGACAAAGGACTTCTATCTAGAACATATAAAGAATTTAAAAATATTAGCCCCCCCAAATTCAAAGACCCAATCCAAAAATGGGCAGCTGAGATGAATACACACTTCTCAGATAAAGAAATACAAACGGCAAATAAATACATGAGAAAATGTTCAACATCATTAGCCATTCGAGAAATGCAAATTAAAACAACACAGAGATTCCACCTTACCCCAGTAAGCATGGGTAGCATTAAGAAATCAACCAATAACAAGTGCTGGTGAGGCTGTGGAGAAATAGGAACCGTTCTCCACTGCTGGTGGGAATGCAGACTGGTGAAACCACTGTGGAAATCAGTTTAGAGATTCCTCAGAAAAATAGGTCTAATGGTCCGTTTCAACCCAGCTATTCCCCTTCTGGGTATTTTCCCAGAAGATCTAAAAACATCATATCACAGTGATGTATGTGCACCTAAGTTCATAGCAGCACAATTTGTAATTGCTAAATTGTTGAAGCAACCCAAATGTCCATGCACTGAGGATTGGATAAGAAAATTGTGGTACTTTTATAGAATGGAATATTACTCAGCTACAAAGAAAGATAAACTCAAGGCCTTTATAGATAAATGGTCACAACTAGAGACCATACTCAAAAGTGAAATAAATCAGACCTGCATGTGCAAGCACCACATT
>NW_004955464.1:213849-214575 GCF_000276665.1 Chinchilla lanigera
AGCAAGGAAATAACAGATCTAAACCAAAGCTGTGAACAAATGGACTTAGCACATCTTTACAGAGTGTTCCACCCAACAACATCAGAATGCACATTTCTCTCAGCTGCACATGGGTCTTTCTCTAAAATAGACCACATCCTAGCCCATAGAGCATACCTTCCAACATGCAAAAGAAATAAAATTATCCCGTGCATATTATCTGACCACAGTGCAATGCAATTGGAAATTAAGAACAAAAGGAACTCCAAAAACTCCATACACACTTGGAAATTAAACAACAACCTCTGAAACAACCAATGGGTCACAGAAGAAATTAAGGAGGAAATTTTAAAAATACCTACAAACAAATGAAAACATAAATACAACTTACTGGACTCTATGGGATGCAATGAAAGCAGTCCTCAGAGGAAAATTTAAGTGGTGAATTCACACATAAGGAAAGCAGAAAGAGAACAAATTAATAACCTAATGCCACATCTTAAACTTCTAGAAAATGAAGAACAAGTCAAGCCCAAAGCCCAAAGAGGGAGGGGATTATAAAGATTAGGCAGAAATTAATGCAATTGAGACAAAGAAAACCCTCCAGAAAATAAATGAGTCAAAGAGCTGGTTCTTTGAAAGAATAAATAAAATTGATAAACCCCTAGCCAACCTTATCAAAAAAAGGAAGGAAAGAACTCAAATTCATGCAATAAGGAATGAAAAGGATGAAATTACTACAGATTC
>NW_004955464.1:217240-280852 GCF_000276665.1 Chinchilla lanigera
TGTATATACAGGACAGTTAACATATTTGTTCTACTGTCTTCTATTTCTTTGCTGAAAGAAACTGTCAATGAGTACTTGTTGGATCAATATTGCATGTCTCTATCTGTTTTCATGAGAAACCACTTTGAAGATATCAATATGTAATACAGCAAGCATTGTTAATTTCCTACCACTTTGTTTATAACTCTGTATTGATGTACTGTTCTTTTGCTATTTTTTAAAAGGTTGTCTGTCTGCTAATGTTCAGTTCCTTTTATTTTTAAAATAAAAAAAGTTTGGCAACACTGAGGGATGTACTAAGTGCATTTTTTATGAGATAGACATGAGTCTTTTGGGGGCCAGAGAAGAATAGTATGGTTTAGATTTAGTATGTCCCCCAAAAGACTCACATATTCAGGGATGTGGCTTTTGGAAAGTGATTTAATCATGGGGATGCTATACTGATCAGTGGACTAATCCACTGATGAAATTATGGCTAAAGGCACTATTAGGAGGTGGGGCTTTATTGGAGGCAGTTTGCTGGGGGTATGAGCTGGGACTACTCTGATCCCTGGCCATGCCCTCTCCCCACTGTTTAGCTGCCCAGCTTTCTTCCACCATGCCCTTCCACCATGGCTGTTTTTGCCTCTGAGCAAGCCCACTATGGAATGAACCCATTAAATGAGTCAAAACAGTCTTCTACTCCTTTAAGCACCAGTTGTGAGGTGTTTTGTCCCAGTGATGGGAAATGACTAACAACATACTTAGGGGCTCCAAAGGAATTGGTAAATCAAGATAACCAATCAAGAAAGTTCCAAGTGAAAAAGAATACACATTTGAAGTCTTTACATTGATATGGCACTTATAAAGGGGAGAAAGAAGCCCTAGATGGCGGGAGTGGGTGGACTGAAGAGAAAGTGAATAATAGATAAAGCTACAAAAGAGGGCAGGAATCAGAATCTGGGTGACCGTTTAAGTCATGTTGAATACTTCTGATATGTCAAAGTCATGGGGAAGATAATAGGAGAGTCTAAAGGAAGAATGAGTTTCTTTAGGTTAGTATAAGAGCATTTTGGCTGCTGTGCAGAAAATGGATTAGAATGTGGTAAATGTGGAGGCAAGGAGGTCAGCCAAAAGGCCCTTGGAATAGTCCAGGCTAGGTATGAGGATGACTTGGACTATGGTGGGCTTTGGAATTTAAGGCAAAATTGAAGATTCAAGAGATCTGAGAAGTAGTTTAGAATGATGTTGTGAGAGATGGAGGAAAAGAAGAGGGTGGGTTCTGAAAGTCCTTGAAGTTCTGACAGTAAAAATGAGGTAGATATGGTACCACTTGTAGATAATGCCAAGTACTGGGATAATGCAATTTTTTCAGGTAAAAAAGGAGATCCTGACTTCAGATTTCAATATATCTAAATTGTAATGCTTGTAAATCTTTTAAGTGGAAAGGGTGCATAGACAGCTGCAGAATTTCTGGCACATGGATAGGAAATAAATCCCTGAACATATGTAAGGTGGATAAAATCCTGTAAAGCCCAACATGCAATAAAGAAAAGGGGAGCTGGCAAAAGAATCTGTAAAGAAACATTCAGAAAAGGAAGAGGAAGGTCAAGAAAGTCTATTGTCAATGGAAGAGTGTTTTGATGAGGAAAGCAGTGTACCTTGCCAAATGTTGCCAACGGTAAAGAGGGTAAGAATTACAAAGCCATTTGAACTCAGCAATGCTCTAGGTTGTCATGAATGACCTGCTCTAGCAGGATTTTTGTGGAACCTTGGAGTTTAATGAAGATTGGCTTTGGTTAAGGAGGTGGGGGGCGGTATTCATCAGAAATAATGAAAATGAAAATAAAACATTTTTGTATTAGAGGCAGAGCCGATAGGTAAAAGGAAAGATTTTATTTTTCACATAGGAGACTTTATAGGAGGACATCCAACAGGAATAATATGAGATACACAAATAATTTTAAATTTTATACTAGACACTTTTAAAAAACTAGTACATTTAACTTTAATATATTTTGTTTAACCTATTATACACAGATTTTCATTTCAACAAGTATACATACATTTTATACATTTTGAATGAGACTAGACATACCTCAAGGATTTAATGTTTGACTAGTGGCTACTGTGTTGTATAGCAAAGATCTATGGCAATGTTTATGGTGAGTTAGTATTGACAGAGAGGCCAAATATACAGGAATGAGAGAGGACACTGACAGCATAGACAGTGGGACATGAAGGAACCTCGGATAAAAGTTAGGACATTTCTCCTGTAACAGATGTGAAAGAGAAAAGAAAGTTAAAGCAATGTTATGTTGATAAATGTTCAACAACTGCCCCTACCATGAAAAACCCTAAATTGTAAAATTTGTCAATTTCTGCATTGTAAATGCTTTCACTGTGGCCATTTTCAAGCTAATAACACAACGGTACTAAGTATAAGCAGGGAAGTGACATGCAGAATCTAGTCTTGTGAGCAGATGTGAGCCAGCTCCAGCTGCACACCACTGGAGATATGAAAGTGAGAGATTTGATGGCAGTTGTGTTGTTTTGTGCTACTATAACAGTACAACTAACTGTATAATTTATATACAATAGAAGTTTATTTGGCTCATAGTTCTGTAGGATGGGAAGTTCAGTGTTGAGTAGCTTCCTCTAGCAAGGGCCTTTGTATTGTGTCATTCCATGCAGAGGGTGGAAGAAAGAGAAAGACACAGAGACAGAGAGACAGAGAGAGACAGAGAGAGACAGAGACAGAGAGAGACAGAGAAACAGAGAGAGACAGAGAGAGACAGAGAGAGAGACAGAGAGAGACAGACACACAAGAGAGAGAGAGAGAGAGAGACAGAGAGAGAGAGAGAGAGAGTGTCTCATCAGGAACCCACATCTGCCTTAGCTAAGTCAGCCCTCAATAACAACACTACCTCATTCATGGTAGCTCTGCCTAGCTTCTTGCCAAAGATTCTCAACACTGTTGAAGTAGGGATTATATTTCCAACACACGAGCTTCAGGCAACACGCAGACCACAGCATCAGGTGTCTTTCTAATGGCTTTTAGTTTCTCTTTGAGATAAATAGAAAGTCATCAATGAGAAGGAAAATTGGGACTAGAATTGGGAAGATGTGGTATGTTTTGTGAAAAATGAAATATTGAGCCAACATGAGTTGGTCAGGTTCCTATGAGCAAATGGACGGACACTCACTCTGGATAACTTAACAAACCATTTGTTTAAGAAGGAAGATTAGAAAAAGAAGTACCAGATGACTAGCCATAGTGAGAGCCATTGCTACCACTTAGAAGGTACAAAGAGAGAGAGAGAGAGAGAGAGGGAGGGAGGGAGGGAGGGAGGGAGAGAGAGAGGGAGAGAGAGAGAATACGTTTCCATCCTGCAGAGAAAGCTGTAGGAAGAGCACCATCTGTAGGAACTGGGGCCCTCAGTAGGTTTACAAGTGATGCTCAGATAGGGTTAACCTGCAGTGGTGGTCAGGGGAGTGCTGGGCAATAAATACCTTTGCTATATCCTCTATGGTCCTGCTGGTGCCTCCTGCTGGCCAAAGTCAACTAGAAACCAGGGGTAAGACTGGTGACAATTAATGTATAATGATAGAAGTCCGCCTTATGACTGTATGGTTTTGTCTGGTAGTGTTCAGAAAGCTAGATTTTTCTAGGCCTAGGATTTGGGAAGGCAAGAATAACGCACAATAAAAAAATGACAATATGGAGACTGAACATGTGAAATAGCAGATAAGTAAAAGGAAAACGGAAAAAGGACTCAAAAGAGTGTTTCAAAATACATATTAGTTTCATTTTAGAGACAAGAAAACTAAAACTCAAAGAATTATGTACTTTCCCAAGATAGGAAGTTTAGATGATTATGGAGTTAGGAGATAGGGCTCTCTAGCTTGATAGGATTTTACAAGCTATTACTCTACCCGCAAGCGAATGAATACTTTGAATTGGGAGAGAAGGAGACGTATTTGAATATTCATTCAAGCTTTTATTTTATTTTATTTATTTATTTTTTTGGTTTTTCTCCGGTACCGGGAACCGAACTCACGACCTTGCGCTTGCCAGGCAGGCGCTTTGCCGCTGACCTAAATCCCCAGCTCCCTCATTCAAGCTTTTAATTGAAGCTAAAGCAATATCAGAACTTTCTGCCTCCAACACATACTCATGCACACTGAAAAGAAAGAAGTTGTAAGACACTCACAGGCATGTATATTACTGAGCTCATTGCAAATATACGCACCCAATGGTAGAGGAGGAACAGGCAAAGGTGCTTTTAGAGAAGTCAGAATGGAGCAGGGCACTGTCTCCCACTTGATATTCATTCTGGCCTCTCCTCAAGGCATTTCCTGCACACTTCTCTCTGGAGATTTGGGCAGGAAGAACAGAGAAGGGGCTGCATGGCTCCTGCTGTGTGTCTGTTGCTTAGGTGTGACTTGGTGTGCCCAGGACCCTGGCACATGATAAATGCATGATAAATGCTTAGGGATCATGAACTGAATGGACTCTTTCAGGGAACCATACTTTCTTTGTCAAATATTACATGGTCCAAGAACAGGGTAAAAGACTTGAAATCAGAGCTACAAAGTGACAATGGAGTCCAGGAAGCACTGGCAAGTCTTGTGGTATGACCTTAGAGCCTAACCTCACTTGATCCATTTGTGAAATTTCCTCATTTGTAAAATTTGGTCAAGAGGTAGTTGAGAAGATTAAATGAGATCAAGAATGCAAAGCTCCTGACACATGTAAAAGCCCAGCAAAAACTGACTTTTGATCTCGTCCTTCTACTTTGACCATTTCTTTCATTTCTAAAAATTACCACTTTAAACAGACATTGGATTTCACTCACATATGATAATGGCTTTCAACTACAATTACTCTAGTTTTTATAATTGTGTTTTGGTCACTCTGGGGGCTTGATTTGAGGTTTGGTGACTCTGGGTTGCCATTCTGGGGAAACCATGGCATTTTAGATTAGATTATGGCTTTTTTCAATTTTTAAATAAACCAAAATCTTGCTTCACTTTTTATTCCAGTTCTTGTTTGCCATCTGGTGCCTGTTTTGGCTGCATCTGTGATCACTTAAAGACTTCAGGCAAAGGTTGAGTTTACATATGGGAGAAAGAGAAGGCTTTTCTGATGTCTTCCATATGTTCTGTATTCATATATTAAGATTTTGTAACCCCACCAGCATAGATCCTCTCAGACAATCATTACACTGTTCCTTAGAAACTTGCTTCTTTGTGTGCTCAGCTGGGAATTTCTCAGACATTTTCTCAATGTCCATTACCTTTAGCTCAGCATGGCTTTTAGGAGACTGCAAAACTAATGTTCTTGAAGGTTTCTCTATTGGGACAGAGGAAGCTTATCTGATTGAGAATATTCAGTGGGAAGAGACAGGAGACCTGGTCTAGGCTTTTCCCTTCATTTCTAGGTTGTGTGAATTCAGACAAGTTGTGAAACCTTTCTAGTCTTCAGTTTGTGTAGCACCAACCACAAGGCTTGGGTGAGCTGTGCTTTGCCACCCTCTTTCTTTTCTTCCTTTTCCTTTGTACCAGGATTTTGGTTGTCACAGGTGAGTGCATCAAGTGCAAGCGTGTGCCTTCCCTAATCTCAGCTCCTGAGCACAGGTATGTAGAGGGAAATAAATCCAAGGTAGGGATCTCTTCTCTTGCATAATGCATGAGCGAAAGAAAATGAGCTGTATTTTTTTGTTTAAAAAGTCATTTTAACTTTTCTCTGCAGTATACCCAGGCTGGGTGGCATGCAGCAGCATGAGTTCTGGAAAGAGAGAGACCTGTTTGATGTGTGTTCCATCTTACCAGCCTGTGGCCTTAGCAAGTTTCTTTTTTTGTGAAGCCTTGTCTTCCTTCTTTGTAGAACAGAAGAAATGCCTGCCTGGTAGGGACGGTGGGTAGATGAGTAATCAGTAATTCCTAGAATGGTGTTTTGCATAAAACAGATATTCAGAAATATTCATTGCTTCTGTGCACAGTCAATTCAGTGGCAAATATGCCGTAGTCCTGAGAACACCTTGGGATGGAAATAACAATGTTCAGAAAAGATCGTGAGATCAGTTTATGTCAAAGCTAGCACTAGTATGAGGGATTCCAAGGTCCAGGCTGCAGATCTTCCTCATATGTTGAAGAGGGCTGAGGAAAAATCACAGGGCTGTGTGGGATTCACTAAGGACTAAATGTGGGCTAAGGAAGAAGGTGTTCCAACCTTGATCCCAGAGGGCTAGGAAGAGGAGCTGAGGCTCTGGAGGGGCCAGGACATACATGGAGGGCGTTTGCGGGTAGGTGCTGGAGTGGGGAGCAGGAGAGTTTATATGTGAGTCAGTGTCCATCAGTCACACTGAGAAGCCCTCCTGCCCTGAGATGCTCCCACTGCCTGGTTTCTCTGCCTGGTTGAGCAAAACTCCAAAGAATAAAAATTCTCTAAATGACTGTGTTTTAGAAGTGGCCAGAGAGACAAATAAGGCTGTGTTTACAGCTTGGGCAGGAAAGTTTTGCTGGCTCATCTGCAGAACCTGAATTAGTATTTGCTGGATTGTTAAGAAATAAGAACAATATAAGACTGAGTCTTTGGGGCAGCCTCCCCACCCGGGCCTCCCTGCTCAGAAGCATGAAGAAGAGCAGCTTAGCAAAGGTGACACCAGGCAGCTGTCTCTGGAGTCCCTTTCTGTCTGCCAGAGAGCAGTCCATCTCAGGGTCTGGGCAATGAAAGTCCTCTCCTCACACAGGGACTGTGTCTGGACTGAGGGGCAAGAGTTGGCCTCAGTGTTCCTGAGTCTCAGTTGTCTCAGGTGTCGATGTCTGTTGTGTGAGCTTTATGTCTGTGTGTTTTGTGGGCCGTACTGCTTAGCTCTGATGCCATGGGTGCATAGGCACTAGGAGGCGAAGGGTGGGGGAAGCACATGCCTAGCAGAGGAGAGAAAACGATGATGGAGGAAGGGGAGGGCAGTGTGGTTGTGGCAGAGAAAGACAGGAAGTGCATGCGAGAGCACAGGAGCAGGTGGGTCTATAACACAGAGACCTCAGGTCTTCTAGGAACACCAGGAGGCCAAGTCCTCTGCCTTCTGCATGTTCTACCACACTTAGCCTGGCACAGAGGGGATTAGGATAGCTCTCATGGCCCCTAGATATGAGAAGTATCCCAAAGGTGGACGACAGGTGACTGATCAGTTGAGGGTATTAGGAGAAGCTGTCAGGTAATGTATAATTAATTTATGCTTAGGTCTTTGGGTTCAGGCCTATGGCCCACTGTGGAAGAGGTGGAGTGAGGACAGCTGCTTATGGGTACCTAAAGGAGCTCCCTCCTTCAGGTCTCACAGCCTTAGTTGGAGACAGGAGCTCCCGAAGAAGAGGAGCTTCAGCTCTGCCCCATCCTACTCAGAGAAGAAGAACATAGAGAAATCAAGAGAAATAATGTGAAAATCTCATAGACCAGCCAAAGGTTACATCAACCAGACATGTTGGTTGTAAGCTCAATTATTCAGTAAAAAATGGGTTATCCTTGTAAGTGTTACAAGAGCTGGAGATGTGAGAGTGTTGGCCTGCTTCCATCTCTCCTGCTATCCCTTCACCCTATGGGTTTTTAAAGCAGTGTGAACTCTGCATAGCAAGAGAGTGTGAATTCAACCTCTGGGCACCTGACACAGGTTCTGAGGCTCGGACCTCTCCCCAGGGGCATATTCCAGTTTCCTGAGGTGGTAAAGAGTAGCGGATGTGAGGGACACAAAAATGTGTGTCAAAGACCAAAGACTGCAGGGCAAAGGAAGAGGGTAGGTTCTCACGCTGAGACTGTGGCTTGATTTTGCTTTCACAGGGGCCTTGATCTGGGGTTGCCTGGGCTGGAAGCTCCCCTCTGGAGAGTGTATAGGACTCAGAGAGGGAAGTCCCAGATGCCCAGCAGCTTTGGATGCCTGGAGTGTGAAGGGGGAGACCTATTCAAAGGAGTAGTTCACTGATGGAGACATTCGCATTCAACTCAGGATCTGGCTCCAGGAGAGGAAGCATTGGTGAAATGGAGGGAAGGGACACAGGCCAGTGGGGTGAGCTATAGCAATTATGGCGGGGGAGTTGAAAAGATATACCCAGGCATGTCAGGCTATTTGATGGGTTTGGAATTTTTCCTAAATTCAATGATAGAAACCCACTGTGGACATATTAGGGATGAGCTTTGCATTTTACTGCGGCCTCTAAGATTCCAGTAGGAAAACAGCCCAGAGCTACAGACCAGCTGATAGGCAATTGCAGTGGCCTGGGTGGGGGTAACTAACTGTGGTTTTGGTGAAATAACCAACTTCCAGACTAACTAGCTAGACTGTCGGCCTTCCCCTGCTTCTCTGGTGGTGCTGTTTCTCCATCTCTGTTGCTTTCTCAGCACTTCTCCCTCCAGAAGGTGGAGGACAAGGGATGAGAACCCTGCCCTGTTCAATTAACCTGGTGTGGACAAGGCTGAGCACCTTCATCTCATTGCTGAGAGCCCACCCTGCTTCCCCGACTTGGGACCAGCATTTCTGTGCCTGGTTGCTGAGGGGCAACTGTGAGTATTCAGAGAGTAGCTCCTAGCTGTTCTCCTGACTCTTTTGATGCATTTCTTAGTGTCAATGCCTCTAATTAGTTAAAATAGAAAATGGTGGTAAACAGAAGAGCAAAAGGGAGGCCTAATTTTAGCCGAGGAAAGGATTTAAAGAGCCACAGAAGTAAAATTTAAAGGTCAAATGGGCCAGTCCCTGGCTCCCTAAACAATTAGATTGAAAATGCACCAAGCTGAATTGTACCACATCCTTTGTGTGTGGCAACTCAGCAACTCATTCAGTCTTCACAGCGACAGTATGTGTAGGACCTAGGGTTGCCTTCATTTTATGGAGGAGGAAACTGAGGCATGGGGAGGTTGACTAATGTTACTTTGTGGAAGATGACACAGCCAGTGGGGGAGCTGGGCCTTGAACCTGGGTTCCTCTGATTTCACTCTCTGGTAAGAGGAAGATGGGGCCTCAAATTTTGGACAGACAGAGCACAGGCTGACAGCTTAAGCAGGGATTTAGCATAGGGGGATCAGAACAACTGCAGAGGATTCTAGCTCTAGGAATGCTGAGAGGCATCACTGGCAGGAATCACTCCATGCCTCAACTTTTTCTAAACTTGGAATCTTTTCCTAGGCCTCGCAAGATATGCTGAAGGAATGACCAGGCTGTCACCAAAAATTTATAGGTAGATTAATCATTTGGGGAAGGTCCCCTCCCCTCCCTCTAGTCAGAGACCACTGCTTTCTACAGTCAAAGAAGACTCTCTGTTTGGCACAGGAATCTGAGATGGCTAATTGTGCCCTCCCCACCCCCTTTCTTAAGATTATGGTAGAATCTGGACTCCTTCAGAACATGGGCCACCTGGTAGGACTCGTCAAGTCAACTTCCTTCATCTCAGCTCAAGCTTAAAAGGCCTCTTCATTGGGAATCTCCCGGTGAGGTTTTCATGCACATCTGGAGACTTTCCATAATGGGCTTTTGAAGCAGCCTGAAGGATTCCGGGAAAGTCTGGCTCACTGGGCTGAGGTTTCAAGAGCAGAAGCCCACATTTATTTTTCTTTCCCGCCTTCTCTGACAACACCCCGGCACCCCCCACCCAGTGTCTTGTGAGCATTTACAAAAGAGCCCTGATTTTCATCTCTGTACTTGTAGGGCTGAAATCTTAAAGAAAAAGAGCAGTGACGGCAGACTTACTGAAGCCTTGGCACTGTGAGGGTCTGTGTGTCCACTTGGCTCCTACAGCAACTTGGAGTCCTGCCTGACTCATCTTTGGAGCTGAGAGAAAATGATCTCTGGACTTAAAGCCACTTGCTCCGTCACTCACTGTCACACTGATGTAAGAGTGAGTTAACAGTGACCCTGCCTTGACAAGAAGTGGGGTAAAGAAATCAATTTGCACGTTGTCTGACAGGGACATAAGGAGGTCTGTGCTGCCTGCTCTGCTGAGTGATTCTCCCTCACAGGCTAAGAACTGCTGGTTCTTTACAACTTGACCCCTGATTATCTCCTGAGGCAATGCTTTACCTCTCTCTTCCCTGGGAAGTTCAGGCACATGTCCTCAATGCTTCTGTGCCTCCCTATTCTCTTATGCATAGCTTATTGTTATTTTATTTGAAGTATATAGCAACATACCCCTGCACCAGAATGACCATAGACATGTGGTGTTTCTTTTTCATTGATGTATCTCCATACCAAGCCTAGTGCATAGTTTATCAGGATGCTCAATGGAAATCAACAGATTAATTAATCCAGTAACAAACACTTATGGAGCATCTACTCCAAAGCAGGTACTATTCTAGCTAATGAGCTACAGCCATGAATATAATACAAGCCCTGCTTTCATATTTATGAGGGAAAGTCAGGAAATATGTTAAGGAAATTTTCATACAGACTTGTAGTTACAGCTCTAAAATGTAAAGAATTTAGAAGTCATTGCTCTCATCCCTACATGATGTAAAGAGCTGACAAAATGCAAATCACTGATTTTCTTTGGATGAAGTGGAGAATCAAGGTGATAGGGCAAACCATCACTCTGCAGTCTTCGGAGAGAGGACATGCAGACAGTCATGGCTGAGATCTCACCTGGAACAGAAGCTGCTGAAGCCATGCACAGGTACAGACTCTTCAGTGTTAATCTGAAGTGTTCAGGGTGGAGTGTGGATGAGTACAAGAGGGAGAAACTTCTGGGAGAAGTTTTCATCTCTGTAATTGTAGGGCTGAAATCTTAAAGAAAAAGAGCAGTGACAGCAGACTTAGTGAAGCCACAACTTCAGAGGTGGAAGGGCGCCCCTGCATGATTGTTACCTACAGGAACTCTGCCCTGTTCTCACCGTGAAGAGCCCAGAAAGAGCCCCTCTTGGCTCTGGCAGAGGGAAAAAACAGAAAGCACTGAAATATACCAGAGAGTTCTCCACAACAAAGGCCTACTTTTAAGAAGAAGAGTTTCCTGAAGCCTTTTCTCACTTAAGGAAAAGACAGTCCAACTCCAGCCACCTTTAGTTTCTGAATGAAGGTGTATGCTGTGTGTGTGTGTGTGTGTGTGTGTGTGTGTGTGTGTGTGTGTATGTGGAAGGGTAGTCAAAAACATATATAAAGTTTACAGGTTAGGTAAATAGGCCCACTAAAAGACAGATTTCATAAAGATAATAGAATGCTCCCTCTTTATCACATTTTAAAACAAAATCAATGTATTAAACCTCAAAATACTGCTAAATATAAAGCTCAAAGTACTGCTAAATATAACTAAGGAGGAGTTCCCATGGAAGCCCAAGACAAGAAGGAGCATGAAAACAAGGTCAGTGGGTAAATTTGAAGCCTCTAGCACTTATAACTACAGCAAACATTAAAGACAGCCCAATTTCTTCCATAAAATATCATGTAAAGGCCCATTTATCTCAGTTCATATTGCCTGACAAGTCATGTCAAGTTTCAGTCGAAAATTAAGTCATTTTAGAGGGCATGAGAAAACACAGCCCATAGATTGAGAGCATGAAGCAGACCCAGGTTCAGATATAATACAAACTTTGAGGTTATCAAGAATTTCTGAAAAATTAAAATGAATATTTTAAGTGTTCTACTGGAAAAACAAGCAACATGGAAAAACAAGCAACTGGAAAAACAAGCAACAGGTAAAATACATGTACATAAGCAGAGAGATACGAACTTGAGAGAATAAGATGAAATCCTAAATATAGTTTAAAAAAATAATAACAGAGATAAAGACTACCTTTAGTGGACTTAGCAATAAACTGGAGATGGCCTATAAAAGACTCAGTGAACTGGAAAATAGAGAAATAGAAATTTCCCCAATAGGAAATCAACAACAAAAAAGGAGGAGGGAAAACGCAGAACATCCAACAACAATTTCAAAAGGTATAATACATGCACTAGGAATATCAAAAGAGAACAAAGAGTACGGAGCAGAAGAAATATTTCAAATACTAATGGCCAAGAATTTTCCAAAATAAGTAACAAACAGCAAATAAGAGGCCCAGGAGTTTAGAGAACACCAAGCAGGATCGATCCAATAATCAAAATGTAGACATGTCATCCCAAAACTGTAGAAAACTAATGACAAGACAATTTCAAAAGAAGCCAAACAAAAGGGAATACCCTAGCCTAACTACAGTGGTGGTGGTGGTGGCAGGGGGACGACAAAAATGGGAATTATAGTGGGCTTCTCAGAACATGCAAACAAGAAGATAGTACAGTGAAATAGCTGAAGTTTTCAGAGAAACACCTCAGTAGCCCAGAATTCTATATCCAATGAGGTTATCTTTCAAACGTGAAGGAGAAATGCAGACTTTATAAAACAAACATAAAAACTGGAGAAATTCATTGATAGCAGACCCACTCTACAAGAAATGTTCAAAGAAGTTCTTCATAGAGGAGAGGATATAGATCAGAAAACCAAATAAAAGTAAAGGGAACATATCAGAGAAAGAATAAATTCAATTAAAATGTTTTATTTTCATTTTTGCTTAGTTGACCATAATTATTTGTTTAAATTAATACTAAGGGTATTACATGGCTATTGCATATGGACAAGTGAAAAGGATGACAGAAGTATAACTGATAAGGCTAAGACAGGAGATAAAATGGGATCATATAAATGCCTAATGAAAAATGGAAAATGTGATTCTTCATCATGGCAGCATAGAGGCATCAGTGCTCACAGAAAACTCCAAGGTGCGCATCGAGGTCAGTCACACCACAGGCACATAAGGTGGTAGAATCACCAACCATCATACCCTGAAAGGAACAGCAAATAGGCAAAATACAGAGTGGGAACATTGGAATGAAAAGAGAAGCCACATGGGCTCAGGAGCTCTCAGAGCACAGAGCCAGAGGCATTATTGTTCACAGAGCGAGAAGCCACGTGGTTTCCCCAGGAGTTGGCCCAGAATCTGTGATAATAACAGCAAACAGACCTCCAAATTACTGGCACAGATCCCAGCCCAAGTCCAGAGAATTGGCCACCCTGTACAACACAGAAGACTTCCCGGAAAAAAAGGCTGCTGCAGCTGACCACTACCCAAGCTTATGGTGCCCAGCTGTGGTGCAGCTCCATGTTTTCCCACCAGGAGACTCCCAGGATCTAGATAATAACAGCAAACAGAATCTTGGACCATAAACTAGAAGCTCCAGTGATGGTGTGAGAAGAAAAGGGGAGCATTATGAAAGTTTGTGGCTGGCAGAGAAACCTGAACTGAAATTCACTGGTGGGAGAAGAGTAAATACCCCCTTGAGGATCTTGAGAAATATAGAGGCTAAGGAATATGGAGGGCTAATTCCAGCAGGACTGGCATTAGGTGGGTTCTGGCCCTCCTTCCAAACCTGCCTTCTGCTTGCATGTGCTATAGACTCAACCATCTGTTTCCACCTTCAGACTCAAAGTGTGGATGTAAGGTGTAGGCATGCATACAACTGTTTATGGGTATAGATTAGTATTTTAATTTCTACAGTGATTTACATTTTTATATTGACCTATTGGATTCTCCCTCAGCAAGGGTTGCTTGTTTATTTGTTTACTGATGGACTGATGGATGGATAGATAGACTGATTGACTGATACTTGGGATGGTTAACCCAGGGCCTTGATACCAACTACATCTCAAGCCCTTTTTATTTTTTATTGTTTGTGATGAGATCTCACCACACTACTAAATTCTCCAGACTAGCCTCAAACTTATGATCTTCCTACCTCATCTTCTCAGAGTGGTGAGATTAAAGAGACACAGGATTAATTGATTGCAGCACCTAGAAAGACTTTCACACTTTCCACTTACATTTCCTTCTTCTCTTTCTCTCTGTCTTCTCACACAGCCTCCTCCTGTCTAGGCATAAAAATAGTACCATCAAAACCTATGTTCTTGGGTACTTTTAGGAAGATGGTGGAGCAGTAAGCAGCAACAAATCAACCTCTCCAAGATTTGGAATTCAGACACTGGAAAATAGAAAGTTGGGGAAGAAAAGAAGGAGGGAAGTGATCCCTGGGAACCAGGAAGGATTTGAAGGGAAAATTGGAGCATTCAACCTTCAGAGAAATGGAAGAGACAGAACACAATGCACAAAAAGGAAGGGGAAATCTGCCCTTTGTCCCCAGCTCTTGGCTTGTGGTGTGAGGCAAAAAGACTGAATCTACAGAGACATAGTGAAATTAGACAACTCCAGAAACCTTCAAGGAGAAACACAGCAGTGGAACAGAGCAGTGGATGCTGTGCACTATAATAGCTGGTGAATGACTCCAGTCCAAGTATCTGCCATATCCCCTGGAGAGAATCCTTGGTCAGATGCCATTTTAGGGAGGGGCCAACTGAACTTGGGACTCAGAGCAGCTATGGGCTGGCTTCATCTCAGGGCTCCCAGTGTTAAATTTCCACAGTGACTGGGTAAGGAACAATCATGGGAGACATCCATGGTCAGAGAGCTGTGGCAGGCCAGTGAGAGACATGCAGTGATATAAGCTAAATAACTCAGACCCCAACCCCATGATCAGAGGCTAGGATCAGCCTGAATTTTGGTGGATTTGAAAATACATAACCAGTGTCCCACCCTAATCCTAATGAAGTTTTGCCAGTGATTATCCAGCCTAGATCTGGGCTCTGACTGCCTCCCTTGTCTACCAGCTAGAGCAGGGTCACACCCTGAATTGGACACTGCCACAAAACTGTAGATCTCATAAGATAACTAACCACAGGCTTGAAACCACAGGGAAATTTATTTTCCTTTTTCCTACTCTTTGCTTTTTTAAATTTCTTTTTTTTTGATTGATTTTATTTTTTTGTGAGTATGAACATTGCTTTTACTTTTTTATTTTGTTCTTGTTTTTGTTTTACCCTTATTTTTTCTTGTTTTGTGTTTCTTTTGTTCTTTCACTATTTTCTTCTTCATCAATTTCCCCAGGCTTGGGTAATTTTCCTTTGCCATTGAGCCTTGCTTCTAATCTCTTTCTCTTCTTTACTTTTCAATTTTTTTTTCCTTCTCCCTTTTAAATTTTTTGCCCTTAGGGAAAAATCACTCTATTGAGTGGATATTTACTATATATAGTTTTCTGATTTTCTTAGATTTTGTTATATAACTCTTTACCTGTGGTTAAAGGTGGCCAATTATTAGTTCTCACAGTTTGTCATTTTCTAGTCTGTGCTGGATGCTACTGATATCACTGAGGGTACTACTTTCACCATGGTGACATAGTTGTTGTACTCAGCTGATCTCCCTTGTATGTCATTACCTAAATTGTCTGGGGTCATAAGCAACACTACAGCCAAGTACTAAAGAACTGGGTACTAGGTCAAACAGGCTGCAACCTCTCATCCTTAATAAAGAGGCCTGATCCTGGGGCAGACTCAAAAGCCAGTTAAGCCTAGAGGACATCTCTGAAAAGTAGTCATTTCCTAAAGAAGTCTTGATACTAGTAATAAAGCTACCTACCATAAGCAACTTACAAGCCTCAATTCAGAAAGCAAAGACACACACACACACACACACACACACACACACACAAATAGAAAATGAGAAAACAAAGCAAGATGCAACCCATAACTTTCAACTTGCCCCAGGTAAATCCAGGCTCACTGAGGTAGAAGAAGTCAAAAGCCACCCACCTGAGTTTTCTGAAATGGTAGCAGTGGAAATGACAAAACAGATTAAATCTCTTAACAAAACCAAAATGGAAATAGTTACACAGATGAGTAAGGAGATGATGATCATAGTGAAGGAAATGATTAGTAAATCTAGAATAGATGCTGATAAAAAATAAAGGAGTTTAGGAAAAAAACAGAAGAGTTTAGAAAAAACATGAATACCAAATACAGAGAAGAACTGGATCCCATAAAACAAACTCAAATCAAAATCCAAGTTAATAAAAATTCTACTGAAAATATACACAGCAGAGTCAACCAATGTGAAGGTAGAATATTGGTATAGCAGACATTTTTGCAATTAACAATTGAAAGATTTTTTTAAATAGCAAGGTTCAACAAAAATACTCAACAGCTGTTAGATGATGCAAAGAAAAGTAATGAATTTTAATGAATTCATTAAGTAATGAATTTTAAAGTAATGAAGATTAATGAATCAGTGAGGATCAGAAGATAGCACAAAAGATATTAAAAGATATGCTCACAGAAGTAATAGGAAAAAATCTTCCAAGTATGGAAAAAGAATTTGACATGCAGTAAGTGAGGCATATAGAACTCCAACTAGCTATGAACAGAAAACAAAACACTATACCAAGGCACATAATGGACAAGATTCCACAAATTCAACACAAGAACAGAATATTAAATGCTGTTAGAGAAAATAAATAAATCATGTATAGAGGAAAGTGCATTGGAATCACAGTAGACCTTTCAACACAAACATTTAAGTCAAGGAGAGTTGAGAGTGAAGTATTTCATGTTCTGAAACAACCTGCAACCCAGACTGATGAACCCTACAAACTTATCTTTCAAACTTGATGGATATATAAGATACTTCAATACTAAAGATACTTGAAAACACTAATGACCACCAAATCAGCACTCCAAAACATTCTGAAGTATATCTTAGAAAAACACAATGTAAACAGCATTTCCAAGGATTCCAATAGAATCAATCTACCAAGGAAGGCAAGTAATAAAATGGAAGGGAAAGTAAAGGAACCAACAACAGGCAAGTAATATAATGACAAGGATAACTCAGTAACTATCAGTTATGACCACCAATGTGAATGGTCTCAATTCACCAATCAAAAGAGACAGGCTGAATGCATCAAAAAACAAGATACAACAAATGGCTGCATACATGCTATTCATAGACTGAAAGTTAAATGATGGAAAATAATATTCCATGCAACAGGAACTCTGAAAAAAGCAGGGGTAGCTATTCTAATTGTAGACAAAGTAGATTTCAAGTAGAGACTAATCAAAAGAGACAAAGAAAGCCACTACATATTTGGTAAGGGAATGATCCAAGAGGATCCAAGAGACAGTAATCATAAATATATATGCACCAAATACTGGTACAGCCAACTATATAAAACAAACACTAATGGATATGAAAAATCAGATAAGCACTAATACAATTATAATGAGGGACCACAATATCCCACTGTCACAAATAGATTAACTAGACAAAAATCAACAAAAAGAAAATCAGAGATGAACCAAACCTCTGAACAAATGAACTTAGTAGATATCTACAGAGGTATTCCACCCAGCAATATAACACACATTCTTGTCAGCAGCACACAAGATATTCTTCAAAAACAGAGTACATACTAGCTCATAGAATATGCTTAATACATATAAAGGAACTGAAATTATCCCATGCATATTACTAGATCATAGTGCAGTGAAATTAGAAACCAATGTCAAAACAAACCACAGAAACTACATAAACACATGGAAATTAAATACCACCCTTTGAACAATCAATGGGTCAGAGGTGAAAATAAGGAAGAAATTAGACAGTTTCTACAATTAAATGATAATGATAATATGACATACTGGAACCTAGGGGACTCAATGAAAGTAAATGAGCAAAATTTATAGTGATGAACTCCAATATCAGAAAAACAGAATGAGCTCAAATACATAACCTAGTGTTGAACCTCAAGTTTCTAGAAAAAAATGAGTAAGTTAAACCCAAAGTACACATGAGGAAGGAAACTGTAAAAATCAGCACAGAAATGAATGCACTCAAGACTGAAAAATACAAAGAATCAAGGAATGGAAGAATTTGTTCTTTAAAGGTTAAATAAAATAGACAAATCATTAGCCAGCTTTATTTAAGAATAGGAAAGAAAAGACCAAAATCTATGCAACTAGAGATGAAAAGGTCAAATCAGAATAGATCCTGCAGAAATCCAGAAGATCATAAGTACCTGCTTTGAGAATTTCTACCCTAATAAGATAGAAAACTCAAAAGAAATGGACAGATTCCTTGACACATAGGAATTACCAAAGATGAATCAAAAAGATATGAAAATTCTAAATAATTCATTGTTGGTCATTGAGGAAGTAATAAAAAAAAAAAAGTACCAGCAAAGAAAAGCCCAGGTTGATGGATTTACTGCTGAATTTAAGTGAATATCTAACGCCACTACTTTATTTTTGTTTTTTTTTTTTTTTTTTTTGGTTTTTCTCCGGTACCGGGAATCGAACTTACGACCTTGCGCTTGCCAGGCAGGCACTTTGCCGCTAAGCTAAATCCCCAGCCCAAACGCCACTACTTTAGTGGCGAACTAATGCCTAAAGAACTAATGAACTAATGAACTAAGAACTAAAGAACTAATGCCTCAAACTCTTTAAATGAAATTAAAAGGGAATAAATATTTTCAGAGTCACTCCTGGAAGCACGCATTACCATGATACCAAAACCAGAGAAAAATCTAATGAAAAAGAAGTACAGAACAATCTCCTTAATGGACACAGATGCAAAAATCCTCAATAAGATACTTGCAAACAGCATGCAGCAAATCATCAAGAAGTTTATACATCACGACCAAGTAGGATTCATCACAAGGATGCAGGGATGGCTCAATATATGCATATCAATAAATATAACACATCACATTCACAGAACCAAGGACAAAAACCACAGTATCATCTCAATAGATGTAGAAAAAGCATTTGACAAAGTCTAGCACCCATTCACAATAAAAACCATAAAGAAAATTGAAATGAAAGGTCTTTATTTCAACTTGACAAAAGCCGTCTATGACAAAATAACAACCAACATCATATTAAATGGTCAAAAACTGAAAGCTTTCACTCTAAAAGGAGGAACAAGACAAGGATGCCCACTATCACCACTGCTGTTTAATATAGTTCCGGAAACAGCCAGATTAATTAGACAAGAAAAATAAATAAAAAGATAATGGATAGGAAAAAAAGAAGTTAAATTATCATTATTTGTTGGTGATATCATACTTTGCATACACAACCCCCAGAACTCTACCAAAGACTCCTATTAATAACCAAATTTGGCAGCATAGCAGTATACAAGGTTAACAAAGAAAAGTCAACAGTATCCCTGAATGTGAGTAACAAACTTACTGAGAGAGAAATTAGGGAAAAAATACCGTTCACAATAGAATTAAAAAACAAATGAAATAGGAATCAATCTAATGAAGGAAATGAAAGATCTTTACATGAAAAACCACAGTTCTCTAAAAAGAAGATCAAAGAGGATATCAGAAAATGCAAAGATATCCCATCTCCTTGGAGAGGCAGAACCAATATAGTGAACATGGCCATACTTCCAAAATTGTTATACTGATTTAACACAATCCCAATAGAAATACCAATACTATACCTCACAGAACTAGAGAAAAAATTCCTGAAGTTTTTATGAAGCCAGAAGAAAACTAGAATAGCAAAAACAACTTTGAGCAACAAGGGCAAGGCAATGGGCATCACAATCCTTGATTTGAAGTTATACTACAAAGCTGTTGTCATAAGAACACCACAGTACTGGCAACAAAAACAGACCTGAGGATCACTTGAACAGAACAGGAGATGCAGAAACAACTCCAAGAACACTTAGCTACTTTGTCTTTAACAAAGGGACCAAATACCTTCACTAGACATAAGATAGCCTCTTTAATAAATGGTTCTGGGAAAACTGGCTTTCAATATGCTGATGACTAAAACTAGACATATCTTTCATCATGCACTAAACTGAAATCAAGATGGATCAAAGATCTAAATATCAAAACAGAAACACTTCATCTGCTAGAAGATAGAACAGGTAAAACTCAAAGATATGGATGTATGCAAAGATTTTATGGACAAAACACTGTTCAAACAAGAAATATTACAAAGAACCAACAACTGGGATCACAACAAATTAAAAAGCTTTTACCAGTAAAAGAAACTATCAAAATTTTCAACAGTGAAAAGACAACCCACAAAATGGGAAAAAATTTTTACCCACTACTCGTCAGACAAAGGACTAACATATAGAATATATAAAGAACTCAAAAAAATGCAGACCTCCCAAATTTAAAGACCCAATCAAAAAATGAGTATCTGAAATGAACAAATACTTCTCAGATGAAGTACAAACAGCAAATAAATATGTGAAAAAATGTTCAACATCACTGGTCATTCAAGAAATGCAAATTGAAATAACACTGATTCAAACTCACTCAAAAAAAAAAAAAAAAAAAACCTCACTCCAGAAAGAATAGATGTTACCAAGAAATCAACCAATAACAAATGCTGGTGAAGCTGTGGGGAAAAAAGAACACTGTCTGTTATTGGTGGGAGTGTAAATTGATACAAACATTATGAGATCAGTATGGAGAGGCCTCAAAAAACTAAACTAGAAGTTCCATTTGACCCAGCTATTCCCCTTCTATGTATCTTCCCAAAACAGTTAAAAGCATCATATTATAGTGATATCTGTACACCCATGTTTATAGCAGCACAATTTATAATAACTAAAATCTTGGAAACAGCCCATATACCCATCCACAGAAAAATGGATAAAGAAATGTAGTATTTATATACAATGGAGTACTACTCTGCCACAAAGAAGGATAAATTTGAGTCATTTTTTGGTAAATGGATACACCTCAAGACCATAATTTTAAGTAAAATAAACTTGATGCACAAGTTTAAATATCACATTGTTTCTCTTGTGTGAAAATCCAAAGGGTAAATGAGGAACAAAATAGAGGATAGATATTGGGAAGTGGGAAAAACATGTTCAAAGGACAAGGGGAACAAGAGAGGGAAAAAAGGGAAAAGGGAAAAAAAGAGAATGGAAGGAAAAACGCAAACAAAGCTTTTGTTAATGGGGAGGGGAAGATGGGTTGAAGGGAGGGGATGGGAATGGTAAACAACAACAAAAAAGGAGTAAGATATAATATGCACAGTACAAATTCTCTATGATGAATGTGATCATTTTGTATAGCAAATATGTACTATAAAAATAAATAAGTATTAAAAACCCTCTATCATCATTTTTCTCCTGTTTTTGGTCTTTACTTTGTTATTTCATTTTATTCCCCTGCCCTCTTTTCCTTTTCTTCTTCTAGTTTTCAGACTATTCATCATCTCTACTATTCTTTGTCTTTCTGGGTTACTGAAAAATTTTCAAAGAAGTTTTAGGTTAAGTGTGGACACATGACTGGTTTATTGGATGTTGTTATTGCTGGTAATTACTGTCTTGTTACAAGGGAGTGATAAGGACTAAACCTAGTATTCAAATAGGTGGAACAGGTACAGGCACACCGAAGCATACCAAAGTGAAAGGCACCTCAGAGGGAGAAATTCACTTACTAATGAGATCAGTACTGTGATCTCTGTGTAGTAGTAGAGCTTTCTATCCCAATGGATCTATAGTACTCAGAACAACAACAAATAAGAATAACGAGAAAGAAAACCAACAAGATGCCTCCAAAAATTCCTCAAAAGCTAGTCTCACAGGCACTGAAGTGGATGAATTTTTATGCAAAGAACAGCAACAACCAGAAAAGCTAAAATAATTGGAGAGATCAAAGATGAGACAAACAATCAGGTGAATGAAGCAATATGTTCAACTAGTTTAAAGAAGATATAAATAAGCAGCTACATGATTTAATTAATAAGATGATGAATGAGTTTAAAGAAGTTACGAATAAGTAGATGAATGAATTAAGCAAGACAATTAAAGATATGAATGATAACATTAATAAAGAATTAGAGATTATAAAAAGAATCAAGCAGAAATCCTGGAAATGAAAAACCCATTTGAAAGTTTTGGCAGCATGCGTGGTCATTCAGAAAACAGAATACCAGAATTTGAGAACAAGGTCGATGTAGCAGACTATATCTTCAGTGATAATCAAAACATAAAAGACAACCAGAAGATCATCCAAGAGTTCCTAAATGTCTCTGAAAGAGACATTACAAAGTAGATGACTCTAAAGATTATAGGATTTAAGGAAGGATTTGAGGGGGAATTGAGGGTATAAAAATATTCACTGAAATCATTGCAAAAATCACTGAAATCACCCCCAAATTTCCAAGTCTAGGGAATGAAATGAATACCAGATAAATGAGGAAAGTAGACATGGCCAGAAAAGAACCTATCCATGACACATCATCAAAATCCAAGAACTTCAGAACCAAAAAAAAGATACTAAAACCTGCTAAAGAGAAAAACCAAGTAACATGTAAAGGTGAGCCAACTAGAATAACAGTAGATTTTTCAACACAAAACTTAAAAAGTAGGAGAGCTTGTGGTAAAGTAGTTCAAGCCATGAAAGAAATAATTGCCAATCCAGACTACTATAGCCTAAAGAATTATCTTTATAATTAACAGAGAAATACCTTCTATGACAAAGAATCTAAGGAAATTCATGACCACCAAACAAGTATGGCAAAAATTACTCAGGGAAATCCTCAACAGAGACAGTGAGGCTAACATCACCAAAGAACCCAAAGGAAAGAATAAATCTGATTAGGAGAGTAGTTAACCCAAAGGAAAAGTAAAGGAATCAGCACTAGAAAAATGATACAATGTCAGGAATCAGTAAACACCTTTCAATAATAGCACTCAATTTAAATGGGCTTAACTCCACAATCAAAAGACACAGACTAATTTAATTAAGAAAAGCTGAAAAACTCAACTATGTGTTAAGAGACACACCTCATCCACAAAGAGGCACACAGATGGAATGTGAAAAAATGGAAAATGATATTCCACAGGGTGGAGACTGAAAGCAAGCAAGAGAAAATTCTAATTTCTGACAAAGTTGGCTTCAAACCAAAACTGATCAGGAGAGATAAAAAGATCATTACATATCAGTAAAGGGAACAATTCACTAAGACAATGATTGCAAATATATATGCAATGAATGTCAGTATACCCAAATTCATAAAACAAAAACTATTGGGCAATCATAGTGGAGGCCTTCAGTACCCACTGTCACATATAGGTCAACTAGACAAAAATCAACAAAGAAATTTTTAGAGTTGAAGGATATCATACAACAAATAGATTTAGCAGATACTGTATCTACAGAATGTTTCATCCAATAACAGCAGAATACACATTTCTCTCAGGAGTCTATGGAACTTTATCAAAAATAGATCATATTTTAGGTCATAAGGGATGTCTCAATAAATATAATAGATTGAAAAAATCTCTAACAAATCATAACAGAAAAAACTAGAAACCACAGAAATAACACTAACCCATGGGAATTGAATGATAAGTTCTTCAATGATAAATGAGTCACAGAAGAAACTGGGGAATAAATTTTTAAAATCTTAGAATCAAATGTAAATGGTAATACAACATATCAGAATCTGAAGGGTGCAATAAGTGCAGTTCTAAGAGGGAAGTTTATACTGCATTTAAAAACAGAGCAATCCCAAATGAATATAATATTTCATCTCAAGGTCCTAGAAAAACAAGACTAATTCAAATACAATTGTAATAGAAGAAAAGAAATTATGAAGATCCAAGTAGAAATGAGTGTAATTGAGACAGAAAACATAAAGGATCAATGAATCAGACAGATTGTTTTTTGAAAAGATGAATAAGATTGATAAGGCTTTAACCAAAATAACAAAAAGAGAGAAAAGACCCATTCCTATGCAATTAGAAATGAAAAAGGAAAATTTACAACAGATACATTTGAAATCCAGAGGATTATAAGGAATTATTTTGAAAATTTATATTCCAATAAATTAGGGAACTGAGAAGAAATGAATAAGCTCCAAGACACATATGACCTAGCAAAATTTAAACAAGAAGTTATAAAAACCCTGAATATAGCAGTAACACACAATAAAATTAAAACAAAATAAAAATACCAACTAAGAAAAACCAAGACCCAATGGATTCATTGCTAAATTTCATGAGAACTTCAGAGAATTGATGCCAAATACTACTCAATCTTTTCTATTAAATTGAAAAAGGAAAGAATACTACTAAACTCATTCCATGGAACTAGATAAGAACTCAGTAGAAAAAAGGAAAACTGTAGGCCAGTATCCTTGCTGAACAGAAATGTAGAAATCCTTAATAAGATTCTTGCAAACAGAATTCAATTAATCACTAAAAAGAGCATACCAAGCCAGCTTCATCCCAGAATGCATCTAAATAGATAAAACAATAAATGTAATGCACTACATAAACAGGTCAAAGATAAAAATCATATGATCATCTCAGATGCAAAAAGTCTTTGACAAAATTCAACATCCCTTCATGATAAAGCCCTGACAAAAACAGGTATGGAAGAACTTTCCCTCAAACTAATAAAAGCCATTTATGAAAAAGCCATGGCCAGTATCACACTAAATGGGGAAAAACTGAAAGTGATCTCTATAAACTCAGGAACGAGACAAGGGTGTCCATTCTTACTCGTTTCAAAAGTACACAAAATTTTAGCCAGAGCCATCAGGCAAGTGGAATAAATAAAAAGGATATGGATTAAAAGAGTAGAAGTCAAAAAAGGTATTACTAGTTGAGGATAGAATAATTTACATAGAACAATAATAATAACAACAAATAACATTATCCAAAAATTTGGATAGTAGAGCTAATATCCAAGTCCCATAAAGTAACAAGTTACAAAATCAACATACAAATATGAAGAGCATGCCTATACACCAATAATGAACCCACCAAGAAAGACATCAGGAAAATAATTCCATTTATGATCACCTTACTGCTGATGTCTAATGGTACATTGAAAGGAACAGTTAATGGTTAAAATTTTTTATGCTTTGACCAATTTTGCATGCTTATATCTGGTAATCTGAACAACTGATTTGAAGACAACAACATGCAGTGGAATAACAATTGGTGAATTCCTACCATCTTGTCTAGTGAAACTGTATTATCTCTAATGTTTTATCTATCTATCTGTTTATTTATTCTTTTGGTACTGGGAATTGAACTCAGGACCTTGTGCTTGCCAGGCAGTCGCTTGTGGCACTGAGCCATATCCCCGGCCCTCTAATGTTTTATCTAATAATCATTTTTTTATTCTCTTTAATAGTTTGAACAATCTTCCATTCCTGTATCTGGTAACCTGAGCAATGTAGTTGAAGATAACAATATGTAATATAACAACCATTGTTAATTCCTATCATTTTATTTTGAAACCCTGTATCACTTTTAATGTTCTTGCTTTGCTTTGTTTATGTCTGTGAGGCTGGTATGCTGCCATTGTTCTTTTTTTTTTTTTCTTGTACTACTTTCTTTAAAATAAAAAAATTAAATACCTTGGAATCAACTTAACCAGTGACGTTGAACATCTCTATAAAGAAAACTGTTATGAAGGAGGAGACTGAAGAGGACATTAGATAATGGACAGACATTCCCTGTTCCTGGAGAGGTGCAATCAGAGCCAAGAAAATGGCCATATTACCAAAAGGAGTATATTTTAAATTCATTTCCTATAATATACAAACAACATTCTTCACAGAACTAGAAAATAAAAACAATCCTAAAATTTATATGAAACCAGAGAGATTCATAATAGCCAAAGAAATCCTAAGCAAACAGAGCAATGTGAGAGTTATCACAATCCCTGATTCCAAGTTATACCAGAAAAACAGGATGGTATTGAAACAAAAATAGACATATAGGCTGATAGAATAGAATAGAAGACACAGGAACAAGCCCAAACTACTTCAGCGATCTCATCTTTAACAAAAGGACCAACAAACACACTCAAAAAAAGATAGCTCATTTAACAAATGGTACTAGGAAAACTGGTATCCACATGCTGAAGAATGAAAGACCTGTATCTCTACAGTTAGGACTAAAATCAAGTCAAAATGGGTCAGAAACCTAGATATAAAAACAGAAACACTAAAGCTGGTTGAAGAAAACATGTGGGAAACTCTTGAAGCCATAGGCTCAGGCAAAAACTTCCAAAAACAGAAGTTCAATAGCATAAGAAATAATATCAAGAATCAATAATAGAATTATTGTACATTTAAAAGCTTCTGCCCAGATGACATGATACTCTATCAAAAATTCCAAAAACTCCACTAAAAGACTCCTAGATCTAATCAACAAATTCAGTAGCATAGCTGGATACAAAGTCAACACTCAAAAATCAATAGCATTCCTATACAAAAACAACAAACATACTGAGAGAGAAATAAGGGAAACCATACCTTTTACAATAGCAACCAAAAAACTGAAATACTTAGGAATCAATCTAACAAAAGAAGTAAAATTATAGTACTCTGAAAAAAGAGATCAAAGAGGATTTCAAAAAATGGAAAGACATTCCTCGCTCATGGATAGGAAGAACCAATATTGTGAAAAAGACCATACTCTCAAAATTGTTATACAGATTCAATGCAATTCCAATGAAAATACCATTGGTATACTTCACAGACCTAGAGAAAACATTCCTAACATTCATCTGGGACCAGAAGAGACCCAGAATAGCAAAAGCAATCCTGTACAACAAAGGCAAGGCAGGAGGAATCACAATCTCTGACCTGAAATTATACTACAAAGCTCTTGTGATAAAATCAGCATGGTATTGGCAAAAAAACAGACCTGAAGATCAGTGGAACAGACTAGAAGATGCAGACACAACCACAAAGACACTCAGCCACCTTCTCTTTGACAAAGGATCCAAACATATTCACTGGAAGAAAGATAGATTCTTTAATAAATGGTGTGGGATAAACTGGCTTTCCACATGCTAGGCTAAAACCACACCCATGTCTATCAACATGCACCAAAATAAAGTCAAAATGGCTTAAAGATCTAAATATTAAAACAGAAACACTAAATCTATTGGAAGAGAAAGTAGGTGGAAGTCTTAAAGACACAAGGGTAGGCAGAGAGTTCATGAACAAAAATCAAACTGCATGAGAAATACTTCAAAAAATCAACAAATGGAATCTCATCTTATTGAAAAGTTTTTGCATATCAAAAGAAATCACCAATAGGGTGAAAAGAAAACCCACGAATTAGGAAAAAATTTTAGTCAACTGTCCCTCAGACAAAGGACTTCTATCTAGAACATATAAAGAATTAAAAACAATCAGGCCTCCAAAATTCAAAGACCCAATCCAAAAATGGGCAGCTGAGATGAATACACAGTTCTCACATGAAGAAATACAAATGGCAAATAAATTCATGAAAAAAATGTTCAACATCATTAATCATTTGAGAAATGCAAATTAAAATAACACTGAGATTCCATCTCACTCCAGAAAGAATGGCTATTATCAGTAAATCAACCCCTAACAAATGCTGGATGGGGCTGTGGGGAAAAGGAACTCTTCTCCACTGTTGGTGGGAGTGCAGACTGGTGCAACCACTGTGAATCTTAAGACTCCTCTGTAAATTAGGATTACAGGTCCCATTCAACCCAGCTATTCCCCTCCTTGGTATTTTTCCAGAAGAACTGAAAAGATCGTACCACGGAGATATATGTGCACCAATATTTATAGCAGAGCAATTTATAATAGCTAAGTCTTGGAAACAACCCAAATGCCCATCAAGGAATGGAATGGATAAAGATGATGTGGTATTTTTTATACAATGGAGTATCACTCAGCTATAAGGAAAGATAAACTAGAGGCTCTTTTAGGTAAATGGAATGCAACTAGAGACCATACTAAAAAGTGAAATCAATCAGACTCACATGTGTAAACATCATATCTTCTCCCTACTATAAGAACCTGAAAGAGTAAATAAAATCTGAAGGGTACAACAGATACTGTGAAAGGGAAAGAAACTAATCAAATAGGAAGGAGCAACTGGAATGAAGGAGGGGAGAAGAAAAAGAAAGAAGAGGAAAAAATATGTATATGTATATACAGGATAACCAAGATAACTGTACTACTAATATCTGTTGGTTTATTGAAAGAAACAGTTAATGTGTAATTGTTCAATCAATCTTTTATGCCTATATCTGCTTATCTGTGCAATCATTCTGAAGATTACATTATGTAATATAACAACCACTGTTAAATATCCTATCACCTTGTTTTAAAATTCTGTATCATTTTTATTGTTCTCTGTGCTGTTTTGTTTATGCATTTGTTTTTGTTACTTTATGTTTTTCTCTTTAAAATGAAAAACAAAATTTATATGTATATACAAGGATAGCTGGGATAGGTGTATTGCTGATGTCTGTGCTTTATTGAAAGCAACAGTCTACGCTTAAAATTTTCTTTTTTCTTGATCAGTTCTGCACACTTGTATCTGGTAATCAGAACAACTGATCTGAAGATAACAATATGCAGTATAAAAACCACTGTTGAATTCCCACCATCCTGTATGGTGAAGTTCTGCATCATTTCCAATTTTTTTTTATTACTTCTTGCTGTCTTTGATTGATCAATCTTACATCTAGTGAACTGAGCAACTTCATTGAAGATAACAGTATGTAATGTAGCAACCATTGTTAACTTCTATCGTTTTGTTTTAAGGTCATGTATCATTTTTGTGTCATTTTTGCTTGTGTCTTCATTGTTGTTGGTTTGTTAGTTTTTTTTTCTCTTTAAATTAAAAAAGTTTCTGCCCAGCAAAAGGAACAATCAAGAGAGTAAAAAGATACTCTACAGAATGGAAAAAAAAAAAAAAAAAAAAGGAAGCTGCTCTTCTGATAGGGAATTAATATATAGAACACATAAAGAAGTGAAAAAAATTAGACACCCCCAAACAAATGATCTATTAAAAAAAGAGGATATAAAATTAATATATACTTCTTAAAAGAGGAAGTACAAATAGCCAATATGCACATAAAACATGTGCAGCATTTTTAGCTATTAGGGAAATGCAAATCAAAACAACACTGAGCTTTGACTTTATCCCAGTCAAAATAGCTGTCAACAAGCACGTGCATGCACATGTGCATACACGGGCAACACATACACACACACACACACACGAAAACAAAATGAAACAAACAAAAAATGCTGATAAGGATATAGGGAAAAAGGAAACCTGCATTACTGGTGGGAGTATAAATGAGTACAAACACTATGGATATCAGCATGGAGCTTCTTCAAAAAACTAAAATTAGAAATTTCATTTGACCCAGCAATGGTTCTTCTGGGTATATTCCTGAAAGAGTTAAAGACATTGTGCTGTATGTGATAACCCATGCCCATGTTTATAGCAGCACAATTCACAACATCTAAACTACAGAACCAGTCTAGATGCTCACAAAAAGACAAATGGGTAAATGGGAAACATACATATGAATATATATGGCAAAAATGTATATTTATATGTGAATTTTACTCTGCCATGAAGAAGAATTAATTCACATTATTTCTAGAAAAATGGATGGATCTTGAGGTCATAATGTTAAGTAAAAAAAAATCAGACACTTAAGGTTAAATGATGCATGATTTATATGAGAAACACAAAATATGAATAAATTAAAGAGTAAAATAAAGTTGGCAGAAAACAGGAAAGCAGACTTTTTGGAGATGGGGAAGGGGATCAAAGAAGGGGTAGGGGAATTAAGAAGGGCGTCAGAAAATGATCAAGATATAATATATATATGCTTATTTCCTAAAATGAGTGTAATTATTATGCATTAAAAACATATACTATGAATTTTAAAGAAACTGGAAAAATCTGTACGGGAAAAAAAGAATAATAAAAAACAAACAAGGATGACACACGCCTATAGTCTAAGCCACTTGGCAGGCTGAGACATGAGTATTGCTTGAGCCTAGGAGTTTGTGGCCACCATGGGCAACACAGCAAGACCCCATCTCAAAACAAAAAGACAAACAACAAACATTAGGTTAATTAAGAATAAGTAAATATAATAAATATAAGATAGTTACAACATGGTAAGCATCCATCCAATTATAGTAGGTAATCCCTTCAAATATGAATGGTCTAAAAATACCAGAAAAAAGAGTTTGCTACAGTAGATAAAAAGTAAGATCTATAAGAAACCTACTTTTTCAATATAAAAATGCAATTTAAAACAACACCGAGATTCCACGTTACTGAAGAAAAAATGGTTACCATCAAGAAATTAAATAATAACAAATGCTGATGAGGCTGTAGGGAAAAAGCAACCTTCTACACTGTTGGGTAATGTAATCTAGTACAACCACTATTAAATCAGTATAGAAAAACTGCAAAAAACTAAAACTAGAAATTCTATTTGACCTATTATTTCCCCTTCTTGTTATTTTCCCAAAAGAGTTAAAGACATCATATTACAGTGATACATACATACTCAAGTTTATAGCAGCACAATTCATAATAGCTAAATCCTGGATGTAGGCTATATGTCCATCAACAGATGAATGGATAAAGAAAACATGGTATTTACACATAATGGAGTACTACTCTGCCATAAAGAATGATAAATTTCAGTCACTGGTAGGAAAATGGAGGTACCTTGACACCACAATGTTAAGGGAAATAAAGCAGACAACCTTAAATATCACATGGTTTCTCCTATATGAGAAACCAAAAATATAAATAAAGATTAAAATACAATGTAGATGATAGGAAATGGGGACACAGAACTTTTGCACATGAAAGGAGACCAAGAGATGGAGGGAGAGGAGAGGAAGGAGATGACAAAGAATTAAGATATGCTATGTACATGCACCAGCTCTCTATGGAAATGTAACTAGACATCCATGTTTAAAAATAGTGAATTGAGATATTTACATCACACCCATCAGAAAAGTGAGTTCTAAATGGATCACAGATCTACATGTATAACAATATTATGAAATAGTGAGACAGTAACATAGGAGAAAGTCTGTGTTATGCTGGATTTGGCAACGCAACAAGTGTTTAGACACAACACAAAAAGCACAATCTGTAGGGGAAATGATAAACTGGATCACTCACATTTAAAGTGCTCTGGGATAGATACTTTCCAGAGAATGAAAAGACCAGTCACAGACTAGAGGGAATGCATATTTGATAAAGAACTTGTATCCAAAATACACAGGGAAGACTTAAAATTCAATGATAATAAATGCAACCTAGTAAAAAACATGGGCAAAAGATAACAAACATATATTTCATCAAAGAAAACATATAGATAGCAAATAAATATATAAAAGGATATTCTACTCTACCTCATTTGTCATCAGGAAATTGTAAGTTAAGATAACAGAGATATGGTTAAACTCCAAAAATTTGACAATTCAAAATGGTAAAAGAATGTGGATCAACAGGAACTCTTCCTTTGCTAATGGAAAAGCAAAATATTATGACCTATTTGGAAGAAGGTCTGGAAGATTACCACAAAGATAAATATAGTGCTACCACACAACCCAGAAATTGTGCTCCAACTGATTTGAAAACTTACATCCTCATAAAAACTTTCATGTGAAGTTGGACATAATTTTTTCATAATCACCAATAGCTAGAAGGTCTAAAGTTCTCCCCCAACAGGTGAATGGATAAACAAACATGCACACCTATAAAATGAAACATTACTTACCAATAAGAAGAAATAAGCTACCAAGCCATGGGAACACGTGGACTAATTTTAAGTGCATATTACTAAATTTAAAAACCCAGTCTCAAAAAGCTGTCCACTGCATAATTTCAATGAGATGACATTCTAGAAAAGACAGCACTACAGTACAGCAGCAGTAAACACTAAAAGCTTGGTTGCCAAGAGCTCAGGGGAAGGGAAATTTTAAATTTGGAGGTGGGAGAATCACAGAATAGACAAAAGGTTGTGACAAGCAATCTAACTGTAATACCAATGTATGGGACAATCTCCCCAAAGGGAGAGGAGGGCACAAAGGCACTGATCTAAATAATTTTGGAAATGAGTAAAGGTAAAACCAAAGACAAAGTCGAAAACAAAAGAAAAATACAAAACAGAAAAATACCTGTAAGTACCACAAGTACTGCCCTTTAGTTGGCAGCCTGTAACCTACAGGAGTATGGGTTAACAAATCTAACGTTTCCACATGTGTATACTGAAGTTGAACATTAAGTGAGTGGATGGCAGATGTGGGACACAGGTGTTTCATGATACGAGTTGCAGTTCATAGATAAGCAAGAGGAGAAGACTGGAATGACACCCAGGGTAATTCACTACAGTTGGGCACTTCAGCATGAGCTCGTGGCCAGATTAATGCAGACAGAGATGACAGATAATGCAGGTTGCTACCTGTGGATAAGGGTATGTTCCCACATGCTTCCTTGTTCTGTCTGCTGGGAGTCCAAGAAGCTATACAATAGTTCAGGAGCAATAAAAACACTTAGTACCCAGATTTTGCTCTCAACTACCCCTCTCCCTTAATAAGAACCAGGCTCTTTGGAAAAATGGCTGATTTCCAGGCTGGAACAGGAAATATACATGAAAAGCCTGGAGTATTACCAGAAAGTTGGAAAAAATAATGAATTACCCTGTAAGACCTAATTTTGGGGTTATGTTTAAAGAGTAAAAGAGCAAACTGAAGAGCTACCAATGGCCAAAACTGGAGCAAAAATAAAATAATATTGGATTATAATCCAAAATATAAGTATCTGTATAAATAATGAGAAGAGGTAAGTCTCCCATACAGAATAATTCCAGATTTATTTTTGTCCCTCTAACTTCTTACCCCTTAAGTCTGAGCTGTACTGTAGCTTCTTTCCAGAGTACAGTAAGGAGGCAGATGAAAGACTAGTTTTATGGTACAGGAAGTTGACAAGCACTAGCTCAGGTGATCAAGTCAATATCAACAGTGATGCTGTGGTGACAGTAAATCCGCAAGGTCATACGATGAGAACAGCACTTTTGTCTCTACTGTGTTTCTTCTGGAAAATTGAAGCCATAGTCTAATCATGAGAAAGTATCAGATGAATACCAAGTGAAATATGTTCTGCACACTATCTGACCAGTACCCTGAAAACCATCAAGGTCATCTGAAACTGGAGGAGCTTAAGGAGTCACAATGACTAAACATGATATGATATCTTGGATGGGATCCTGGGATGTAAAAAATTCTTTAGGTAATAGGAAATCTGGATAACTTTATCTAATAATAATAATGTATCAGTATTGGCTCATTAATTGCTAACAAATGTTTCCATACTCATGTGGGACGTTAATAATAAGGAAAACTGGCTGTGGGATTTATGGAACTCACTGTACTACAGGGCACAATGTGACTGAAACATATGATATGTATTTAAATTTTAAAAAAATTACAGTAAGACACCTTGCCATTAATCTCACTCAAAATATGTGCCTTCACTTTATTACACTTATTCTGTTACTGTTGCTGCTTTCTGAAATGGCTTTGAGTCTTTTTACATGAATATCTTTTACTGTGCTGTCATGGGTGCTTTGACGTCCTGAATCTATTCAAACTTGTTATGGTCATCTGGACTCTGGGGAAGAGCCAGAAGTCTCACATGCCAGATCCAGTGAGTAAGGAGGATTAAGACACATCATGTTTTTATGAGCCTGCCTTTCTATTGGATGGCACTTTGCAGCAGCATCCACTGTCACTTTATCACACCTTGTAAAGACATTCATGAAAGAGGACTTTCAGAACTGCTTTAGAAAGTGGCAAAATTGGTGGGATAAAGGTGTTCAAAGCAAAGATGAGAATTTTGAAGAGAAGATTAGTATCAATCTAAAATGTGCCTTTTACTGTAACAAAGTTTTAAAAATTTAAACATTAATCATGTTTTGATCTTGTCTCATATATAAACGTGTTTTTATAAATACAAGACTGTCCTAAAAATAAAAATTCATATATATGTATATATATTATATATGAATTTATATATGTGTATATATTATATATATATGTATATATATTATATATGAATTTATATATGTATATATGTGAATATTCACATATATATATAACCAAGACATATATATATAACCAAGACATATAGTCTTGGTTATGACCAACACCCGAAATTAAGGGAAGGTTTATTTAGTTCACAATTTGTGGAGGTTTCAGTCCATAATCAGCTGGCTCCAAGGCAGGGTGATGTGCAACTGTTCATGCCAGTGGAAAACAGCAAAAACAGCAAGAGCAAAAGGGGGAGAACAAGTCTCTTTCCCTCCCTTATAGTGTATGAAGGCTACCTGCCCTAGGATGGGTGTAGTACTCACACCCCCAATCTCAGCACTAGACAATGAACCGATCACAAACTCTGGATTCAGCCGCTTCCATAAAGCCTGTACCCCCATGACTGCATGAAGCTTCAGGGGGACATTCAGACACAAACCGTAACACATACGTATCACTATACATATATAAAATTACATATATGTATACACACATTTATGTCACATAGTGATAAGTACTAGTGAGAAAAAAATCAAGTAGAATAAGAGTAGTGGGGCAGAGATGGCCAGGAATGGCACTTCTGTAATAACATGGCATTTGAGCAGAGATCTAAGGTGATGAGGGAATGAACCATGCATATATACGGGGAAAGAAGATTCCAGGTAGTGGGCTCTGCATGTGTGGGTGTTCTGAGTGGGGAATGTGTTTAATTTGTATAAAGAAAGCAAAGAGGCCAGAGCAGTTGGGGCAGCTTGGAAAGGGCACAAGATCAGGAGACGGAGCCAGAAGGCAGGCTAGGTGGGCCTCCAGCCACAGGAAGGACTAAGTGGATGGATGAATGAACAAGATGAGTGGACACTCTTCACCTTCAAGCTATTCTGGGTACTCCAGCTTTTTTTAATGAAGAGTAGTCCTTCCTAATACATCTCCCAGCATACACAAATACTTTATGACAATAACAAAATCTCAGCCTCTACACATTCCGGCAAGATTCTCTATTACCACAGAACAAGTCTAAAGCATGCTGTTTCCTTTCTGAACAAAATCTGAGGCTGTTTCTAGACAGGTGAAGTGAAATGAAGGCTTGAGGCCAACTCTGTACATAATTTAATCTATTTATTTAAAACCCTCATACATGCCAGAAATCTTTAGATAATGGAAAGAAAGGTAGATTTTCCTCTCTTAATTATTAAAGTAATTGGCTCAACTCTCACTTTGCAGGTTTAGGAACAGCCCACAGCCTGTAATTAGTTCCAAAGCACCAAAGTAGAAACAGAGTAGAGCCCCAACTCACTGAAGCCTAACACACCTGGCTTTCAGTGGCTACAGAACTCCGGCAGGGTACAAAAGGCAAGCTCATGACCGGGGCTTACTTAGAAAACAAGTAACTTGCAAAGCATACCTTGGGCTGCCTAGGTGTGAGCCCATACCTGTGCCTTCTTCATCTCTATCTGCAGCCCCCCGAAATGTGAGGAGGTACCTGAATGATACGACATCCCTATCAGCAGTGTGACAGTCCTTCACACTCACTACCTGTATACAAGCAACATCACTTCTTGCATAGAGTTGTAGCAGTGAGAATGAAATCAAAGCCACATACTTCTGACTCTCTTTAAGCAGAAAGGTTGTAAGCAAAGCCATTCTACATGAGTGTGAGAGTAAAATGTGGCCCTCAAGAGTAGAGACCGCAACTTGGAATACTGTAGCTTGGTTTATTTATGGGTCATGAATGCCACACTGAATCACTGGATACATCTTGGGGATTTTAATCACTCTGAACCTCAGTTTCTTCATCTGTAAAATGACAATAATAATTTTTGCTGGTCTGCAGGGCCCTTATCTAGATTAAATGAAATAAAGTCTCTAAAATGGCTAGGCCAACATATGGCCTACGATAGGGCAATTAGCAAGCACTGATTCTTTTTACAGTCATAAGTACTCATCACATCTTTGCTCCTGGCATGTATCTGGTAACCTCTTGATAAGTGAATATATAACTGTCTGAATAAAATATCTCTAGGAAGTCTTGAAAAATACTTTATAAAATATGATACTGATAGTAATTGTCAGTTGCTGAGTACTTACTGCTTGTCAGGCGGTGTGATTACAAGCTCAAATTCATCATCTTACTGAGTCCTCACAGCTACCTAATAAGGTAGGTTTTCTTCTAGTTCCACTTTAAAGATCAGGAGCCGAGGTTGAGAAAGATTAAGAAATTTTCAAGGATGACACAGCCAGCAAGTGTCAACTAGACTTTAAATTCATATCCTGATTTCAGAGGCCCTGCTCTTAACTGTTGTAGTACCCAGTGAAGAATTTTAATGAGTATTTTAAAAAAGAAAAGATGCTTTTTGACTTCTTTTTTAAGATATTCAACCAGGCTGAAGCAATCTTGCTGAACCCTAGAATAGCCTCATTGGTTGGATTGGCAGTCATCGGCCAGGAAGTGGGACCAGAAGAGCTGCCAGGGACAGGCCACTGAGGAGGTGGCTGGACAAACCACCTTGTCTAGAGGAATGGTGGACTATCATCATGTGGACTCAGCAGGAGAGGTCAAGATGCTGAACTGGGTTTTCACCTTGAATAAGAAGTGAAAATGCCCCCAAGGCAAAAGCAAATTGTTCAGAGAGGCCATGTAGGGTAGCCTACAGGGACAGAAGTCAGTCCTACAGGGACAAAAAGCTAGAGCCCAGGACACTAGGAGTGGCCAGGAGCTAGGACACCAGGGCTGAGAGTCCAGGGCTGTGAGCAATATCAGGCTATGGTGAGGAGCCCTCTCAGCAAGAGGTTGCTGACCCCCTCCATGCAGAGGTGGGAGTGTGAATGTGCAAGTGAAGAGGTGGGACAGGTTAATTTCAACCCCAGATTGCTCCTCTGGGTAAACTCATCTTACAGAAGGGCCAGGTGACAGACCTATGGATGCATCACCATATCACCACTCCCTGGGCTGCCTAAGGGCAGCATGCATGCTAGCTGTGCTGTTGTGCTAGTGCAAAGCCTCACAACTTCTATCTGGAACATGCTCTGTTCACCAAATACCTGACAGCCTGTCCTCCACCTCTTGCCAGGCCCTGTGAAAACTGCAGAGAACAGATGTGGGGAACAGGCCCGTCCTCTCTTGAGGAGGCCATAGACTGGAGGGCAAGCCCTTTATCGTCTCTATCCAGAGCCTGGCGGATCTGACCGAGTCAGAGAAACATAACAGTATGCTAACAGGTACATTTATGTAAGGGGTTTATGGCTGTGAAGTGTTTCCTCATCAATAGGAGGCAGTGTAGTCTAATAGAAAGAGTGCCAGGGTCAGAAGCAAGCATGTCTGGTTCAAATGCCAGCACAGAAATGTACTGAGTTGTTTGATCTTGAGCCAAGTCCCTTATCTGCTGGGACTTTCAGGCTCAATCTGTAGAACTGGGCTCAGAATTCTTACCCTGTTTTCCTCTGTGAGGCAGCATGACTGTGATTAAAAGCATGTACAAGGGCTAAATATCCTTGATTCACTGCTGGGTTTCTCAGTTTACCAACTGTATGACACAATCATACAGCTACCTCTCTGTGCCTGCACCCTGCTCTCTACAAAGGAGATAATCATGTTCCTTCACTTACAGGGCTCTATGAAGGTTAAATGAGTCAGCATATGGGAAGTGATTAGAAGAGAAGTTAGAAAGTGCTGGCACACAGAAAAGTGTTCAGTACATACGAATTACTTGCCACATGTTAACTGTAGTTATTACATTGAACCCATGGAATAGACATTAGGGAAGAAAGCTTAAGCTCACAAGCAACAGAAAAACTTCCCTAAGATCTGACATTTTCTAATAGTGACAGAGTCAGATACGGAGCTCAAGTCTGTTTGAGACTACAGCCTGCAATTTTGTGAACTTCAAAATTCTTACTAAAACCCAGACCTTATTCCATTGACACAAGAGGGGCCATGAGTTTTGGGACTTGACTCAAACCCTGGCAACATATCAACTGATTAAATGGGGCTAGGGACCCATGCAAATGTCAGAAAGCACACAGCTTTGCTTCCTTGGAATCCGGCAGTGGGGAACAGGTGTGTAACCCACATCCCCCACCAGCTCAGGGTGCTCACACCTTTTCAGCCTTCCCTGCTCCCTGCCTGGGTTTCCTATGATGCAGATGGATCAGCTACGTTTGGGGAACCCTAATTAACTGCGCAAATAGGGCAGCCTTCCCAAATCCCACATCAGTTCTATATTGGAATGCCAGAACTTTTCTGCCACAGAGAAAGGCTTCATGCCCCGACTCTTACACCCAGCAAGTTCAAATGCATTTCTGGGGGGACAAGAATCCCAAGCTGTTATGTGAGAAGGCAAAGAAAGGGCTTTCACTGAAAGAGGGAAACAAAGGGCATCCAGAAATGTCACCAAAATGCCCTAAGACTGTCAGGCTTGCCACAAGGCTTGGGAGTGTGATTTATGTGATAATTTCCTCTGCTCAACGAGAGAGGAAATCATCATGTTTTAAACCTGAGAACCTGACGTTGTTGTCAATCATTACTTTCCACACAGCAAGGACATGGAATGAAACAATAAAATAACCCACCCTCCATAGCACAGATTTTGTGTATTTCAAAACCATCCACATATCTGACTCATTATTTCTCTTCTTTCCCTTCCTGCTCTCTTCTCTCACTCCCAAATCCGACTAATAACAAGTTTATTCTAGGAAAAGATTCTCTGATTCTATAGCTAAGAAGACACTGTAATGGTTGTTTTGTGCATCTGGATTTAATAATAATTTGTTTGCTTCATGTTTAATTCCCCAGAACACCATGTATCTGTTGTTCCCTGATTCAGTGGGCCACTGTGCTGATGTGTCTTCCCTCACCCAAGGACAGGCCACCATGGACTTCCCGTCTGAGACAGGATGAAGGAAACTTTCATTAGGTGGGGAGAGTTTATTATCCAAGTAGACTCACTTCTTGAATTCTAAACACCTTTAAGAAGAAAAAGGGATGTTATTAATTATAAGACAGATAATGAGCTGGGACTGGTCCAAGATGTAATACCCCTTCCAGTTCATTTCCACAGAACTGTTATCTGGAATATTGGAGGAAATACTTATCACCATGCTCGGCCCTCTCAAGGATGATAAGACACAGAGAAGTTTCAGTGTCTGAATTTTGATTCTGATGACTATAATCTGCCTCTTCTGAGAGATTCCACTGACCCCTCCCACTTCCACAAATAATGATCCCTGGAGGATCCTGGAGTGCATGGCAGTTACCCAGCGCGAAGGTGGAAGCCTTTCTGGTGCTGGTGGCTGGGCAGAGACTCTGTCCCCAAAAGCAGGAAGGGGCCTTCTCTTGGAAGGCCTGGTGCAGGCGTTCCCAAGTTTTTAATCAATAAAATACTCAAACCTTCTGGAGACATGTAAAGAATTAACAGCTTTTTATTAATCATATAAGGATATTTATCCCACCATTTTTTCTTAACAAGAAAATTTTAACACACACACACACACACACACACACACACACACACACACACACACACATGCACCCCAGGGTGGCTAATTGAAACGGCAGTGGCCTGGTGGCCTACACAGGGCAAATACAGCAGTTTTCAGGCATAGTACTCAGCATACCCCTCCAAACAGAAGGAACAAACAGGCTGTTGTGAGGAGCTCTACAGAGGGCTATTTATGGTTGTGTTTTGGGTTTAACCTTGGCCTCATACACAGGGTACAGCTGAAAACACTCTTGTCTTCTGACAAGATTTCCAAATCTTTACATGAAGCCCATTAGATCCAATTGTCAGATCCCACTGCTGCCACTGCCACTTCTGTTTACCAGGAGAAGTCACCCCTGCTCCCCCTCCAGCCTCTACCCTGGCCTCTGAGCCTTTCCCCAGAGGCAGGATGTGCACTGCTGGCAAACCACAGCTCCTTTACTTAGTTATGTAGTCTTAGGCAACTCTCTTAACCTCTCAGAACGCCAGTTTCACTCAGGTGACCAGTACCTATTCAACAAGACTGTTTTAAGAATTAAATGAGATGCATCGCTATAAATAGACCCCAATGTATGCCTTCAATTGGGCTTATCTCTCTGGCCCACCCATTTTTTGCGGGGCCTGAAAAGCCTAGGTTTCTTTCTTAGTTTCCCATCCTTAGTTTTCATCCCTTCTTATCTTGTGTTTCAGACCCACCAGAAGGGATGCGGCTGGGGCTCCAGCTCTGATGCTATCATTTCTGCCCAGTGTCCCCTCTCTGCCAGCAGGGACCTTTCCATGCATAGGTAGGAGTCTTGAATCACAGTAACAATTTCCTCAAGCACTGTCTATGTGCCCAGTTTATCATCACATCCTCTTCAAAATAAGCCTAGATGTAGTTGCTATCACCAACCCAAGCTTACACGCCAGGCAGGAAATAATGCTGGAAAGTATAGGTGCAAGCTCACAAGGCTAAGAGTGTGGCAGCTGCATTCTAACCCAGTGCCTGACTCTAAAGTTTTCTGTTAACCACCAGCCTCTTTGCTTTTGAGGGCTGGGTGCTTCCTACCTATTAATTCTGTCCTTTTAAAATAACATCATCAGAGTGGCCACCCATTACTGAATGCCTGTAATCATTACATACATTGACTCATTTGACATTCCCAGCAATGTCACAAGGTTGCCATTCTTATACTCATTTTATATGAGTTGTTCTGAGCTCAGAATGAGCATGTTATCCAATCAATTTGCTACGAAAGGAGGATGCTGCGTGCTATTTCTTAGTACTGTAGCATGCGCCATGCACTTTATGAATGGGGGCCTTGTGACAACTGTGAGAAACGTAATAGTAGTACCCTCATTTTACAGGCAGAGAAAAAGGTGGAGAGAAATTATGGAATTGCAGCAGGCCTCAAAAACAAAAGATGACAGGTTAGGATTAAAGGCCAGATAGTTTGGCTTCAGAGTTGGGCCTCAGCCTCTGGTGCTATGTTGCTTTAAGTGAAGGACTGCAGATGTAACAAGGGGAAGAAAGATGATTACAACAGCAGGGGGATTATCCATGCATAGGCAGGAGATTCAATGAGTCCAGGAACTGTGAAAGCTATGAACCAAGGAAATCCCTATGCCCTGTGATTGGGAGCAGTCCCCCAGAGCCCTGACTCCTCCCGTGCAAAAGGGGTCAGCCACCCTGGAGAACTTTCCAGCCTTAAGCAATTGTGTAGGTGTCTTGTTTGCCTTCGGGCCACTGAGACATCAGTAGGAAATTGCCTCAGAATCTTAAGCAAGATTTGCCTCCAATATTTTGTATAAAATACCCAGAAGTGATAGAAGTCAACAATTGCATTAAGAACTCCTCGCAGGGGGAGGCCTTTAGTTATGGTAAGCAAAAACAAATTGATGGAGCAGCTAACATGTACTGAAACACAGGAGACATAACTATCACAAGAAACATTCAAAGTTGTGATTAGTTCTATGATACAGGCAAATAAATTAAGACTTAGTGCAGCAAGGTATTACTCTAAAGTAAGGTGGTGAGTAGGGGACCAGGATATATTTCAGTGGCCACAGGACTTCATGGTGCATCCACTTATCTGGTTTCCTGCTGACTCTTGCTTGTCTGTGGCTGGCCCAGACACATTTTTGGAATTTTCCTATAATTAATGATGAAATTACCAAAAATGTCTGAAAACTCAGAGACCAATCTGCCAGCCAATGTGTTGTGGCCTAAGCTTTGCCCCTTTGCTTCCAGGGTCCTCTGTTTACTCCTGGAAACATAAAAGTCTAAAACATAATCACTCTGAAAACCACTGCTGTAAGAGTAGAAATAATTTAAAGGGAAACTGTCAAGAAATCTTGACATTAGGTAAAGAAGAGATACCAGATATGAGCATATGAAGACTTAAAACTCTCATTCAAGACAACATAAGCAAGGTAGGTGACAAGGGATAGATTACAAGAAAGTCTTCAATATGTATGAGCGACAAGGGATTGTTTGAAATCAATGAGGAAAAGGCAAAGAATCCTGTAGGAAAACAAAAACAGGATGTTGACAGCCTATTAACAGAATACAGAAACTTAAGTGGCCTCTAGATACTAAGAAAACTTTCATTCTTACTAGCAACAAGAGAAAGGCAAAGAAAAAGAACATGAGCAGTCATTTTCTGCCAAATTAACTGGTAAAAATGCTAAGAACTAAGTGATTAACAACATGCAATGTAGCCAAAGGCACAGGGACACCATTAGAAGAAACATTAGGAGAGCAGTTTTTACCTTTTTGGAGAATTTTGGTCAGAGCAACTAAAATTTTAAATGTATGAAATCTTTTACTAGATATTTCACTTTCTGTATCTCTTCAAGAGAAATCCTCATATGTATACATAAAATACCCTATCAATGATGATCTTTGCATTACTGTTTGTAATAAGCTACAAAAACTACCTAAATGTCCAGCATCAGGACATCAGTTAAACAGTGTTACATATTTTCAGGCCCTGGAATTACAATCAGTATATAATAGACATGGGCCAGTGCTATAACACCAATATATTTTAAAAATCTTATAAAAATAAAGTGGAATAATCTCCATCATATGACCATGTGCATGTACATGTGTGTGTGAGTACATTAAGAAGGTTAAAAAGACACACATGTTTCATAGGGATCATTTTTGGGGTCCACGCAAGTCTGTGCCTTTCTTCTTCCATGCTATATTTCTGTATTGTTCATGTGTTTGTATTTTTTTTTACAACGTAAGTATACTTCCGTCTGTTACTTTTTAGTTATGTGGAGGACAGCAAGCGGGCCACAACACCACTTGCCTGTGTTCTGCAGGATGGAGAAACACTCTAGTCCAGCACAGGGAGCCTCCTGTTAGTTGGCTCAGCCTCCCTGTATTCTCTCAACCATCTGAACATCTGAGTGAACATCTGAGGGCACACACAACTCTCCTGTGCACACACTCATGCAGAAGAACCACTGCACAGAACTTCTGAGTCATGGACTGAAGCAATTCTTGTCATCTTGATAAAATATGTACGAAATCACGCTCCACTACAAGTACCACAAAAGTAACAGATTGTCAGACCCTGTGAGCAAAAGCCTTGATTTAAACCACAGGTCCAGTGGGCACATAGTGGATGTGAAGCGCCTTAAATAATGGCTTTGCTAGCCTAAAACACTGCAGATGTTCTTTAGCCTTAGCTCACCCAAAACATAAACTATGCATTCAGAGGAAAGCAGAGTCAGTCAAATGACTCATGACACAGTTTGTTTTTAGTATGAATTATTTTGTTCTGGCTCCCTGCTTTTAAAGATGGATTCTTTTCAGATGGGCTGGTGTAAGGGCTGCTGGGAGCTGGGCTCACAGCCGAGTCTCCTGCCCTCTGACAGCCAGAATGGATGGTCAGGGAAGGGGCACTTCTTTCCTGTTATGACCACTCCACCATGCACGCTCCCTTTCCTTTCAAAACAGTACAAAGGCAGCCCGTGGTGGCCTGGTAATGTGGGGGAAGGTGCATTGACTGAATTTGGAGTCTTTGGTTTGGAGCTCCAAGCCCGACTTTGCCTTTACTAGCTGTGGGGTGCTGGCAATGCCATATGACTTCTCTGGGCTGCAGGGTTCTGGAGCACAAAAGGGGAAGACAAGCCTTGCACTGTGTTGTGGTGGAGACTGACTCAACAAGGTCACTAGCACAATGCCAGCCACACAGACAGCACACAGACCACATATCCACTATAAGCAGCACTGGACTGCATTCCCCAGGACACAGATGGTGCCTCAGTTACATCTGTACCCTGATGTTTGCCTGAGAACTTGGCAGAACATATTTAAAGAAGAAAGGCAGCAATGAAGCCCTGAGGGCTAGTTACAGACAGTAACGAATATTCATCATATTTATCAAATGCCAGGCCCTGATCTAAATGCTTTGCAAGGATTTTTCTCATCAGTCCTTACACATAACTGTGTAAGAAACCATGCTGTCCACATTTCCCAGTCAAAGGAACAGGGGCATAGAGAGGTTAAGAAACCTGAATAAGGTCACACTGGTGGCTAGTGGAGGAGTTGGTGCTTGTGTGCGTGTGGTGTGACTCTAGTGCTACAGGAGGCAGGGGACACTGGGCAGTCCATGTAGCTACCTACAGAAATACTACACAAAGGGTACACCAGGAATGGTTAGCTTCTCGGATGCTAGAATAATGGGCCTGAGAGGAAGGAGGGGGATGTCAGCAGCACACTCACCCACAACAGTGACAGAACACAACAGGTGGAAAAACAGAACCCTACAGGAGCACAGCAGACTAGGAAAGCATCTTAAAGTCCTCTGGGCTCAGCGATGTCCATTCTTCTGCAGGAGTGAGGACCTCAGGCCAGGGCTGCCATCCAGGCAAGATGAGACCCCAGAGCTGGCAGGGACTTTAGATGTTGCTGGACACAGCAACACTGTACAGGCTGCAGACTGCTACTTGCTCAGTGCCACAGAGCACAAAATAAGGGTTTCTCCTTTGCAAGCCAGCTCTGCCTCTGACATCGAGACCATGCTAATGGCCTCTCTCCCCCATGTACAACTTTGAGGTTATAACTTATTTTTCATTTACTTGTTCACACTGCAGTTCTTGCCAAGAGGTCTTCAGGAAAAACAGAAATATTGGCTACTGCACTTTGAATACGCCCAGTTCCATTGATGGGGCCACCCCACAGTGAGCCTTCAGCCTGCTCTTCTAATACACTACTGGGTGACCTACCTGGCAGCAACCTTTGGATAGAAATGCTCTTCACAGGGTCTGCCCACAGGGAAAGATGGGTGGGACTGAAGGAAGATTTGGCAGTGAATTAGCCACTTTCCTCTTGGCTTAACACCTCTATCTTGTGAGTTGCCCCTGCTACATGAGCGTGAAGAAATCATGCACTCAATCATTCCCATGTTTACTCTACGTGTGGCTGAGTTCACGGCTGACTTCATGAATCCATGCTTCCTAAGATTTAAAATTCTGCACAGTACCCCTCTGACCTCAGCCCCTCAGCACACATATACACACTCTCATATATGCACTTTTATTTAATTTCCAAGTGCTGATTCAACTGCCATTTTGGAATATTTTCTCTGAGCCCCACAGTGGGGAATGTAATGCCCTATTTTACAGCTGTTTTATGGTGTTACTCTTCTGCAGGGGTGGGAGAGGCTTGAGGGGGAGAGTTCTTCCTGTGCAGGACTGTACTGTGAGCAGAGACAGGCCCAGCATGGCTGGCTGGCATGTGGATGGCAACCCAGAAGTATTTCTTGAATAAGCAAATGTAAGCTGTAAAAATGACTGAAGAGTGGTCTGAAGTCAGCCCTACCCTCAGTCAGCCTCCAGTCTAGTGGAGACGCAGAGGTGTACCACATTTGGAGAAGAGTGATATCCAGGTTTTTTCTCTGCCACTGGGTGCTGGAAACGCATGACTGTGCTGTGATTTCTCTCTGCTTCATGTTCCTGCTAATCTGACCTTGTAGGTTTGAAGTGTGTATGTGTGGAAGACACATGGGGTGCACCCTTTCTCAGAGCATCCTGCTTCTCCAGTATCCTCTGGATGATACTTCAGGATTCTCCTATTCAAGACAGTGTACCTGAATTCAGTGAAAACAGCCTGAGACAGAAAACAGCAGGTGTCAGGGAGCTGAGAGAGGGGAGGAAGAGAGAGCCATAGAACTCCTCTCAGTCAGAAAATGTAGTCTTTTGAATTGTTTGTCACTTTTGTAATAAATGGTATCTGTCTTCTGAGCTGTTACTGCTTTTAGTGTTTTTGTATCGAATATCCTGTTACTTTTTCTTTTGAGGTGGAGGTTTCTGTTGGTTTTGCAATACTGACATCTAGGGGCCTCCCTAGCCTTTTGAATTTTTCTCAGACATATTCAATTTGCTCCCACCTCAGGGCCTTTGCATCTGCTGTCTCTTTGACATTTGGGGTTCACTTAAAATATCCACCCTCGGGAGAGCTCTCCCACTGCTCCCAGGGCTGGCCCTTCACATCCAAATGTTCAGTCTCATCTTTGTTTCCTTATATAGCTTTCTCTCCTAACACTTCTCTTTTACCTGAAATTAATAACATCTGTCATTATTGTTTCTTGGACTGTCCCTCCAAGGGCAGGTACATCAACACTAGAGACACCAAGTGTAAAGGACACAGGTATCAGTAGTTGAATAAGCCACAACTGCAAAGGAACAGCCAGCTAGTGAGACTAAGGACAGTGACAGTGACTTTTGAACAGTGTTTTTAAAATACCAATAATGTTTTTTGTGTGTGAGATGGCATCTCCCGCTCTTGTCTAGGCTGGTCCCCAATTTCTGAACCTCTCGAGTGCTGGGGCTATAGGTGCACACCTGATGCCTGGATAGAACAAATAACATCACTTCTTGAGTTGCACTCTGAGCAGGACCATCTCATGCACTATCTTGTTGAAGTTCTCTTTTACAGCACAGAAGCACTCAGTGAATGTATGCAAAATGAGGATAAAATAGTTCTTCTCTTGTGTGTTTTGGTGATTAAATGAGTTATTTCATATAAAGTGATAGGACAGTGCTTAACATGTAAAAATATCAACAAATGTTTCCTATTATCAGCATCATCTCATCTTCTACACTGAGTATGATATGTAATACCTGTCTATAAGAATTATATCCACGGCTGTGGACTGTATTTATTATTTTTAAAATGAAGCTTAGAACTTCTACAATGTACAAAGTTGGATATGTGCCCCCTGTTCTGAATTTAATGCAGTATGAGGAGTTTAATAAGAATTACTTATCGGTTCTTATATAATTATAACATTCTAGTATTTGCAATAGACATTTGTAGTTTTCTAAATCAAGACTTTTAGGACATGTAAACATGGAGAACCACATAAGAACTCAGACACTAGAAGAGGGGATGACATGTTACTGGAAAGAACAGGAACACATTTATAAAGATAAATGTGGATAGAGAACATTGAATTAAAACAAGAACTGGAACTGTGAGAAGCAAGGAATTACACAAGCCAGCAAGCCTAAGACCACATGCAAAAACCATCTCTGCATCCTGTGGAAACAGCAAAGACAAGTATGCAAACAACTCAGGGTGATTAAACATGGTAAGTCATTTATTAATAACTTCAAAAATATGCTAGGATAGTCCAGGAGGTCCCCAGCTTGGCTAGGGTTTTGTAAGAGACATTTCTGTTTACTTCCCTGCTTTGTCTCCAATTGAAGCCTGTGGATAGAACTGGCATCTCTCCAGCTCAGGCTCCATTTCCTTCTCTCTCCTTCAGCCCCAGTGACCCACAAACATGCCATTCCATCTCTAAGCAAAGGGTATGGTGCCAGAAAGAGAATTTTATCAGCTCGTGCAATATTCCCCAAAGCCCCTAGATGTCAGTATTGCAAAACCAACAGAAACCTCCACCTCAAAAGAAAAAGTAACAGGATATTCGATACAAAAACACTAAAAGCGGTAACAGCTCAGAAGGCAGACACCATTTATTACAAAAGCAACAAACAATTCAGTATCTCTAAGACAATTGTTAATTTCTTTTCTAATTCAAGGGCTAATCCTAGGAAGAGACATCTCATTTTTAGCCAGAAAAAATAACTCCATGTAGTTCTTTCTCTCTAAAACATTTACATTTAGGGGTTCAATGGAAACCCACATAATCTTAAATTTGTAGTATAAGTTGTTTGCAGTCAAGACTGACTTCCTAACATAAAAGAACTAGCTTTCAGAGTAAAAATATAAGACATTAAATGAAGGTTAGCTGGGAGGAAAAATGTAGCTAACATTACTTTGATATTTAACTCAAAGCCATAATTTTATTAAATATATTTAAGTTTGGTTTTCATTTAGATTTGGCAGCTTGATTAATGGGGAATGCATTAAATAATACCTGGTTGCTAAGAGTATATATAGGAATCACTGCCACATAAAACATACAACATGCACAGTTTGGTTTCACTATTATTTAAGGCTTGTCTGTTCTGTTGGCTGTGGGCAAATACATATTAAAAGTTAAGTACACACGCTCCGTGTATGTTTAGCACTTTCAAAAGGCTTTCTCTTTAAACAGAAATATGCAGTGGAAAATGAACTCGACTCTGGTGAATGGTAATGGATTCACCCCTTTGGGGACAGCTGTCCTGTTTATCAAAAGAAAGGGGAAGGGAGGGTAGAGAAATGATTCTCAAGTAGCCAGCAAAGAGAGGTGCCCAGCTTCTGAGAGGAGCTGAGTCAGTTTCGAAACTCAGGCGTTCTTCTTAGCCACAGCTTCTTTGCCTTTATTATGAGGCATGAGGGAACTGGACAGGGCAGAGAGTGCATTAAGATACGGGGAAATGTATGAGTGGGCAAACAAATGCAGGCAGGTGCTGATGGAGTCCTTAGGCATTAAAGGAACATTTCTGAGGGTGTGAGGAGTATCCTTCGTGTTCTGAGTACAGTTTTAGGCACCGATCAAGGGGTGGGACTTGGCTGGAGGTGTTGGCTCTGACTAGAAGCGGGGTAGAAGATTAGGATTGCCAAGAGCCATAGCAGAATTCTCCTCAGTGTTTTTGATGAAAAGATAATGTACCTGACATGCAGACTATACTCTGTAAACTAACACTCACTCCTTTCCAGTTTCATGAGGTTGTCTGAAATGTCATACAACACAATGTTTCCACACTTCCCGATGTAATAGGTTGTGGTATTAATTCTTTAACTTAAGAAACTATATTTAATTCAGTAATGTACAGAAAAGCCCTTCTCAGCCTTTGGAAGACAAAATCCATTTTTTTAAATACAAGTATTATTCTATCCACTTACAGATGAGAGAACTGAGCCTCAGAGAAACTAACATGTCCAAGATCATACCTTTATAAGTAGTGGAAGTAGGGTTGGACTCCTAGGCTGTTTTATTTTCAAATCCACCCATTAAACCTCCAACTCCTATGTTTCTCTGTGGATGACTAGAGACTTGAAGCAGAAGCAGTAAGGGAAGTTGGGATATGAATGGGGAGTGCAGTGTGAAATGCTATTTGTATTTGTAGCTACTAGACTAGAAAAAGAAAGTTAAGACTTCCTCAGATATTGCATCCTTTTGCTGCTATTATCCACAACAGTGCTATGCCCACTGGAAAGAAGTCACCAAATGTGAAACATGCAAAAAACCTTCAGGAACACAAAGGAATACAACCAAGAAGGAAGGATTTCTTATACATGCTACAACATGCATAAACTTTGAGCACATATTATTATACTAAGGGAAATGAACCAGCCACAAAAAAAAACAAACACCATATGATTCCACTTAGATGAGATAGCTGAAGCAGTTAGATTCATACAAGACAGAAAGTTGAACGGTGGTTGCCAGGGCTGGGAGAGGTCAGTGGGAAGTTCTTAAGTGGGTACAGAGTTTCAGGTTTGCAAGGCAAAAAGAGTTCAGTGGATGGATGGTGGTGAAGATCACACAACAATGTGAATGAACTCAATTCCACCAAGCTGTACACTTAAAAATAGTTTTTTTTGTTTTTTTTTTTTTTTTTTTTTTTAATTTAAATTTTGGTTTTTTCTCCGGTACCGGGAACCGAACTCACGACCTTGCGCTTGCCAGGCAGGCGCTTTTGCCGCTGAGCTAAATCCCCAGCCCCCTAAAAATAGTTAACATGATCAATTTGACATCATCTGCACTTTACCACAATGAAAACAAACAGAATATTCAACCAGGAATGCTTCCTGCAATGGTCACTCATGATGTCCCTTTCTTGACACAATATGAGGAATAGCCTTCAAAAGTTCTAGATTTTTTGAAGTGTATGTCCCTTTGTGGTGCTTCCTTGCTACTTTTCTGGAAAGCAGGAAGTCTGGAGGAAACAGGTTTTGCTAAAATATTTGTAAAATTGTATATCTGCATATTTTACAAGAATTCTCATTGCTGAATTGTATGACCAACACTTGCTCATCTATGTGATGCTCTCCAAGAGCTCTCCCAGTTCTCAGATCCTGATTCCTGCTTTTCCAAGTATGAATACTGTCCACTCTTTTAGGTAAGCAGCTGATTATTGCTGACACTCATCACAGTATTTTGTGAGTCCATAGTCACTTCTGTACTTGTCGTACTTCTATTGGAAGGATGGTGGGGAAGGGTCGTGTGAGGTCAGCAGAGAGAAGTAGCCAGTGGAGGTTGTCTTGGAAGACACACCAGACTGGGTCTGGTGTAAGGGTGGGTCCTGGGTGCTGAGAGCTGCTTGTCATGTGCTCCAGGGAGGAGGGGACATTTATCGGCGCCTTCTATGCAGCAGGTACTTTCACACACATCATTTTGCTATTTCACAAACTTTACCATCTTCACAATTGTTTCCACACCCCAGTACTACTTATAATATTTATAACTAATTAAATGTCTAAAAATTATCTTTCTCAAGGCTGGGTGTGAAGGTTCACACCTGTAATCCCAGCACTAGGGAGGCTGAGATGGAAAGATCACTGAGAGATCAAGGCCAGCCAGAGCTACAAAGCGAATTCAAAGCCAGCCTGAGATACATAGTGAAACCTTGTCTCAAAAAGACAAAAAAAAAAACTTTCTTAAGCAAAACTATCATAAAAACTCAGGTTTGAATCTGCCCAAGTGTGAATAAAAAGAACTCAGGCCATGTGCTGGTTCACATTCACCTTATTCTCAGAATGGGTATGTTCTACACAATCACATACACAGCGTTTCCAAAACTTCTAGATTTCATGAACGGTAAAACTCAAAATGACTTTGGAGGCTGGCAGAGTAGCAAGTTTTTATTTTGCCAACTCAGTAAAGTATTCTCTGACAAAGAATAAAAACAAAACAACAAAATAACACAGGACTTCCAAATTAGACGAATGGGAAGGAGACTTCCTAGGTATGACATAAATTATTTAAGAAAAAAACTTCTGGGAGAATTCATGACGTTTGGCTTATTTCCACAGTTCTCTGTCTAATGAAAACTGTACTGACCAGGCCCCATGGTCCACCGGGCACAGCACTGTGGACCATAAGGTAATGAGAGAAGGCTTTTGAATCAGCAGATCTGAGTTGAAGTCCTTTGTTTTGCACTAATTACTTTGAGAAAACCACTTCACTGAGACTCACACTTTAACTTATGAACTAAGTGTACTACACATTGTTTTGAAGATTAACTGCAATACATTTGTAAAATGCCTATCATGGCACCTAACCTGTTGCAGCGCATCCTCCTGGGGAAGATCTGCCACGAAGACGAAGTGTGGTCATGCATGGGAAAGTGAGCTGTAACTCCTATGTATCAGAGCTATACCTCTCCCTTTGAGTCTCAGCTTAGAAGTTACTTTCTTTGTAGAAGTTTCAATGCTCCCCTAGGCTGGGTAAGAAGCCCCTATCCCTCACACATTGTGCCTGTGTTCTCCTTCTGTATTGAAATTGTCCTGCATCCCCAGGCCCTAGGCACTCCAAGGAGAGAGTGTGCCCATTAGTCTTCTGTGCCATACAGACCTGTGCTCTTTTTCAATATACACATGACTGGATGAAGGGATTAGTAGGAGTTTTCAAACTTGTTTTGTGGTCTGCTCCTAATGCTTAATAGTCTTGACTATGGGTTTACAGCAGCATTTTTCCAATGTTTGGTCTTCAAAATTTTAGCAAAGTCAGAGATGTACCTTGAAAAACTAATTGTCTGGACAAGAAAATTTGGGAAACACTGTATCATGTATGCTTCCTCAAGCTAGGAGATTTATAATGTGTATTTACATGTGAAAATTTTTAAAATCTTGTTATAAAGATGTCTAGTTGATTTGGACATGGCATTTTCTAAATTAATTCTTTCCAGGAATACCTTTTAATAAACAAGAGCCCATTGTTTGGGAATTCTGGTCTGTAGAGAACTTGGTCTGTGATGAAATGTTCCTTATAGTTTCTATCAATTCTTTGTCCTAGGTCTCTTTCCTCACTTAAGTCAGCATGGACAGGTGTCAGGGGAAGGAGGCATACAGACTGTGCTGGACTTGCCATAAAAGCAATGGTAACAACAAAAGCTTTGAAGAAAGCATAGACCCGTGAATGAGCTAACCAACAGGACTTTGATGACTGTGAATGCCCTGATTTATACCACAGGAGCTTGCACAGTTCTGTGCACTGTATCATCCCAGGTGCTCCTCTTCCTCTTCTCCATAGCTGATGACACTACCACTGCTCACACTTAGGGCACATTCTCAATGCTCTGCCAGCATTGTTTTACAGAGGGCAAATACAGAGAGGTTAAGACTTAAGTTTTGTAAGATAGGTGAAGTATTTTACAGACTGATACTGAGAAATATTGCTGATTAGGAAGCATCGAAATGACTTGCTCAGGTAAAACAGTCAGAAAACGGGCCTATCTGATTCTCGTGAAAGCCTTTTCTACTACATCAGTCTGTCTCTTGCTGTTAAAAATATTTTATATTTGTGAGTTTATAGCTTACTAAGCACTTCTATATCCTTCATTCTATTTAAAACTCTTGATAATGGATACACAAATATTATTTATCCATTGTATAGATTTTGAAATTGACTCTCAGAAAGCTAGTATAGTAATAAGGATAAAAGTATGATAACTAACTCCCACTTTCAGTGAGCTGCCTTACTCAAGGAAACAGGGCTTAGAAAGGGCAGATATGGGGCTCAGACTGATGCCAAGCCCGGAGTTTGTTCCACCATCAAAATACAGGTTTCTCTAACATGACCATAGCATGATTAGTCCAGCTGTGGCAAAGCAGAGAGGTTTACATTGGCTTGGCATGCAAATGGGGTGCCTTTTCAAATGACTCAACATCTGCCATTAATTACTTTTTGTCGCCATGGTGATGGTTTGTTATTGTTAGGCTGATAAGATGGACAACTCAAGAATACGATTGTCCTTTTTTCTCTTCCTACCCTCCAGCAAAGTTTTTCCCCCTCTTTTCTTGTCCTTTTATCTAATACACTGGACCTTTTACCGTGTAATCTGACTTGGTGCTTCTCAAGTTAGGACCCTGATGGACCCCTGGTGAGAGTTTTGGGAGTTCTTGAGGTTTCCTTTTCCTTTGACTCAGAACAAAATGTACTCGTCAGACCAATTTTGGTTCAAATTTCATCTATGCTACTTATTAGCTCACTGATCATGAACAACTTAATTATGTTCTCTGGGTCTTATTTTATTTCATCTAAAGTAAGGGATAAGAAGGTCTGTTGTTAATTTCACCAACAATACAAAGATGCTAACATAGGGCTTAGGTATATAAAAATGATAGCAATGTGATAATTAAACTAATGACAATGATTATCACTTATGAGACAGGATCAGACAGAGTTTTAGAGATGGGAGTTGAGGTCATTTACTTTCATTCATCTATTAATCATTTGAATTTGTTTTTCCATTGAATATATTCTTTTTCTTTAGCGCACTTACCCAAAGATATATAATGTATTTAAGTGTCTCTTTCCCTCACTATAGACAGGTTGAGGACAGGTTATTTTCTTTTTCTTTTTTTTTTTTTTTTTGGTTTTTCTCCGGTACCGGGAACCGAACTCACGACGTTGCGCTTGCCAGGCAGGCGCTTTTGCCGCTGAGCTAAATCCCCAGTCCCGAGGACAGGTTATTTTCTATCTCACTATACACAGTGGTATTTGCTGAACCAATGAGCAAAGATTTGGCAACCAGCTTTTCTGTGGCAGGCATTGGAGATATGGAAGTACAGTGCCAGTAACAGTCTTGCTCTTGAGGTCTCTACCCAGAGGTGATTTGCACCATCAGTAAGACAGCAGCTCAGATGTGAGCTGCTCTGTGAAAATTACCAAAATAAAGGAAATAGGGTACTCATCCTCAATTCCAAGAGGGTTTTTAAAAAATAAACCCCATGACATAAATAGAACTAAACCTTCAGTAATCTTCTACTGAAGAAGGAACAAAGGAACAAAATGGAAAGTGGTACGGATAGCTCTAATATGTAAATTGTAAAGCAGATTCAGACTGGGGGTGTTAAGTACCTGAAGTCATCAGAACTTCCCTTTGAAACAGAGTTTAAAAGAAAGGAAGAAAGAATGAAAGGGTAGAAGGAAGGAGGGAAGGAAGGGAGGAGAAAGAAAGAGAGAAAGAGACAGAGACAGAGAGAGACCCTTCCTGAAGGTCTGTTCATTTACTCCTCTCAGAACAGCCTAACCCCTTTGCTGGTGAAGCAAGAGATCAGATCCCCAGACAGAAAATCAATCTCTAAAGTCAAAGGATTGAATTTCTAGTTCACCAGGGCTGCAACATGCAGTCTGCTCTCAGTACTGCAGCCCCACCCATGATCTGGCCAATCTGGCCCTGGTCCACCAAGGACACAGGACCCTGTGGGGAGAGCCCTCCAACCCACTTTTCTCAGTGGCCAAGCTATTTGAAGCTATCTTATTTGTGTATTGTAGCATCATAATTAATTATTTTGATATACTTCAGGTTTTTTTCTCGGAAACAACCTAGCCTAAGACTCCTGTCCAGCAGAAGTCCCTGAAGGCTGCCCTATAGCAGGGAAGCAGGGAGTCATGGGTGAGCAGGAGACAGGGCAGACCTTCTGTCTGGTTTCTCCCAGCAGTCCCACTGCTTAACTTTAAAAAGAAAAATGAGAACTTAATATTTGCAGTTTAAAGATGAGGAAAACTGAGACCCATAGAAGTAGACCTCTTGTGCCAAGTCACACATTGAGTTGTGAGCCTCTAAAAATGGGGGCTCATCTATGAAAAATTAGAATGAGATTTACAAGGAGCTGTTTGGAGTGACTGCTGGTGTAAACAAGAAAAGCTGTTTGTAGAGAAGCAGATCAGATTTTTCCTGCTAAGGACTTCACATCTAGATTTAGCGTTAATACTATTGCTTCAAGTGGCTTTCTTCTTAGGGTGCTCCAAGGAGACTACACATATCTGTAGCTTCACCTCCAGTTTGGTAAGGCATACATGATGAATATGACTAGAAGTGCACACCACAGCAGGGTCAGCACACTTTGAAACGTCTTAAGGCCAGTACAAATGTGTTACTCAGAGAAATTACAGAGGTGGGTAGCAGCCCTCACAGGAAGCCAGTCATGAGTCAGAACATCTAGTCTCACATCTGAGCTGCTCTCTTATTGATGGTGCAGCCTTAGGAAGGGACTGGCCTTCTCAGCCATTCAGACTTTGCTTGCAAAGTACCAACCATACCTCAACCCAATGGAATGGCTGAGGATTCAGTGAGTTAATAATCAAGAAGACTTAAACAGCAGGTGGTGCACGCTAAATCAATTCCCTCTGCTGCCAGTTTTAGGAGCTTCTTCAAGGTAGGGGTCCCAGCTCTCCACCACATTACAATAGGGCTGGAAACTCACATTTTTGGGAAAAGCCTGCCATTTCCTAATAGTTGAAACATTTGCTAAATTCTATAGTTTAGGATTGTCTACAAGTTCCTCCTCTTGGCATTTGCAGTGGTTCGCATACCACAGTGAGGACAACCGCTGTGATCCAATTATCCAGACAAGTCTGGTTTGTTGAGATCCTGCCTCCTCAGAGATGCTGGCAGGTGAAATGGACACAGCTACATTGCGAAGAATTTCCCTGCCATCAGTTCTACCTGTAAGAGGTGAAAATATTTTTTAATTGGTCCATATTTCATTAAACACTGTAATAAGACCTTATTCTTAGACTTAATTTGGTCAACTAGCAGACAAGGGCACAGAGGCTGTACAAAGACTCACTCCAGAGATACAAGTCTTTTTGAATCCTGGAAGACAACAGGCTAAAAATAACTAGAGGGAAATACAGAGGGAGACAGGGATAAGAAGGGAAAGGGAGGTGACAAGTGTGGGATGAAACAGATTGCTCAGGATAGACCAGGAATCTAGGAGGATCCCAGGCCATGGGAGACGGGGGAGGGACTCCCACAAATTAAGAATAAAAACACACAGCTTCCCAACTGGAGTGTGCTTGTCTCTGAATGGGCCCTACTCTTGCTAGAGTATGTACTAAAATCCCCACTTCCCTTGCCTTTGGAGTCTAACCTTTCTTTCTTTCTTTCTTTCTTTCTTTCTTTCTTTCTTTCTTCCTTTCTTCCTTTCTTCCTTTCTTCCTTTCTTTCCTTTCTTTCCTTTCTTTCCTTTCTTTCCTTTCTTTCTTTCCTTTCTTTCCTTTCTTTCTTTTCTTTCTTTTCTTTTCTTTTTTATTTTTTTGGTGTGGACAAGTAAGATCATTTCTTACTGTGCCTAACAGGCACCTCCTGGCCCAGGCATCAGCTGACCAGGAGGAATATGGAGGGGAAAGGTAGGCTCTGCGTGCCCTCAGGGTTGTCTCAGGCCTTCTCCATGTTGAAACTCTAGTATGGTTTTCTACAATACCTGTTGCACAAATGTGCTCTAGTGAACTAGTCTGGCTTTCTAAGGACATTTAAGGAGTGTTTCCTTCTATTGTAGTGTCTCTTCAAAATTGCTAGAGATAAGGAATATTTTTTTTTCTTTTTTTTTTTTTTGTGGTTTTTCTCCGGTACCGGGAACCGAACTCACGACCTTGTGCTTGCCAGGCAGGCGCTTTTGCCGCTGAGCTAAATCCCCAGCCCCTATATTTTTGTTTTTACTCACAGGCTGAATTAACTTATGTGCTATTTTTCTTTAGCAGACAGCAACTTCATGTTGGTGACTTTAAAAGAAAACAAGACAAGCAGCCTACCATCTATCTTTTTTCATAATACACAGTTAAAGGCTAAGGGGATGCTGCACAAAGGATGTTCCTGGATTCCTGGTCCAATTCCTAATGGATCCGTGTGTGGATAACAGCCCCCACTTCCAATGAACCATGGTCCTCATAGACTGTTTTCTGTCCTGTCACTCCTGGCTTGAGACATTTCTGGGAGCTGAGCTCCCAATCTGTGTCCGTCCCTCCACTCTCACCAGCACCTCTATGTGAGAAGCCCCTCTCCTGCTGCCTCCCTGCTTGTCTACTGTCAGCACTTCCCTCAACCCATACTGAGCCCCTATTTCTTAGACAAAGCTCACTCCTCTTTCCCACTTCAGCTAAGACCGGAGAGCAGATTACGTAATGGCTCTCTCTGGTTAAGGCTTCTTTCACGCAACTGTCAGTTCCTTAAAAGTGCTTTGAGATCTGCACGGTAACCATCTACTTCTGTCCAGCTCATTCTGACAGGTAGAGAGGGAAGGAGGTGAATCAACTGAAGAGTCTCTTAATGCTTAAAAGCAACTGACGCAGTCTAATCTGGATAACTGGAACTACTTTTGGTCTTTCAACACAAAGAATTTAATACAAGAAATTGGTTTGATAAATTGTAGAAAAAACCTAGAGCCCAGACAGATGATGCTGAAATGACTCAAACATCAGAAAGAACAAAAGAACATTTTTTTTTCCTCTCAGGAATCAAGGATGACAGGAGACAGTGGTAGGACCAGAGTCACAAGTCTGGCTAGAAATGAAGCCTAGGACTGGTCTGATTGGCCAGAATTGGGACCTGAAAGAGATGGTCTAGGAGCTAGATCCACACAGAAGATGCAGGTGCTGCTGTCATGAAGGGGAGAAATGTCCTGGCTTCTCATGTCCTCTTCCACCAGTTATCTCTCATTGGCCAAGCCAACTGAGAGGCTGCAGGGAAGCCTGAGCAACGTAGCACACACCAGAGTAGAGAGAGGGAAGGAGAGAATGAGGCCTCCAAGAGCATTTGGACCAAGGACCAGCCCGATCATCTTCCACCATCTTCCAATAACATATATGAAGCACTAGTGCACTGTATGGTTGGTTAGTAATAGTAACCACTTCCATATTATCTCATTTAATCTTCACAGCAATCACATGATAGAGGTAGACAATCTTCCTGGTATTGTTTGTACAAATGAGGAAAGAGGCTTAGAGGGATGAAGAGACTGACAGTTACACAATTTGAGCTTTGTGTAATATCAGTGTCTGCACTCTTATTTATTGTCCTGTTCATTATTTATAATTACGAATAATATTACTACTAGTAAGGAAGGTACTAGATAAATGGAACATGAAACTCCCTAAAATTAATGGGAAAGTATTTTAAAGACCTATATTTCCAGAGATGAAAGCCTAGAATATTCTGTAAGCATTCAATTTGGCCTTTAGAAAAACAGAGATTAAAAAAATTGAATATAGTAGGCTATTTTTAAGTGGAAACATTTTATGATGGAGAATTCATCTAAATGAAAACAAATGCATTAATTCAATGCAGTTTAAGAAGTCCACAATGTTCCTGCCTGAAGGCAATAGGGTATTTTTGCTTGGATGATGCCCAGTTCAGTGGCCGCTTTCTGTGGGCTCACTGTTTACTGACATGTGATATGCTTCAACATCTGTTGCCCTTCTAGATTAAAGGGTGCTTAATTTTAACATTTCTCTGAGGGCAGGCTAGTAAAAAGTACAGAGGTCTTCTGAAATGGTCTCTGGTCAATGATACAGCTTTATTTGCAAGGCTAGCTGAGGGAAGGAATATTCAGGGAAGTCAGGAGAAGAGACACACCATCTGTCTACTCAAGCAGCACTGTCAATTCCACCCCTGGGCCAAGAGACATCTCCGGAAACTTAAACCCAGGGTATCCTTGACTTGAAGCCAAGTTTTGATGCTATGCTCTGGGCTCTTAACAAGGACATATATAACATATTCTTCTACTTCTATAAAATTTCCAAGGGAGATTTTCTAGGTTAGTTTTAAAGAAATGATGATTTTTAGAATTTGGAAACAGGAAAAAGGCAGCCCACTGAAAGAGGTGGTGTACTTCCCAGACTGTGGACACCATATGACTTCACCTGGTTCTTCGTGTTCCTTGGCTACATGGGGCTCCACCAAGGTCAGACAGCTACGGCCAGCTCAGCCTCATAGATGTTTTTCTGGCACTCACCACTCCAGGGTTTGAATAACCTGAGGCTCAATGTCCTTTGATCATAGTCTTAGTACTAATAGCAGTATTTTTCTCCAACCTGGTACAGTATTACAACTTCTCCCTGCAGCATCTCTCCATGGTTTATTTACATGGCCTGCCTGACACTTAAAGGGATCTGAGTTTGAGGATTCTCTTCCCAGAAGTGTATTTTCTTCTTTCTATATAGTTTCTAACTTGTGACTTTTATTGTCAGCATGCTTATTTATTATAAACTTCCCTAAATTTGGTGTGGCAGGAGAATATGCATCATAAACAACCTGTTTGTTCGCTGTGTGAAACTGCCAAGATGAATGTGAACAGCAACATGGCCACCACACCTGGGGCTAATGACTACTGGTGAGTCCCTCTCTATGTCCCTCTGCCCACCTGCTGAAGCATCACCATAGCCAAAGGCTTGGCCCTACCTTTCTCAAGCAGCAAGAAGAAAGAATTTCTTTTTCATTACTGACATCGGAGACTGAACGTCACCAGGTGCGGGGTACTTTATTTCTAGTGTGTGGCAGGTCCTCTAGTTCTTGGTGCCCTCCAAAGCACAGGGAGAGGGGAGATGTGGAGGGCGGGTCTGCAGCAGATCACCAAGGTTTAAACCCTCATCCCACCTCTCACCATATATTAATTTTAGACAAACTTATTAAAGTCTTGGTCCTGCAACTCCCTGCTTTTTCAAGGAGGATGATGTTATCACTCACCTTAAAGGGTTGCTGTGAGGACTGAATTAACACAGGCAGTAATAAGAGTAGTTTTCTACCTAATAGGCATTATCCACTCTCATTCACAGAAGATTTGAAGCAATTCAGTGAGGTCAGCAACTGTGGAATCAAGGACCAAAGAAATGAAATATGTACTTTGGCTAGCCAGGTTCATTCATACGGTGAGCCATGGAGACTCCACTACCCTGGGGTGTAGCAAAGGGACACAGAGGGCTACTTTCTTTTGCCAAACCAATTTAACTTCTTAGTTGCCCACAACAGACTTGGATCAGTTACTCTCTCTACACCCATCCTTGGTAGGCCATTGTGGCACACAACTGGGCTCCAGAAGTCATGACTGCTATTTAATATGTTGAGTGCAACGGACAGATTCATACAGGTTGAAGCCGCAGTTCCTCTCTGCCTCAAGAGAAAGCATTCTCTGCAAAGATGAAGTGCATAGGCCTGGCATCACAGAGGCCCTGAAGTTACAGCTCCATTGCCAGATAACCCTCCAATGCCTGGTTCCAGTGCTGCCTCCTTGGGAATACTTTGGTAGGCCTCAAGACAGTGGCAAACATTCCTCCTCTGATGTTCCACTATCACATTACATAATACACATAACTTAAACAGCATGGCATTCAATAAAACTACTTTGCTTTTATATACTATAATCAGGTCTATGCCTTAGCACACAAGTTGAGATAATATATCTATGATCTTATCTTTTACAGATGTGGGCTCTGAAGCTCACAGTAATTAAGTAACTTACCAAGGTAAGCAGTAAAGACAAGTAAAGAACCCAAGCAAATGGACTTTGCCATTACATTTCAGGAATGATTTTTTAAATAATTATATTGGCCTGGGTCCATCCTCACATTCAAGACTGTGGAGCCTTTAGGCACCAAGGTTGCATCTAGCTCTGTCCTGCCACCATCTATGACTGTCACTGTCACATGCATGCTCATTCTGGTGAACCTTGGAGATTGAAACGGGGCTCCTGATCGCCTACATTGAATTAAGGCTCATACATATGCATGACTTTTCCAATTCTGGTCCATGATTATCTATCAGCTCAGCAAAGGAGAGCAGAAAGTGCATCCTGGAACACAGGAAGGACCTGAATAAAAGGTGCATTAATGGGGGCAAAGATAAGCTTAGTGAAGTGATTAATTTAGCTTTCCCTTCAATATTATGTTTATACAAGTTGATTATATAGCACCTAACTACTAATTTGTACTACTTAAACCAAGAGTGCTGTTAATATTTAATGAAGTAAGGGAGGAAGATGTCTTTACTTAGTGTTTCCCTCTTATTTCCTGCAGCCAATTAGTAACATTTCCAAGGAAATGCATTCTTCTCATGAATTCTTTCTCCCCATCTTCTTTCTGATCTCCAGGTTTAAAGAGATAGAAACAGACATGACCCACTTAGACTCAAGCTGCCTTCACCTATGATCTGCCTGCCCAACTTTGAAAAGGCCTTGTAAGGTGGAATAGCATGATAGCCAGAAATGGTAGCAATGTGTTTTGGGGAGTTGGGGTGCATCTGCTGCTGGAACCATGACTTGGTGGTTACCAACAACACAGAACATAGTCACGGGTGTCCAAGCAAGGTAATACACTTACAAGCCCATGTTGATTCCTAGGTGTTAATGTCAGACGATTTGTAGTCCTGGGGAAGTGCAGATATAGCAAAGGACATGCACTCTGGAATCATATCTGGATGTGCTTGTTATTCCTGCCATTTGCTATCTGCTGGACCACAGGCAGATTACTCATACTTTCTGAGCTAGTTTCTTATGTGTAAAGGAGAGGTGAATAATTTAACTTGCAAGAATTAAGTGTCATCTAAAGTATGCTGAGCACAGAGCCCCAGTCAGAATAAGTTACACACAAATACCCATTTTCTTTGTTTAGCAGATAGTCAAACAGAAATATGAAAGCCAGGATAAGTGGGTCCTTTGGGGGGACTTTCAGCATGTTTCTGATTATCTGCAGACCCAGGAGTCTAGTTCAGTGCTGCTCTAATGGTCCATCTGTAGTGATATAAGGAACTTGCCCCAAAATGTAAACCAACGCTCCAATTCCTTCATTAAGAACACCCCACTGTACTAAAGTGTCAGCTTTGCTATGCTAAAGCATCAGGTGAACTAAAGTATGACTGGCGACATAATTCATTTTCATCCTGATGCAAGGTCCTTATTTATCTTATCAAAAATCTGAACCATTTGCAGTCTGGATTCAAATCCACAGATTTCTCTAAGTGGCTCAGTCTAGAAGACTGTGTTGGACATCTTCAAATGTGCCTGAGGATCCCTCAACTCTGCTTCTCTGAGCTTAGACAAGGAGGAGAGCAGGGAGCTACCTTACGCTCTAACTAAGTTCAACCCATAGGGAGGCTGGTGAGAGATTAAGTGCTGGAGAGTGGATTAACAGTGTAGGTTTTTCCTTCCAGGATTGCTGCAGACAGCTGCCAGGGCTATCCCCAGAAAGCTCTCTCTTCTGGGTTCCTGGTAATTATCCCCTCCTGCTACTCACCCCAGATGGGTACCATATTCTTCCAAGTAATTTCTCTAGTATCCTGTCTACAATTTCATAAATAGTCCTGCTTTTAAACTCTCTAAAGTTGTCCTAATTTGAAAATATATTCTGATTACCATTGGGGATCTTGACTAATACTGTGATATTTCAATGTACACATAAATTCTCATAAGTCTATTTCTGATATTCATTTTTAAAAAATAATAGTACTCATATTACCCCCCACCCAATATTCCATATCTATTTGTGGTTGAGTTGAGTAATATTTGGCTTTGGAATCTTATGCTAGGACTTGGATTCTAGCTCTATTACTTTCTAGTATTTGGCTTTCCTAAATTGATTAACCATACTTAGCCTGTTTCCTCTTTTGTAAAAATGTAATAGGGTAGGAAATTTCCTTTATATAACTTTTAACATGATACAAACTTTTTAAACATTCAAACTTCTTTGAAGTGAATTTAATTGAAGACATAGCATTCATATTTCTGAATTAATGGTACTTTCTTATGGTTCACTGTTGAGTATCAAATACCTCTAGTAAGCAAAGGTAATGATATTTTTTATTTCTGCACACTTCTTTATCATTTGCCTCAATGCTCCAGTCAGAACTCTTTCATGAACTCAGTAAGACTCTGTACATTGCATGGCTCTAAATCAAACTTCTTCTTATTGGTGGTAATGTATGTTACAAATATGTACATGTACAGGAGTTTGTGCATATGTTTAGCCATTTTTCAGGGCTATTTTCCAAATTATAGAATATTCCTGAGTTAACTAAATTTCTTGTCTTTCCTGATCTTGGATTGCAAGCATAATTTGTGTTGATATTAAGGTTATATTAAGGTTATACTGTACGGACTTTCTATTTATGAATTTACTTCGTGCAAAGGAAAAAAACCTAACTTATTCATTATTATTCTAACAAGAAAGTTTATCATATAAAGCCATGATATAAATGATAATTAAAGTTAGTAATTAATTACTCATATGCATTTGCTTCTGATATGCAGAGTCCACCAAAAAGATGAATACATACTTCAGAAAAAGAAAAACAATATGAAGTTTTTTTTAAACAGATGGCATTATCCTGTTATGGGGGACCCTAGAAGATGTCACATATCACAGAAAACCACTACTCTGCTGGGTTTTAGAGAAGAAACTGAAAATGCATGTGCAGCAACCTTTATGACCAATGTTATGCAGTTTGCTGTACTAAATAAATATCTGGAAGCTCATGGTCACTATTTTGAGCATCTCTTATAATTGTAGAGGCCAAAGGTAACTTGTATTAGTTTCATGATATCTCAATAAATTCAGTATTAAAATATTTATACCAGCTTTTCTTTTCCTGAAGTGTGTATAAACACTTTAGGGAGGCATAGGGAAATTGTATATTGTTAGATTTGCACCAGTAGAAAATACTGTCTTACATATAATCAAGTCAAAGAGTTAGGTAAGCTTTATTTTAGAAAAATAGATCTGTAATCTTTCTAAGTTTCTAAGGATTCAGTAGGTATTTGGCCTTTGTTTGCTTTTATAAACACTTAATTACTAAATTCTTGAAAAAAATTGCAGAGAGAGGAAGATATTTTAAAATAACATATTTCGGGGGCGAGCAGGCCCTCGGAGCCGGCCGAGCAGGCTCCCCCAGCCCCCCGCGCCTTGCGCCCAGGCAGCCAGTTCTCCGGGAGCGGCAGGGCTCCTGGGTCCGAGAGTGGGCCGGACTCATACCACCGCGATTCCCAGCCGAAAAGCGCGCAAAGAGCCAGGTA
>NW_004955464.1:288367-308021 GCF_000276665.1 Chinchilla lanigera
CCTCCTTTTATTCTTAAAATAAAAAAAAAAATAAAATAAAATAAAATAAAATAAAATAACATATTTCTTAGCCAAAATCTTAATGTTAATAGCAATGGTATTAAAAGTATCTTTTAAGCAGGGCATGATACTAGAATCCTGTAATCCCAGTTACTCAATAGGCTGAGGCAGGAATACCATAAATTTGAGGCTAGCCTGAATAACTTCACAAGATCCTGCTTCAAAATTTAAAAACTAAATAAATAAAAAGGGCTGGGGATATAGCTTCATGGCAGAGTGCCCTTGTAGTCAATCCCCAGTACAGGAGAAAAAAAGACATATCTTTCAGGTGAAGCACTTAAATAAAGTATTTTTTAAATTTACCTCAATGAAAAGTAAACAAGTGGATTATGATTAAAACCAGATAAATAAAACAAAATAATATGGGTGAGCATGGTATGAAATCTCTTCCAGGCAAATGAATGAGTAAACTTCAACCAAGAGGGCCCTCTACTTTTTTGATTTCTGTTTCATACTCAACCAGGCAGTGATGATAAGTGTGTAATGCTGATGTTTTCTATGAACAATATCACCCTGTGGAAGGTGGCCAAGATGCCAGATTGGACTCTATGCTCATCCCATGCAATGGACAGGTTATGGCTGATGGACTTTGCATCAATCAAAGTTACATATTTTAAAAATATTTTATATTTTTAAAATATCTTCTTTGTGCTTCAGAGTTCTCATCAGCAAATGGTCACTGTTACCACCTAATGGGCTGCTTCGATGGTTCTGTGAATAAGAACAGATGGAGAGTAACAGGCCCTGCTGCTGGCTCAACCTGTAAGGAGCAGGAGAATCACGTTATGCGGCTTGTTTTCAATAATCTCCTAAAAATGGAATTCTAACTTTAGGCTCATGTTTTGATTTTTAGACTATCATGCTATCATGCTGTTCCACAACTGCAGTGAGCAGTTTTGTAATCAACCAGAACCTAAATTTGTTTCTATTTCTTTAGGAGAAAGGGGAATTTTTAAAAAGATGAAGTATTGTTAACCAGCTATGGCAGTAAGTATAATGAATATTAGAGCCCATATCACATTCTTAATTCAATTCTTCTTCAGACTATTAACTACCATTCCAAAGGTTTTTTGGTGACTTTCGTGGGACACTGACATATGGGACAGGATATGCACTCAGAAAATTCAATCAGAAAATATGAATTTATTTAATTATAAACCAGCATCTCCCAGCTCTAAAACATATGCTACAGCACTATAGGACAAAAGGCTACTAAAAAAATATTAGTATCAGGACCATATGTGAGATGAGTAAGATTATAGGTTTGGGAATGAAAGTTAAAAGGAGCTAGAATTCACAGAAACAGGCCCCTACAGCTCACAGGAAAAGGACCCTTGTACACAAGAAATGTAAACCTATAATTTCCATATACTATTTGTGGGAATATAAGTTGTTAGGGTGTATAAGAATCTTAAAAATTGGGCAAACTTTTGACTAAATAATTGTACACCTTCATAATTTATATTATAGAAATAATTTTGGTTATGTGCAAAAATTTAGCTACAGGTAAGTCAGATGTACATTCTTTAAAACAATGATGACAATCTAAATGTTCAGGACTTGGGGACTGATGAAATAAAGTATAGTATAGTCTATGGGGTGGCATCACATAGCCTGAAAAATGATAAATAAAAATGTTTTACTGAATGCTTTTTGGTGGGGAAAAGGATTATTAAACAGTATGCAGCATATGAACATATTTTTGTAATTTACAAAATATAAAATGACTTTAATTATGTACATAAAAATAAGAAAGAACTATTACATATTATTTAAATAACCTAAATAATTTCAGAAAAATAAGATCAGTCTTTTCATATTTCTCTTTTTATCTTAAATGAATTTTAGTAGTTTTCCCCCATGAACATGAATTATTAGTTGTACTTCAAAATAAGGGGAACGGGGGCTGGGGATATAGCTCAGCGGCACAACTGCCTGTCTGGCAAGTGCGAGGTCTGGAGTTTGATTCCCAGTAACCCCCCGCCCCCCAAAAAAGGAATAAGGAGAACAAAACAAAAGCTAGCAAACCCCGATGAATTCACCAGGAGGTGGGATGGTGTACACTTCTGAACACCCATCACACTTCAGTCTTTCCAAAGCTCGGGAAGGTGAAGTCATGATAACCAGCTTTAGTATGTAAAGTATAAAACTAGTATTCATGGTGATAGAAAACCAAATGGGACTAAAAGGCACAGCAAGTTGACTGTCACAAAACAAAATAAATGGAAAAATACCATATTTTGTACTGGAAGCAGGGCGTTTAAGGTCCCTAACAGGTGAAGGACACAGTGGCTCTAAGTGATAGAAGCCCTGGGGTCGGTACAGGTCGTATGGAGCGCAGTATCAGCACGGAGCTGATCCTGCGAACACACATTACCGAAGGCTCAGTAATCACGGTCCTCCACAGGCCCTTTACAGAGGCGTCACGAGGACAGCTGAAGGGGGCCGCGCCCACGCAGTGCAGAGGGCACGCGCTTGCTTTCTCAACAAGCGGCCTCTACAACCAAAAAGCCTCTTTGGTCTCTGGTCACTGTCTCCGGTGCTACTTACTTCACATGAATCCCGTGCTGCTTTGTGGGTAATACGGGGAGAGGAAAGTGGCCTTTTAAGACTAATAGCATTGTGGGAATAAAAGCTTGTTTTGTCTAGGTAGTCTTGGAAAAACCCTGCCTCTCAAGATAAGAAATCACAGAGAGCTCATGACATCTGCAGGGCTGAAGGAAGCAGAGATTGGAAAGCCATTTTATATTTCTGCCTCCACCAGGTGATTGGTTTTTTTCTCATGACTTCTTGAAACAGACTTCTTGTTTTATTTGTCTTTGCATTTATTAGAACTGATCCACTGTCTGTGCTTAAAATATTTAAACTGCTGGCATTTTATAAACTTATTTTTATAGTTTATTAATTGTCTAGGGCCTACAAGCCTACAGAAGTGTTTGTCCTCAATTTTTAGATACAATTGTGTGCTCTCCAGGGGATTTAGAACTAGAGGGGATTATACTGTGGGACCCTGACACTGAGGGTAGGCTGATCAAGTGAGAAGTCACAGAGGTCACAAGTACTTGGACTTTACACTCCTATGAATAAGAGAGGGGAGGAGGGTCCCCTCTGCTATCTTCTCCCATCTGCTCACCAGTGCCCTGGGAGCAACATACCTGTAGCTTGGTTCTACAGTATCAAGCTGCAGGAAAAATGACCATGGCTCATCGTCAAGGAGGTCACATGCTTTGAAAACTCTTTCTCACAGAAAACCTGTTTTGAAAACTCTTTCTCACAGAAGGCTAACTGTAGGATGATGCTAGTCCTAGTTTTTTAGAGCAGGTAGACAGCTATGTCAGATCTTCATGAGGTCCTAATTTGAAAAGAGACTAGTAAGAAGACTTTAGATACCTAAAGGAAGGGAGAGTAGGAAAAGGCAGGGGAAGAAAGAGAGAATGAGAATATGAATGGAAAAAAGAACAGGAGGTGGAAGCTAGGACTCTTCGGCACACTTCAAAATCTGTAATAAGGATGGACCTTGTACTTTACCCGTAACCCATTAATATCCCACCAGAAAACTCCATCCGGTGCCCTTTAGCATCTTCTGGCAAAATTCCCTCACACATGAACACAGAAGTTTGCAAGAGCTTTAAGCAAAATCCACTGCAGTGGCTCCATTCTGATTTGTTAGTGTCACCGAAGGCAAATACAAGTTTCTACCTCTGGCTGAAGTCATGGACTCCAGGTCCACAGAGCTGGAAGACTGTCTCCCCAGGCACAGAAACCTCTTCCCTAGATCTGCAGTCTGTGTCCTCTGCATTCCTCCTAGCCTTTCCTCATCTGAAGGTGATGACTCTTGCCTATATAGGTAAGACGTGAAATCCTCCATCCAGCTAACAGGTGTGTGGTCTACAAGAAGTCAGAACATCTGTGTACTGGTTGATACATTGTGTCAACTTGAGAATTAAGGTTAGAAGCTTAACTAAGTGACTCAGCAGGGGGCTAGTGCCCTCACTTTGTAAATATCCTGAGTCTGTGTAAGAGGATGGCACAGATACAATGTGGGTGTAAAGGACCCACCCTAGGGAGGAGAGCCTGTATACACTATAAGGGAGAAAAAAAGGCTTGCTCCCCCCACCTGCCTTTTTGATCTTGTGCTTTTGCTGTCTTCTGCCACCTTAAAACTGTTGCCCCTCTGCCATGCCACTCTGCCTTGGAGCCAAGAGAAACCTCTACAAACTGTGAGCTAAATACACCTTTCCTTCCTTAATTTTGGGTGTCAGGTATTTTGTCTCAGCAACCAGAGAAAAGTAACCAAGACAATTTGGCCTGCTGGTATAGTTGAGTTGCTGGCTGAATCATTTGGTTTTCTTAAAGAAAGGAGTAGCAGTATCATAAAGAATAAGCTGTGATGTTTGAAGATTAAAGAAAAGGCTATGTTAAAGTACAGATAGAAAAATATGAATCACAGAGAGGAAGAAATTCTGTTTCCCCTAACCTTGCCAGAATCTTAAGCTGATCCCCAGACCTGGGGCACATGGTTAGGCCCTTCTCTTCTACAGAAGGGTGAAGCCAATTGCATACATTTGCATTCCCAAAGCAGTTACCAACATAGTTATTTGAATGATGTTATTTACACCTGGGAAGTCACTGAAACTTTCAAATGGCCTTCAGCTGAACAGTCCTATTAGTGGCATTTCTTTTATCTTGAAACATAAAAGAAAAGAAACAGAAACAGACAAAACAAGCACCTAGGAAGGACAGGCGACACTATCTAAAGACATACAAACAAGCACAAAGCTCAAGACTATCAGGACTGGGACAGCTAATGATGACAGGTAAGAGCTCAGGCATCTGTCTGTTACTGAACAACAGTATCTCCTGAAGACAACCAGGGTAGGAACACGTTTAAGTTGGAAAAGGGACATAAGCTTGTGTTTAAGGTGCTGTTAGCCTTACAGCTGCTACTCACCTCACTAATCACCATATTTGATCTGCTATATCTCAGATTCTACTCCAAAGATTAACATCAGATCTTATGTAGCAAACATGTTTGTGTGGAATTACTGTCTGTTTCCTTTTGGGGAGGGTGTGAGTGAAACTCCTTGGCCCTTGGACCCTGGTTTTAACTAAGATGTCAAGGAGGGACCATGTGTCAGCCTATGCTCTGGGCTGCAGGACATATCCTAATCTGTAGCCAGTAGCATTTCTTTTCAGAAAATATGTCTTTTACTTTTTAAGAAGCCCCTTGAAAAAAAATTTTAAAGAAAACAAAGGAAATCAAATTAGAAAAAGAATGAAAACCAAGATAGGGTATAGATCCAGACAGAACTTCATTTCAATTCTGCTTTGCCCTTCCTAACTGTGAAGCCTTCAAAAAACTACTTAAAATGCCTCTGAGATTTGGTTTCCTCACATACAATACAGGATAGAACCATCTCTCCTCTAAGGAGGAAGAGTGTCAAGATTACATGAGGTATTTTAGTCTGCTCAGACTGCCATAGCAAAATATCATAGACTCATGTGTTCAAGGCTCAAAGTCTGAGATTAGGGTGCCATTGTTCAGAGTGTGTGGAAGGCCCTCTTTTGGCTTGTGGGCAGCTAAATTCTGACAGACAGAATATGAACAAGCTCCCAGGTACTTCTCTCTTTAAGGGCATTAATCCCACTGGACCAGGGCACTGTCTTCACTACTTTTCAAAGCCTCATCTCTAAACATAATTGTTTTGGGGGTCAAGACTTCCTATTTGACATGAGAATTTATGGGTATACATAAATGTTTAGTCCATAATATGTGATAACATGTGCAGAGTTTTAACAAACATCACTCATTTGATTTTAGCTGTTATAAATTATACAGGAAAGATAGGATATTCTTTCAGACAGGGAAGTTGTGAGAACATCTTTGAAAGTTGATATATTAAAATAATAATTTTCAATTCATTGCATAATTGAGTATTTCCATATAACCTTTTTGAGAGAAGATTAGAAAACCCAGAAAATGTTGAGAATTCAATTATACCATCTTTATTTAAAGACTTCAGTTGAAGTCCACAAGTGTTTATAAATAGATTCATTTCCTCTGGAGAGAGATGTCATTAGTTCCAGAGGCATGGGAAATGTGTAGTGTACCATGGTTTCCAAAACGTGGAACAAAGACATGGATTTTGGAAACTGACTTCTGAATTTGTCCATTTCCAATGGATTATCCTTAAGGTTTTTAAGCTTCCTGGATCTCTTGATCATTTCTGTGACCTATGCAGTGTTGTTATGGGTAATTAGGAAGACTAAGCAAAAAGCACCCACCATAGTATCTAGCATAAAAAAAGAATCACTGAGTTACTAGTGGAAAAGATGGCTCTTTGCCTTGACGTTGAGACCTTGGGCAAGTCATCAAGCTCTCTGAATAAACATCTCTTCATTCTCAGCTGAGACTTGAGAGACAGACTTCTAACTTCAGGGATTTACCAGGTTCCTTGGTTCCTGTTTCAAGTTTAGTCAAGTTACTTTATGGCTCTTGTTCCCCAAGTATAAAATGGAGATAACAGAGCTGCAGCAGAGATTACATGGGTGGCCCTGACTCAAAGAGAGAACTCATAACGAGCTATCTACTGTCTGCTGCTCCAGGGAAGGCACCTGCAGCCTGGACTGGTGAAGTCATGGGGCTGACAGGTAATTAAGCTTGGACTTGAGCCTGGTTGGTCGAACTCTAGAGCACATGCTCTTGGCCTCTACACAACACTCATTCTGTACCACTCTGTATGATCTTAGCACTTGGAACCTGTTTACAAAGCCTAATATATGCAATATCTTTTGTAATTTGGCAGCAGAAAAAGTTTTGAGTCTTACCAGAAGCTAGTATATTTCTTCTTTTTGAAAATAAAAATTATGCAACTTATCATGTGTTTTCTTTCTTTCGTTCTTTTTCTATCTTTCAAGCCAAAGTGAGCACTCAATCACAGCCACCAAATGGCTCCCATCTTCCTATATCTTTGTTTCATATTTTCCTTTTTAATTTCTTTTTTAATCAACATTTTCTTTAGTGTTTCTTGTTGATAAAGGCCTTAGAGGTACTTGGAAAGTTATGAGGTTGAAATAAGGATATAGAAGTTGAAATAAGGATACAGAAGTTGAAATGTACAGGAAAAACTAGTGAGCCTTACCGATTTCACTTGCTCAAATAAAAATGGTCAAGAGGAAATCTAAAAGACATTAATTTTCAGAGATATTTTACAGGAAGAAAACCAACAGAAAAACAGACAGAACAACCAACACTAATGGAGGCCAACTGAAATGGAAACTGCAGTAAGTATGTCTGAGCTGGGAAGCATTCGTGATCTCCCTGGTTAAAACCTATCATTTCTTAATTATATAATTATATCCTGTGTGTGTTTTGCAAGATATAAGCTGCTGTCAAGGGAAGGACAGTCTCAGACAGGGGAGGGACCATAGTCCATCTCTGAACCCCCTCATACCTGTACAGAGGCGAAGTCTCCCGAGGCACAGGCACCCAGAATAGCAGCACCCACAAGAACAGACTCCACTTCCTGTGACAGGACCACAGGCATGCCTGTGTGGGACAAGGCCACATTAGTTAGGCAGCAGGGCCAGCGGCAGTGTGGGGGCAGCAAGCAGCTCTAGTAGCGAAAACACCTGACATCCATGCAGCACGCCCATCCTAACTCTAACCCTAGCCCTAAACTGCTTGTGCCCACTGGTGCAGTAGCTAAGAGCTTCATCCCATGAGTCCTTGGTGCCCAGGTCTTCCAGACTTCTGCTTACTGCTTCCTGCTGTTTGATTCACTCTCAGTTCAATGAATGTTTATCATGTGCTTTGTTGGGCCCAAGGAATCCTGAGATCAATCAGACTGTGTCCTGCTGTTTTAGTCTCAGAGGGAAGATGGATAAAAAAGACACACAGGCCATTAGGGGGCTGGTTCTCATCTGAGCAGTGCCAAGAGCAAAGAAGTAGTAAGAGTGGGGCACAGCTGTCCAGTGGCTTCTGACATTTCACACAGGCAAGTCACAGCCCTTGGCCAGCAGGCAAGGCTTCCGTCCTGGTCCTGCCTCCTCCCTCTTCCCCATCTTTTCCTCTTCCCCTCCTGCTGCATGGGCCTGGCCTCTCTGCTGTTTCTTCGGTATGCTTCAGGGCCCTTCACATGCCCGTGTGGGAAGTGCCTCTGCCCCTGGTTTGTGCAGACACAGCCTCCTCACTGATGCTCTGCTGATCCTGGGAGTTGGTGACAATTTACCTTCACATTTCTTACCTTACCCCCATTCTCTTCATCTTTGTCCTTGTATTTTACATACTGCATATTGTTCAACATCTCTCTCCTGTGCCAGAAGGTAAGGTCCATGAGGGTAGTGGCTTTGTTCTGTCACCAGTACCCAGCAGATCATGAGCAAGAACGTGATGAGAGAGCAAATCTCATGATCATCACGGTGGATGGGAGGCTTAGGCAGGCACTGAGTGAGGGCTCCTGGAAAAGCTCAGGCCTGCGCTTCTCTCCTATGTTCATGAGCTCTGCACTCTCCAGCAAGTTCTTTAAACTCTTTTGGCCTTGGTGGCCCCCTTGTCAAAGGGGATGAGACCTTCTACAGGTGCATGGGGAGGATTAATGACAGGCATGTGGGTGAGGTGCAGCCTGTTTCCTGGCCTAGATAAGCCCTGCAGAAATGGTGGCTGCTGCTTTTAGAAATTAACATTATTGATGTGTGTAGCTCTACAAGGAAGTAAACTGGGGTGGAGGGTGGGGCAGTGGGGAAGGAACAGGGCATGTTCCTGTCAGCCTATAGAGGGAAGGGCCAGTATTAGGCCACACTGATGGGCCATAGTGGCACAATCAAGACAGGGCACTGCACGAAGGAAGCCTCTCCAAATACCATTTACCTCCCAGTCAAAAGCTTTCAGGTACCTGGAAGGGAGGAAATCACCCCAGGCCTCTTCCCTTGGAACCAGAGCTCAGAGTGAAATGAATGAATCCCCTTGTTCCTTCTCAGGTTGCAGCCCTGATCTGGAGACAGACTGCCAGGGTGTGGATGCTGGCTTCCTTGCTGATTTAGTTGTGTGATCCTAGGCTGGACCTGTCTGTTCCTCAACTTTTTCAACTGCAAAAATTTTACCCATTTTAGGGTTGCTATGAGAATTAAACGTTCTATTAAAAGTCAGGTATTTAACACAGTGCATGGCTTGGAGAACTCACTAGATAAGCAATAGCTGTTAAGATTCCTGAAGCCTACCTTATCTATGACATGTCACCTCACTGTACTGCCCAGGGTAGAACTCCCCACTGGTTCCCCTGCCTCTCAGACCAGTCCCACCTCCTCCTTGCCTCTCCCCACTTGCTCTCAGTCCTGATGCTGCCCAGTGTGGATCACATCCTTTGCTTGCTGGCTGCATCTCTCATTAAGCTCTTGGTGGGGTCCCTGTTCACAGAGCCCCCAGGCTTAGGGGTGGCAACACTGTCATAACCCTAGGTGACTTCCGGGTTGCCTGAGTTTCCTGCACCCTGAGCAATGTCCGTGAATAAACCCCTCATTCCATGGTTTCTAGTTCACCCACTGTGGGTGTATGTCTTTTCCAAGTCTGGGCCTGACTGGCTCTGACACTTCTGTCCTCTGGTTCCCACCGTTCTCTCTGGACTGGTATCTGGTCTTTCTGTCAGAGGACCACAAGCATGTTTTCTTTTTTAAAGAAAACTCTATGCAAGACATCACTGTTCTTTATGTCCCCACACCAAGCACAGCCCATGACAGGCTGATGTGCAGAGTGCATGAATGAATGAATGAATGATTAAGATAATAAGTAAGGCAGGAAGAGGGAAACCCTGACCAAAACCGCCAGTACTGAAAACAAAATTCAGCAGAAGGAACATTTAGTTCCAAATCATTAGAGGAAACCTACAATTACTTAGTCCACACTGAGTGTTTTTTGAAACCGCAGTTAACTGAAGTGCCAGGGTACAAAGAGGTTCTTCCTCCTGCTGATGACATTTCCTGAGCTGGCAAAGCCCATCTCCCTTCCTGCACAGAGCATGCTGCTCCTAACATAGCAAAGGTTTTGCTGCCAAAATATTAAACAGCTTTTCCTCTTACTATCCCCTTTCCTTCTGTGTGCAAAGTCACCTGGACTGAAGAAGTGAATTAACATTTACTTATCACCTACAGAGAAGCAGGCACAAAGCTTGATGTACAAACTTCAAGCAGGCATAGAGCTTGAAGCATGTACTGCTCAGCATGATCTATGTGAGGGAGGTGATGACATTTCTGTCTTCCAGAAGAAAAAACAGAAGCTCAGAGAGGGAAAGGAACTTTCCCACAGTCACAGAGCTGCCTTCCTGCTTTTTCAATACGCCATCCTGTCTCCGCAGAATCTTCTAAATCCTTTGTATTTTCTCATGTGCATTTCGGAGAATAATGCTCCCTGCCTATGCTCATTTCTGAATCTTTCTTGGCAGGGAAACTTGAGCAATGACAATACTTAAAGGCATCAAAGCCCTACCTATCCACTGGTTGCTATGCACAGCTGCATGCAGCCTGCTCAGGTGCCTTTCCTGGGACAGATGCAAATGTGTTCTTTCCTTTGGGAGCTGGGTGGGGGAGAGGAAGAGGAAGGTGAACTATCTTATCTGATGCATTAATGAGCTTAGCAGAGCCCAAAGCATTTAAAGGCAGATGCACTTTGCCCTCACTTGTCAGCCAGAGGCTTCCAAAGGCAGAGGACTTTCAGGCCAAAGAAAAGGTTCCTTTGTCCAAAACTGTAACTGGTGGGCAGTTAGAGACAGAGTTCAGTTTTGATCTGAATCCAAACACTGTTTAATAGCCTTTTCATCTAACAGTTTGGAGGACAGCAATTCTGAAACAGAACTTTTAAGGAAGCTGCTGTGCCCAGGTTCTGAGCCAGCTCAGAGACAGCAGGCTGGACTGGGACCCATGTTCCCCAGTACCATCCCATGGGGTCAACCTGCCTGCCCTGCTCCTGCAGGCCCCATTGTGCCCATTCTCTCAGGCAGTATGTCACCCAGAGGTGACTTTGATTTCCCTCCTTCATCCAGGTTGGATGTTTTCAGCTGTTAGAAGGCTGAAAATTGGAAAGTCACAGGCCAAATTTTAAGCCTGAACCTTATCTGAATTACCCAGTTGATTTTTAGATAAAATGTGGTCATAGTTTCTCTCCTGTCAGGAGTGATTAGATAATCTGGCTCCTGTATCTGTCTTCCTCTTTCTGCTCACTCTAGCCAGTCCCATAGGTCTGGATTCCTTGGGAAAAGGGAGTCATTGCCAAACAGTTACAAAAGAAGAATCAAGAAATCTGGGTCAATAGTAAAGTACAAGGACAGAGGGTCCAGACAGGGTTGGTAACAAGATTGAGTGTGTCCTTCACTGGCTGCTTGACTTTGGCAAGTCAATTTAATCCACCTACCTATCCTCAGTTAGCTTGCAATATGAGGGCACCAGTTTTTAAATTTCAGTGGTACAGAAGGATTAAATGAATATAGAATGATTCACACTGACATATATTAGGTGATTGGTTCATGGCAGTAATTATGGACAGTAATTATAGTTCCCATCCTGATAGATATACCCTTATACTGTCCTTTTCTAAACTGTCCTCTGAGTTGCATCTCAGTCTTTGTCTCTAAGATGGGGAGAATTAACCCATTTAGTTTCATCTTACAGTGTACGGGGTCAACTGTGTCCACTCTCTCACATGCAGGGGTTAGCATGATCTGGAGGGGAAGTCAAAGGGAGCTCAGGGGCTTTGACTTGCCCAGCTGTCAGAGTCAAGGGACCAGGGACAGAGGACAGTGAGGGTCACAAGGACAATAGGCCAAGGTCAAACGGGCTTACATCCAGTTGGAGCGGGGGCTGTGAGTAGGCACCAGTCCTCCCCTGCTCTCCTCCCTGTCCTGCCCTAGTTCCTGGCCTGCTCTGGGATAGGTTCTTGGAGGGAGCAGGGAGAAAACGGGGGAGAAAGAGGAAGAGGGGTGAAGGTGCCCAGACCAGCCTTTGTGCCCCCAGGGGCTCTACCAAGGGCGTTCCTCTGCCACTGCCTGCTCTATCAGAAAGAGCTTGTCCCACTGCTTGGCTTCTCCCCTGTGTCCTGACCCCTGATTCTGATGAGCAGAGAAGGAATCCCAGGGTCTTGGTCTCTTGGTTCAAATTCCCAATCTACAGCTAAAGCCTGGTTCTCCCAGCATCTGGACCCTGAGTTCTCTCTTTACACCAGTGTCCCGATCACCTCTTCTAGATCATGTGCTCTGCACTGTCACGGAGGCTTCTGTCACGTTGTTTTCTCACTCAGAGCTCTTCCTTGGATATGGATAGAAATCATTTTCCCAGTGATGAACACAAAGACCTCATAGGTATGTTCATAGCTTGGCACTCTACTTATGTCCTCTGTTCTCAGCCTTGCTAGAATGTGCCATGCCCATTTGATGCTCATCCCTCTCCCTGTGAGACTTACCAGTAATATCTGCATGCATCTGCACAAAAAGGGGATTCTTGCTTAGGCCACCACACAAGAAAAGAGTACTGATAGAGTGCCCTGCTGCTTCCATGGCCTCTATGATGAAGCGGGTCCCAAACTTAAAGGAAAAGAATAAGGAACCATTAGCATGGTAGCAGAAATAAATGATGAGCACTTACTAAGTGTTTACACAGTGCTTGACACTGCGCTGACAGCTTTATATACACCACCTCAGAAAGCTGACACTCAGAGAGATATGTTGCCCATGATCACACAGCTAATTAAACCACAGAGTGGGAATTCCAACCTAGGCCTGCTGGACTCTAAAAGCCTCTTCACTACTCCATTGTTTACTTCTGACAGAAACGGTTGATGATGTTAACACAGTTAATATTAACACAGTTCTTGCAAATATTTGATGACAGTCTGTTGTCACCCAGGCCCTCTGTGAGGTACTGGGATCACAGAAACTGCAGTACTGCTCTGAAATCACCAGAGGTGATAGCACTGGGGTCATTCTTATTTCACTAAGGAGAACTAAAGACTCTTTCCTTAGTAAAGGTGCCAAATAATACAGCAGCAAAAATACAGAAAAAGAGGCTTTAACTGCACGAAGAACGTGAGATGCCAGTCTTCAGGCTCGTGAGGGCTAAGCCTCATTTGTCACAGGTGGAAGTGGTCCTCTAGTAGTGAGGCTTCTAGAGCCAGTATCCATTTGAGTGGGGTGACCCTCTGGCAAGCGTGCTATAGGGGGCTGTCTGTATCACTGAAAGCTCTAAAAGGTTCACCATCACTTCCCTAGCTCAACCCTATGACTTGGGATGATGCAGAGGGCATTTGCTCTGACTGGCTCGGAGCTTCACCTATTGTGAGCTCAACCCTTAATTCCAGGTGTTCTGTCCTGGTGCCTTCCTAAAACTAATTATCCTCATCCCTGCCTTGCTGAATACACTAAACACAGTAAAAGTCATGATAAGTTTGAGAAGGGGACACTTCTTTAGGGTTACTGAGGTGAACTTTCATTTGGAAATACAAAAAAGTTCAAAATTCACAAAAGTTCAACATTCACAATTTATTTGTGGGTAAGGATTAAAAACAAGAGGAACTGTGACCTGGCCTTAAGGAAAAGCCACATAATGATCCCTGAGGGGAGGCTCTGGAAAGCAATGAGGGAGAGGATTGAGGGTGTATACAGAGCCTCTGAGATGTTTAGAGACTGAGCAATTTCTGGGAGATGGTGTGTCTTAGGTGTGTGAACTGGAGTGCATGCATGTGAATTGCCCAAGTGGAGGGAGGAGAAAGTCAGGGGAGACAAAAGGTCAAGGATCTGAAGGCCCAGGATCTCTACCAGAGCCCTTCCTTGGTATCACCACTAAGAAGTTGGTGAAAGGTGGCTGCAGAGAAGTTGTGAGTCAACATTATAGTTTTTAGAGTAAGAATGACCACGCTGTAGGAAACTCGGTCCCCAGTGAATAGAAAAGAAGTACACATAGTTCATTATGAGGACAAGAGGGAGCAGAAATTTCTCCCTGGGTGCGGGGTGCCTCCGAGGAAGAAGGTATCAGAGAGGGGAATCTGGGGCCAGAGGATATGGAATCTCAACTGGTGTGGAGAAAATGAGGAAGGATGGGGCAAAGCAGGAGCAAAAGGCACAGCAGTTCCAGCTTACGTTCTTCAGGGTTTGTTGAAGCCATTCATGAATCTGTTAAAAAATATGGATTAGGTGAAACTTGGGCCTCCAGTGAGAATCCACAGATGTATCGTGTTTAAAAATTAAAACATGTTTTAAGGCCAGATCCTGCTTATTGACTATGGTTGATTACTCCCAGATGTTTTTCATAGGCTTTTGGGGGGTCATGAACCCCACTAAAAATATGATAAAATCTACTGACCTACCCAGAAAAAATTGGTCCCACAGAAAATAGTTCTACATATAACATTATGAGGTCAATAGATGCCCTTAAATCTACCATGGAACATAAAATGCCCACGGATTACAGGCAATACTGGTCTCCTCTAGTGGTGTGGATCTGTAACAGCTGAAGGAACAAGTTTTAGGATAAAGGGGAAACAAGAACCCTAAGCATCTCTTAAGTTCATCCATTTCTTCTGCCTAACCTTTTTAAGACTCAATTCTCACTTGGTAAACAGGAACAATAACACCGTATTCATTCAGCTGAAAATTCTATGGATTTTCAAAAGTGGTGATACGAAAAAAAAAGTCAACCTCCAACTTGGCGAAACAGTGACACCTAACTTCCAAGCTTCCTGCTGTAGGCAGCATGTGCAAGAGCACATGGAAAGTGTTTACAAAATAGCTCTTCTTTTTATTAGCTATGTGCTATGATTTCCACTGTGCACTTTAATGATATCTCTGATTTTAAGACAAACTCAGAAACTACATATTTAGGAGTTACTTAATTTGCAGAGAGGGTAGTTGCCTTCCAAACTGCATGGGAATGCAATGCAAAACAGAAATTTCTGATACTTCTAAAACCAAGCACCTAGTGCTGCATGACTGGCAGCCCTAAGAGGAGTGTAATGCAAAGCAGATTTCCTGGGAAAAGTGAAGGAAAGATCTGAACAAGGGCATTCTGCTGTGTTTCTTTTGCATTCATCTCACCCCAGTGTGGCACTGCAGCCGCATTTCCCCCTCCAGCAGTTCCTTCCAGGGTATTCCCTTTCAATGTGGCATCCCAAACTCAGCTATGTAACCCTTTCCACCAAAGGGCTTTGTGTGAAAATGATTGTGTGCTCACCTTTCTGAAAAAAATGTTTTCACTAAGATATTTCAATTAAAATTAGGCTATTCCACTGGGAATGTAGAGAATCAAATGCAAATCAAGGACTTCAAATGCAAATAGTACTTTTTATGGGTCTATTCTCAAAAGAAAACTACAGAACAGGCTGTGGATGAACTGGGTGGTTGATGGGTCTCTCAGTGAAATGTGAGCAAGGGAGACTTTATTGCATGGAGGGTTTTGCAATCCTGAGAGTTAAGTTTTCCCTTCTTAATTTTATTCTATTCCTACAAACCACTAACCATAGATATTACCACACAGAGGCACTTGTCTAACTTGTAAACATCAAATAGGGGCTAAGGCAATATTCAAGGTCCAGGAAACAAACAAACAAAACAAAACCATTTGCTCCAAGTCGAACATTATAGGATGATATCTGTTATCAGAATGGTTATTAAAATGCACTAAAAGATCAGTACATTTAGATACTATTTTAACTAACTGAACTCTCCCCAATTCAATAAACTCCACAATAAAGCCTTATTGAGAAACCTTATTTAAAATGCTCTCCCTTTAATGTATTAGGAAGATCATTAAATCAATGGACAGAATAAATTTGATTGCTTTAAATACATGGATGGTCCATTAAATACAAGATTGATTTTCCAAATTGTACTCAGGACAACATAACTGGCTTTTTTCTCTTCCTGCCTGCATTAAGTTCAATTCATTTTACATTCCTGGAATTCCTGCTGCAATGGTCTTATCAAGAAAAAGACCTCTGAAAAAAATCCTAGGTTAAGTTAATGATTTTTCTAATATGTTAGTAAAAACTCTTCCTAGGAATATCTGAAGACTTATTTCACCCAAGTAGATTTTACAAATAGATCAAAGAAAAATACAGCTGGTAAAGTGCAATGAGCAGGCACCTGGGAGCAAGATGGGTAAGGGTTCAAATTCCAACTGTACTTGTTGTGTGTCCTCAGCACCAGCCTCTTCCCCTTGTCTGTGAAACGAGGGTGATGTATGGTGCCAGGCACAGGGTTGGAGTCCCTGGAAGGTCATGTGACCACTATGTAATGATGCCCCTCACCACATCCTGTCCAGCTTTGTCCTTTGTGTCCATCTCTTAGCATTGTGCTCATGAGGTAAGCTGATTTTCTGGATTATCCATTTCAATGTAAGTGATTCATTCTATTGTAAGATTTCTCATACAGTATATTAGTACATAGATTGACTGGTCCATCATCTCCAAGGACTGTTTGGTAAGTTGACTGCTTCTATACTCCTACACAGTGACATTAAAGAAGCTATACATTCCTTTAGTAGTTGGGTAGTTCTGTTCTCTATTGTACATGCATGGTACCTGGATAGATCTGAGTATTAAAAAAGGACTTCTATTGATGATATTGATAAATATACATTTAGTTCTAATATTCAAAGTAATAAGGTTGTGAAAGTATTGTTTTGAGAGAGTAATTGAATGTCATAAATGTCTGTGTAGCATTAACAAAACCATTTATTTAAAAAGTCACGTTACTTAATAATAAATTTTGAATCTAAATTTGGTAAATTGATTTTTCCTTTATGTTGGTTCTTATTCTCTTCCCAGAAGTGACTAGACTACACTGGATTAACTGCTATTTTGCTGTACCTGTTCTGAGACCCTGAAAACCATGACTAACTCCACCAAAATATACTTTTTAACATGAATACACATACAAACTTTTTTGTGATTTCAGGGTTTAAAACCTTCTACTTCACCCTTGGGTCATCTGTAGCTAAGAATATTTTTTAGATAATGTTCACATTTCTAAGATTTTGTTTTCATTTAGCATTGAAGAGCTCATACTAGTTTAAATTCTCCTTTCTGTTCTTAACCATCCTAATACTTCATTTAAACAGCTAATTATCTAAAAGCACACACTGTCATGTTCCAAAAAGACTTACTATTTAAAGAAACCCTATAATGAAGTATTTCACAAAGTGAACAATATTATCCTTTATAAATTTGGACATTCTTAACACCAGTTTTTCTAACACAAGCACACATTACATGTGCCTGCTTGCTTTGTATTTAACTGAATTTAGAAGGTAAATTAGATAAATGAGAGGTAGATCAAAGACTAATTCCATTCCACTTTCAGTCATGTGGAGTTATCAGTAAATCAGGACTGTCAAATTTCCTTCTGGAAAACCACCATCTCTGTCTTTCAATTAAGAAACTGTCACAAAAGCTTAGGATGCTTATGGTCTAGAATTGTACAAGCAGTGATCTAAAACTGAAGAAGGATTACATTTTAAAAATTATAGTGAAAATACTACTTTGCCATCAACCCCCTTTAAAATAACCCCCTTATCTCAACCACACTTGATCCATCATTCCTGCCACTTTCTGCAGCATTTCTGCAAGTCCTCTTTTGTGTCTTTAAGAGGTAAGATTAAAACATACAGTAAATTCTGTTGCTGAGTGTCATCCAGTGGAAAGGCTGGCTCATAAAAACATTACAAAAGGTGTCCTCATCAACCTTATTCACTGGATGTGGCACTGTGCAACTTCTGGCTGTCTCCTAAAGTCAAAAGGACAATGACAGGTAAACATTTGGATCAATTTATGACATGGAGGCACTTATGAGAATACCACTAAAGACACAAAAGAGGACTTCCAGAATCGCTGCAGAAAGTGACCAGAATGATGGGGTAAGTGTCTTCAAAGTGAGGAGGATTGTTTTGATAGGGATTGAGGGCAATGTGTTTTTTACTGTAATAAATGTTTTAAAAATTTAACTGCACATCATTTTTTAAAACCACACTTCATATACTGATAGCTCTAGTTTCCTTTTAAAAATGGCACTGAAGTATCTTACAGCAATGGCTTGAACCGTGGCCAGGTAGAGGATGGCAAGATCATCGAGGTCCTGAGACAGTGTCAATCCAGTGACCTGCAGGGAGGAAGAAAAGAAAAGGAGATGGCTGAAGGAGCCACCACTGCTAGAGGTAGTTCCCATGAACTCTTAGTGTGATGTTTTCTTGCTGAAACAATTTCACATGCAAATCCCCTTTTTGTGAGCTGAACGTGGAATGCCTACTAAATCATTTATTCTCTAGACCTGGGAAAACATACCCCCCCCCAATGTCTTGCCCTTGGAAGAAACCAAAGCAAAACAAGTACTATAGGATGATTAATGTTTCTTAGCATGGAAATTAATGTCTTTTTCTTTTTAAAAATGTTCTTTGCTTAGAAATATCTAATTTCTGTGGCTTATAAGAAATGAACACATGAACAGTGGCATTCTACTACTTTCTCTTGTCTCAGTTCTGCTTTATCAGAATTCAGTAACAGTGCCCAAGGGGTATTGAGGGTAAAATAATCTGTCTCCAATAAATGTTATGCCTACTGGGGGATAATTTAGAATCTGTGGCTTGCAAGGGAATCCCATTAAAATCAATTGGAACCATATGCTTATATGGGGTAGGTCAGTTTCTGAGACATCTCAGAACTAAACAGGATGACAGATTAGGATGCCAGGAAGACTTGTTCACAGTCCACCTTTGTGACACTTATTCATCCAGGTGTTCTCAGGGAGAATTTCTAGGGGTGAACTCATATTGTGCAAAGGTGGGTTAGAGAAACATCTTTCTCTTTAAAGTACAAAAGTACCATGGCCTGGGGTCCTGTTTCCTTGATATCTCACCTGATAAGCAAATAGAGATATTTAACGGACAACTGTTAAATCGATTTGGTTCCCTCTCATATACCAGGGACTTGAGGTCCAAGTCAGCCCAGATAGAACTTCCCAAGGAATGCATGCCATGTGGACTGTGTGGAGACCAAAGAAGCCCCTAGGGGAGCTGTCCTACAGGAAGGGGGCTGTAGGGTCCTGGGAGAGCTGGGAATGCTCTCGGAAAGCAGGGCTTTGCAAAGGCTAATAAGCATGGTGCCATCAATGAGAAGAAGTAGGAAGTAAACACAAGTGGAAAGAGTATTTATAAATATGCATGTTGCTTATTTTGAATGTTTGGGGAAGACAGTCAAATATGTGGGGAATTCCCCAGGGAGACTTGCAATGGTAAGTACATTTTATTCATTTTACCTATTGTTTAATTAAGGGAACTGTAAGAGAAAACAATATTTAGAGATGTGGGAATGTTGCATAACATGGCAAAATATATGGTAACAACTACAGTGAATAAGTTCAACATCTTACAGTTATAAAATACATACCCAAACCAAAAACACACTCAGCCACCTAATCTTTAATAAAGGGGCCAATCAAACTCACTGGGAGAACAACAGTCTCTTTAATAAATGGTGCTGGAAAAATTGGCTTGCTACCTGCCAAAGACTGAAAATAGACCCAAGCCTATCACCATGCACAAAACTCAGGTCAAAATGGTTCACAGA
>NW_004955464.1:309201-372738 GCF_000276665.1 Chinchilla lanigera
ACTGATCCTTTGCTATTTTGTAAAATGTTGTCGGTCTGTTAGTATTTTCCTCCTTTTATTTCTAAAATAAAAAAAAATACATACCCAAATACTGGGATTTTTGCACTTATTTTTAAAAATTTTTTAAAAGAGAAAAATAAAATTTCAAGACAATATAGTAAGAGGGTAACAATGGTTAATACACTGAGTATTCAATCCCAGTTTCACTTTCCTTTGGAACTTTCCTCTCATTTTACAACATCTATTGTACATTTTGGATCTTATTGACTCTTTCAGCTTCTCACACTAGAGAGACAATACAATGTTTACACATGTGCATCTGGTTTATTTCATTTATGAGTGTGGTCTTGAGCTGCATCCATTTACCTATAAAAGTCTCAAGTTTATCCTTCTTTATGGCTGAGGAGGTACTCCACTGCATAAAAAGACCCCATTTTTTTTCAATCTATTCCTTGGTTGATGGGCATTTGGGTGGTTACATTACAGACTGTGCTGCTATAAACATAAGTATGCATATATATTGCTGTAGTATGATGTTTTTAATTTTTCTAGGAAGATACCCAGAAGGGAAATAGCTGGGTCAAAGGGGACCTCTAATCCTAGTTTTTCGAAAAATCTCCACATTGATTTCCATAGTGGTTGTACCAGACTACACTCCCACCATCAGTGGAGAAGGGTTCCCTTTACCCTATAGGCCTTCTAGCATTTGTTACTGGTCAATTTCTTGATAATAGCCATTCTTTCTGGGGTGAGATGAAATCTCAGTGTTGTTTGAATTTGCATATCTTGAATAACCAGTGTTGTTGAACATTTTTTCACATATTTATATGCCTTTTCAACTCAGGTATTGTGATGGGACCTGTCTTGCCTTTGTTGCCCAGAACTGCCTTTGATATTCTAGGTCTCTTATAGTTCCAAATTAATTTTAGAATTCTTTTCTCTAATTCTGTGAGATATACTATTGGAATTTTGATTGGAATTGCATTAAATCTGTATAACAGTTTTGGAAGTATGGCCATTTTCACTATATTGGTTCTTGCTACCCAAGAACAAGGAATATCTTTTTGTTTACTGATATCCTCTTCAATCTCCTTTTTCAGAGTACTGTACTTTTCAATGTAGAGGTCTTTTGCATACTTTGTTAGAGATGATTTTTTTGATATTTCATTTTTTGAATGCTATTGTCCAAGGTGTTGTTTTCCTAATTTCTTTCTCAATGAATGTGTTATCTGCATACAGAAAGGCTATGGATTTTTGAGTGCTGACTTCGTGTTATTATGCTACTGAATTTGTTTATTAAATCCAGCAGTTTTTTAGTGGAGTTCTTGGGATCTTCTATGTAGATTATCATGTCATCTGCAAATCATGGCAATTTAATTTCTTCCTTTCCTATTGCTTTTCCTTTTATTTCTTTCTCTTGTCTAACTGCTCCAACTAAAGTTTTAAGGACTGTGTTGAATAAGAGTGGAGACAGTGGAAAACCTTGTCTTGTTCCTGATTTTAGAGAGAAAATTTTTCAGTTTTTGTCATTTAGTATGATGTTGGCTGTTGGCTTGTCATAGATGGCTTTTATCAGATTGAAATAAAGACTATCTATTCCAGTTTTCTGGAGGTTTTTTTTTTATCATGAATGTGTGCTGGACTTTGTCAAAAGCTTTTTCTACATCCAATGAGATGACCATATGATTTTTGTCTTTGGCTCGGTTAATATGATGCATTACATTTACATATGTTGAACCATCCATGCATCCCTGGGATGAATCCAACTTGGTCATGGTGTATAATCTTCTTGATGATTTGCTATATTCTGTTTGCCAACATCTTATTGAGGATTTTTGCATCTACGTTTATTAGGGAGATTGGCCTATAATTCTTTTTCTTAGTTGGGTCTTTCCCCAGTTTTGGTATTACGGTAATGCTTGCTTCCAGGAATGAATTTGGGAGTATTGCGTCAATTTCAATTTCATTAAAGAGTTTGAGAAGTAGTGGTGTTAGGTCTTCTCTAAATTTCCTGTAAAATTCAGCAGTGAATCTGGCAGGGCTTGGGTTTTTCTTTGTTGGTAGGTTTTTTAATTACATCTTCTATTTCATTCATTGATATTGGTTTATTTAGGATTTTTATATCTTCTTGATTCAGCTTTGGTAATCATATGTATCTAGGAATCTGTCCATTTCTTATGCATTTTTCATTGTATTAGAATGCAAGTTTTCAATGTAATGATTGATCAAATCAAATGATCTTCTGGATTTCTGCAGGATCCATTGTGATTTCACCCTTTTCATTCCTAATTGTGTGGATTTGAGTCTTTTCTTTCCTTTTTTTTTCGATAAATTTGTTTAAGGCTTTGTTGATTTTATTTAATATTTCAAAGAATCAACTCTTTCATTCATTGATTCTTTGTATTGTTTTTCAGTCTCTAATGTGTTAATTTCTGCTCTGATCTTTATAATTCACTCCCTCATATAAGCTTTTGCCTTAGCCTGCACTTCTTTTTCTAGAAGTTTGAGATTCACCATTAAGTTATTTGTGTTTGCTCTGTTTTCCTGATATGGCTATTCACTGCCATAAATTTCCCTCTTAGGCTTGCTTTCATTGTGCCCCATAAATTCTGGTATGTTGTACTGTTATTATCATTTAATTGTAGAAACTATCTAATTTCTTCTTTCATTTCATGTGACACACTGGTTGTTCAGGAGAGTACTATTTAATTTCCAAGTGTTTATGTAGTTCTTGTGGTTTCTTTTGCCATTGATTTCTAATTTCATTGCACTCTGGTCTGATAATATGCATGGGATAATTTCAACTCCTTTGCATTTACTTAAGCATGTTCTATGAGCTAGCATGTGGTCTATTTTGAAGAATGGACCATGTGCAGCTGAGAACAATGTGTATTCTGATATTGTGGGAACACTCTGCAGACATCTGCTAGGTCCATTTGTTCAAAAGTGTGGTTCAGTTCTAATTTTCATTGTGGATTTTTTGTCTAGTTGATCTATCTTTTCATGACAGTGGAGTAGTGAGATTCCCAATACAACTGTATTAGTGCTTATTTCATTTTTCATGTCCATTAATATTTGTTTTATATAGTTCGGTACACTGGTATTTGTTGCATAGATATTTATGATCGTTCTCTCTTTCTCTGGGATTGTTCCCTCTACAAGGATGTAGTGACCATCTTTGTCTATCTCTTAATCAGTCTTGGCTTGAAATTCACTTTTTCTGCAAATAGAATAGCTACCCCTGATTTTTCTGGGTTCCTGTCACATGGAGTATAGTTTTCCATCCTGACTCTCAGTCTATTAATTTCTTTTTGAGTTAAATGTGTTTCTTCTATGCAGCATATTGTTGGATCTTGCTTCTTGATCCACTCTGCCAGTCTATGTCTTTTGATTCGTGAAATGAGACCATTAACATTGATGATTATAACTGATGTGTATTGACTCATCTTTGTCATGTTATTTTCCTGTTGTTGATGCCTTCTCTTTTTTTCCTCCCTTTGTTTGTTTGCCTTGCCTGGTAGATTCCTTCTGTTGGGGTTCATGGAGTTGTAGTACTTGTTATCTCTTTCTAGAATATCATTTAAAACATTCTGCAGTGCTGGTTTGTTGGTCATAAATTTCCTCAGATGTTCTTTATCATTCTCCATTAGTTTTGCTCATTCTTTTTTTTTTTTTTTTTTTTCCTGATTTTGTTCTGGTACCAGGAATTGAACTCATGACCTTGCATTTGCCAGGCAGGCGTTGTACAGCTGAGCTAAATCCCCAGCCCTTCTCCATTAGTTTTGAAAGATAGTTTTGTGGGGTACATCAATCTGGGCTGAAGGTTGTTTTCCTTTAGAGCTTCAAATACTTCACTCCAAGATTTTCTTGACTTAAGGGTTTGTGCTGAGAAGTCAGCTGTGATTCTGATAGCTTTGCTTTATAAGTAATTTGTCTCTTTTCCCTAAGATTCTACTTTTAAGAGTCTATTCTTGTGTTGAGTATCTGGAATATTAATTGTGATGTGCTTGGCTACAGATTTAATTGGAGTTCTATATGTCTCCCTTATCTGCATGTCAAATTCTTTTTCCCTCCCAGGGAACAGTTTTTCTTCCTGCCATGACATCTGTGAACAGTTTTTTTAAATATCATTTGTGCTATCTCCTGCTTTTCATTGACTCCAATCAATCTTAAGATATCCTTCTTTGCCTCATCTAGCAATTGCTCGATTGATTTCTCATAGTCCCTTGCTATTTTTAAGAAATCTTTCCTTGCATGATCACTAATCATAAGCCTGTCTTCTATATCTGAGATCCTGTCCTCACATTGGCTTAATCTTCTGTGGATACATTCAGTGGAATTTTTATTCTCCTGGATATCTACTTGAATCTGCCTTGTGGATTCCATTTCCTTCCTATGCTGAGCATTCATGATTTCCATAATTTTCTTAAACTCTTTTTTTCCTATATCTGCTCTAGAGTCAAAAGCATGGTTTTCATTTTGGACATCATCTCTGCAGTTAACTGAGAAATTATTTCTTATTTGATTTTTTTCTAGAGCCTCACTCAATTACTTTATTGCTACTGTTCAGATAAGTCAAAGTGGATGGCTTTCAGATAGTCCACCTCATTGCCCCCTGGGTTTGCCTTTAATGAACTGGATGTCAGGGGTTACATCTTGTTGAGCTGTCTTCTCATTTTCTTTATCTTTTTTTAGTTTAATTCCTGGGAAGATGATTGTAAATTCCCTATGGTGGGTTGCTTTATTGCTAGTATTTAGAACTCTTAGGAAATGACTACTTCTCTGAGGTTTCTTCCAGGGGTAGCTGGTTTTGGGGTTTTGAGTCTGTTTCAAGGTCCTACCTCTTTAACTTATTGGGCATGAGAAGTTGCTGCCTGTTTGCTCCAGCCCCTAAGTCTCTGGCACTGTGTCACAGTATTTTCTGTAATCCTTAGTCAATCTCAGTCTTGGCACACAGCTATTTAGACAATTATGTCGCTTCTTTCTATAATAGTACCAATGATAACAGCATTAAACACAGCCTAGAAAATGACAAACTGAGCTAACCATGAATTTGGTACCTTTAACTATATGAACTAGATTTGTGGTTATACAACAAAATCTAAAACAAACTAGAAAATTATATGCAATATACAAGTCCTTCATATGTGAATTTTTCTCTCAGGGGTTAAAATTTACAATGGTTTAAGGAGAAAATGGAAAAGTGGAAGAAGAGGAAGAAGAGGAAGAGATCAGAAGTAAGGCTGGAGGACAAAAGAGGATCACATTAACTTTGGGAAACTGGTGCAGAAGACTGGAGGGAAAGAGAGAAAGAAGATATAAAAAGAACAGAACAGAACCACAACCACAAAGAGGCTAGAAAGCCCATTCACACTCATATAAAAACAAGATCAAACAATGAAGAAGAAAAATAACAAAAACAGAAAAACAAAAAAAAAAACTACAGCAACAACAAAAAATGAAAGAGAGAGAAAAAAGAAAAAAGCCCACTTCCAGGTTTGTCTCTGCTGTCACCGTAGACAATGTGTAGAGAAAGTGTCCTGTCTGTGTTGATTTATCCCAGCAAGCCATCAGTACCTTTTTGGTGGGGTAGTGGATAATCTCAGGAAGACTGCACCTTCTGGCTGAGACCAGACTCATTTGGCCTGCAGCTGTCAATGCACCTTCCGTGGGCCTGAGCCCAGGTGGGAGCCACTAGATGGAGCCAGCAGCGGCTCTGAGTTCTGAGCTCAGTTGGCCCCTCTTCAAGATGGCTCCTGGTCAATCGCTGTCTTGTTCAGGATGAATGAGTCCTCAGCACTCACCACCAGCTAGTGCAATCCTTCATGTCCACTGCTCCCCTCTACTCTGTTTCTCTTTGTGAAGGTCCCTGGGGTCACCAGCAGTCACCATGTGTCCACAAGTCTGAACTGCTCCTCTCTCACAGTAAGTCCTATCTCAGGTAGAAGACACTGCTGGCTGCCTCCTTCTTCTTCATTGAAGTTTCTCTCTTCATTCTCTCAGTGGGCTTTCATTCATGCTTTAGAGCCTTCCTGGGTCCAGAGGACCTAGTTCCTCCCTTCTTGTCTTCTTCATGTTGTTATATTCCAGCCTCTGGGATAGTGACTCTCAGAGAGGCTCTTTCTCTGCTTCCCACTTTGCCATCTTGATGCTCCTTCTATCTGGGATTTTTGCACTTAGAAAGGAAGTGTATGTGATTGGAAAGATGATGAGCTTTGGAGTAGGACACCTAGTTTTAAATTTTAATGTTCCCTCTAACTGGCTACATGACACTGTATGAGTTTTGTAACCACCCTGAGCTTCAATTTTTTCATCTGCCAAACAGGGCTATAGTACCTCTAGTCATTTTTGTGAGGACTGAATCAGATCTCATTTACAAAGTGCCTTACTTTTTCAGTAAGTTGTATTGAACTAGACATTTCTCTCATTCTTAGAGAGTCAACTATGTGCACATAAGTTACATTTAATGTGTTTACTCTTCCTTCCTTTTCCCTGAAATTGCACAAATTGCCCAGTCCATTCACTAACTTGGATGCAGTAATAAAGCATCTCCTTTAATGGCTGTGGGGGCCATCAGGATGTGAATGAGGAGCACTAAAGTTTTGCACGAAGAAGTCAGAGCAGAAGGTATGTTGAGCAGCGTCCAGGTTACAAAGACATTCAACCATGTGGTAGATAAATGTACCCTTGATCAGTGACCAGAGACAACACAGTGGGGGACATGTTTTTAAAAAGTACTTGGTGACATCTTTGATCTTAGCAACATACACATGTCTATTCTCTCTGTAATAGAGAGATGGTAAATCTTCACAATGGACTTTAGCTTGCTGTGGCTTAGCAATGATTCAAGCTTGTGCACACAGCTTAACACTTTCCTGGCATCCAAGCAGAATGTAGGTTTCCTGGAATCCTACTCCAGATTTACTGAATCTTTGATGTGGTTCCAGCAATTTGCATTTTAGCAAGGACCTACTACATTAATTGTGGGAATGAACATTTAAACCTTGATATTATGAATGGTAGCTTAATCAGTTCTCAAATAGTTAAGCTTATTAATAAATGCATTAGAAATACAGCATCTTAATTAGAATACAAAATCTGAAACACTGAGCTCTGACATTATAGGACAAGTGGAAACTTCCCGTTGTTTCACGCACAAAATTATAAACACTGTATAAAATTACCGTCAGACTATGTACATAAAATATTCATGAAATACAAATGAATTTCATGTGTAGTCTTGGGTCACATCCCTAAGATATTTCACGTGTATTTTCAAACATTTCAAGATCTAAAAAATTGTAAATCTGAAACACTGCTGGCCTCAGGCATTTCAGATAATGTACTCAACTTGGAATAATTTAGTTAACTTTTTCCTTCCTAGTTGTTAAATGAATTGAAGTGATTATATATATTAGCAAGAAAAAAAAGGCTTAGGGATAGTTTCCCAAGGGGTCTCTAAAGATTACAAAAGAAAAGAAATTGAGGTTCCCAGTCCTGAGGTTTTCTAGGTTCATCAGAACTTGATGGGGGCACCCACAACACAGGAGAATGAGCTGAAAGCTTTTCCAATACACAATGGGGCACCAAAAACCTTCTGTTTGCTCAGTCAATAATGGACAGGGCAACAAGAAAGATCAAAGAAAGATTTATAGAAAGCCTCTGGAGGCAGGAAAGAGATTAAAGGATAGGTAAAAAGCAAATGTCTCCCTAACATTTAGGGAACTCAGTAGTTTGGCAGCCCAGGCTAACACTTGGCAATGCACTGTTTTAAACCCACCCAGATTTGGGAATTGCAGATGTATATGTTATCATGATGTGGGAGGCAGAATTCTAAAGATGTCCCTCCAAGAATCCTGTGTCCTGGTTACTCAAACACTAATCTAAGCACAACTATAAAAGCAATAGATAGATGGAATTATTACTAGCCAGTTGACAATAAAAAGGGAGATTATCTTGGATTATCCTGTTGGTCCAAAGCAGTCACAGGAGGCCCTAAAACCAGAAGATGAAGGCAGAAGAGCTAGTCAAGGCACTGTGTAGAAGAGGAAGGTAGGAGTGAGGAGGCACTAACAGAATCAGAGAGATTCAAAAGATGAGAAGGACTTGACCCACCATCACTGGCTTTGAAGGAGGAAGCCAAGGATGACAGGAGAAGGCCAAAGGTGACAGGCCCAAGAATGCTGGAATGCCCTCTAAGCTAAGAAGGACCTCTTACTAACAGAGAGGAAATCGAGACAGTGGTCCCACAAAGGCTGGAACTAAATTCCACAAGCAACTTGAATGAGTTTGAAAGCGGATTTGTTTTTCCCCAGAACCTTCCAGTAAGAGCCCTGGTATTGGTCCTGAGAAACCCAGAGCAGGGAAACTAGTTGGGCCAATCTGAACTTCTGATCCGTGGAGTTGTAACAAATTTAAGATAATAAATTTAAGCTCCTAAGTCTCTGATAATTTATTATACTAGCAATAGGCAACTAAGATATATGCAAAGACTAGATGATGGGCTGCATGCTCCTCACGGCTTTCCTTAGCCTACTGATGAACTCCACAGCACACACCAGCTTGTTTGGTCTACCCAGTGCACCAGGCACTTCACTCAGGTCTGTCCTGCTTTTGAGGTTTCAGGTCTGAGCCACTTTGATGTGCTCATGTGCTGGTACCCCCTTGTGCTTTCAATCCTCTGCAATGTTGTCTCTTTCCTGAGGCTGTACTCCAACTGAGATTCCATCCTTGGTCCTTTGGCCTTAGTTCCTTCCCATTGTTCACCTCCTGGACCTTTCCAGCAGACTCAATGTCAGTGATCCAAATCTGAATTGGATCTGAGTTTCTGATTCCAATTCTACTCTCTTTCCCTGTAAGTAAATAACTTAACACCCTAAGCCTCACTTTCTCTCTTCTTTTAAAATGGACAGCAATATTATCTTGCAGAATTATTATGAAAGTAATAATGATACCAACTGCAACAGTTAATGTAGCAGGTCTTTTAAAAGTGGGATCTCTCATAAGTCAAAACAAATTACTTCAATAAGAAACATATTGTCAGAAAATCAGTTAAATGACATAGAGGATATTAATCTTTGTCACAGGATTTTATTTTTCTTAAGCAAAAACAGTATTTTAAAATGGCTGAATAAAAAGTGTTAAATAACAATAAAAAGTTATCATGTTCATATCAAAGCACCCCCATTTCTAAGGCTTATAAAAGCTGCTTTAGTTAGTTCATAATTTCCGGCCCTACACCCGTCCCTCTGTTGCACGGCACAGGCGCCAACCTCTGGGCTCCCTGAGCATCTGCACACACTCCTGTGTGACCATGCAATTTCCTTAATTTAAAAGTAAGCATTTCTTCTGCTTTATTGTAAAAGAACCTGGCATTAAATGTTTTATACTGGCTGTTACTACCCATGTTTCTGTTGCTTTCAGACAGTGGTATGCATAACCTTCTCCTTTCCTTGTGTGCTTATTTATCAAGTCGAAAGGAGAAATATTGAGTGGCTATTTAGTCTAGGACACCATTAAGTCGTCCACCTCTTCCCTCCATTCCCTCAGCCTGTGGTGCAACTTGGTGCTGTAACATTGAAGGAAAAATGAAACAGTTTCTCCCATAGCAGGGAGACAATGAGAAGATTCCTGGGTACGTCTCATTCCTGATTGTGAGGCTAGGCACCTAGAGTAGATTTTAGACACTGGTCAAACCAGAAGTGACAATTACTTTTGAAATTTGAATCAGTGAAGTTGGAAGGAAACTAGAACCATAACCAAGAAGAGACAGGGCAGAGCTTTGATCCAAAGCCCACAGTCAGAGTAAAAATGGGAGCGTGAGTGACAATGCCAGTGGAGAGAGGAGCAGAGGAGTAAGTGCTGGGTAGAGGAGCATGGTTCCGTGTTAGACTCCACGTAGTATATCTTTGTGCACACTTTTTCATGGTCTTCAATGTATCTCACAAAGTCTAGGTCAGGAGTTGAGGCAAACTCATGAAGCCAGGATCCAGAGCTCAGTTTCAGTCCTCCTCCTTCTTGGCATTAGCTTGGCATTACCTTGGGCAGCAGCTTCTATTCCTCACTTGGCAACTAAAAGCTACAATACCTATTTGACTATAAGGCAATTATTTGGTGCCAGGCATTAGTGAGATTAAGAAAGTAAACAAGCCAGACCATTTCCTCACAATGCTTTCAAAAAGACTAAATTTAAAGTCCGTTCTACATCTATGACAATTCTGATCATATTTTCTTCAGTGAGAATTACACATTTTCTTGCTTCCAGTGGGGGTTTTAATTCCACTACTGTGTTCAGAGTTGTCTGCCATTCCCTTTCTTTTCACACCTGTCCATTCATCTCTGCTCATTCTTCTTGCAAACTTTTGCTCTATCTCACAAAGACATGTCTTTAAGGACCCTCTTGAATATGTTAAGTATTAGCTAATACTTTCTTTTGTTTTCAATAGTAAATACTTTCAAGAGGACTTTCACTAAATGTTCAAATGACATTTCTTCTCTTTGTATGCAATGCTTTTTTCCATTTCTATAGGACTTACTGCTAGTTTTTAAAACACACTCTAACTAGAGAGCTGTACATCTTCAGTACTCTCAGCCCCAGTCATGGCATACTTGGATCTGCCCCTTAGGATCTGTGACTACGTGCTGATTACCAGAGCACAGTAGTTTTTGTTCGTGCAGCATGGTGAGAATGAAGCAGATCATCACTGCCTGGCTTTCTCCCCAACCCTCAAACAACTCTCCTTCTAAATCCACAGAGCTGCCAGGGCTCTTCCTGCTTTGCCCAGAAGCAGAGTTCCATGCAGGAGTCTTAAAATGAAAGCCCTCACTGTTCATCCTGACTCACTCTCTGGCTCAGGTGGATTCTTGGTGTGGCAGTTTTCAAATAGATTAAAGTGAAAGGAGTGAGTGGCTCATGTGGGAGAAAAAATCTGAAGAAGTAAACTTCCTACCTGCTTCACAAAACAGCCAACAGTATAAAACCAAGCCATGAGCAGTAGAAAGGAGGATGACCCGCTGATGTTTAGGCTTGAAAGGACAGATGTTTTCAAGGTGGAGATGTCCAAGCTCACACTAGGCTGGAGGAATATTTTGTTCATATGTCCTATATTATGATTATCAAACAAGCTGCATCAGTCTTGCAGATTCTGCAAAGTCTTCCCAGATTCTCTTTGGAAATATCTAGTTTTCCTAGTGGAGTATCATCTTAATTTTCAAGGGTGCAATGAGTTTATGTCTTTTTAACATCTTCATAGGTATTTTCCAGTAAAGTAGAGAAAGGCTGCATCTGGGTTTACCAGACAGATGATACTTTTAAAAAGACCCAAGCAGAGACACTGACTGAGCACTTCCTTCAGTTTGGATAGATGTCTATTCCATGGTACAAGGAGCACATGATGCAATAATGATGTACACACACACACACACGCACACATACACACACAAATATGCAGTAATGGGCTTCTCCTTTTTTTTTTTTTTTTTTTTGGTTTTTCTCCAGTACCGGGAACCGAACTCACAACCTTGCGCTTGCCAGGCAGGCGCTTTTGCTGCTGAGCTAAATCCCCAGCCCCTGGGCTTCTCCTTTTCATGTGAACTTGGAATACATACTTTTGTCTTTGTATTCTCTGGGCTTAGCATAGGCTGCACACAGTAGGTACTCTGTGTATGAAATGGGTGCATGCTCCCAAAGGTAAGAGGAGAGGCAGTGGAGAGGACAGTGCAGAAATAGAAGAGGGTATTGCTGCTGGAGCAGGAGTACAGGCAGTCCAGAGGTTCTCTGGGAAAACATTTTCTTTTTTATTTCTAAGACGTAACACTAACTGCAATCTGTCATAGATTAGACAAAGAAACAAGAAGCTCAGTCATAGACATTCACATGTCAAGCTTTCTTTCCCTGCTAGCACACTGCAAATACTGTGGTTCCCTTGGCTCTAAACACTCTTCCCTACTTCACTCAAAGTCAATGTTCCTCTTGCCAGAAGCCTTTCATGACCACCAAGACTCTGTTGTGCAGTCCTCATGCACGCACACTGAGTGACACCTAGAGCTTCCCTCACCTTGTCAATGCATTTCTTCTGTCTGCCCCTAAAGTCAGCAATATTCCTGATGGGTGAAACTGTGTCTCATTATTCTTTCGATCCCCCTCAAATATAACAGTACCTAAAAGCTTACTTTATGTTATTTCACTCAGAAAGAGTCTCATTATATAGCTGAGGCTGGCCTTGAACTCAGGATCCTCCTGCTTTATGCTCTTGAGAGCTGGGATTACAGAAATGGCCCCCACTCCTGGATGGTAGCTTATTTTAATTTATTTGGACATTAATATTAATACTAAATATTTATGGATAGTAAGAGTAAGTAACTATCCAATCCATTTGGTGTTAGTAAATTGTTCATATGTCTATTTTCTCCTAGAGCAATAAATAACCTCTTTATTATTGCCATGTTGCCTACAGATTATAATTAAGCACTTATTATGTGCCCAGAGAAGTGATTCAGAAGCCAAAATGTACATGGTTCTTGCTATATGGAGATTATCCTAGTTGTTACTAATTTTAACAAAGTCTAGTTGTTATTAATATTTTATCAAACCCTTTTCCCAGTGCCCTTTATACCTGCCCCATGAATGGAGGCATTTTTGAGCCCAGTTATATCTGTAGCACTGGTTGGCACACAGTAGACTCCCAATAAATATTTACTGAATGGGTACTGGAGATAAGACTAGCAAGAGATACAGCATGTAGTAACATGGTAGCTTCTAGCATATAACCTTTAATAAAGCTGTAAATTCTGGCAAAAGGATATACAGTAACATGATTACAGAAGAATTTCAGGGGCATTATTCTGATATTATTCAAAATTGGATTTAAGGAGAGTGATTCTGAGTGAAGCAGTAAAACTTCTTTAAAAAGCAAACAGACAGATTTAGATATAATTGGGCATATATCTCAATGCAAGAAATCTCTTTTGGTAACAAGTTTATTCATATGAGATGGGCATTCCTCAAAGTACTCCACAGATTCCTTTGGAATTACAATCTGCCATTGGGCAACTTTACTAAAATATACTTATGATGGTAATTTTTAGGTCTTTGCAAGTTAGGTTTGGATTTAAGAAACAGTTAAAAGCCACAGGGAGACATAGTGTCTACCGTGCTGGGTACTGAGGCTGCTTATGACAGATATTAGCAAGACGAGGCCACAGGTTCAGGCAGATCCAGAGCTATGATCGTTTACTGTGCAGCCCTGCTCTGCTTTAGGATCATCTGAAGAATGGTGAAGCCTCTTCACTTCTTAAATTCTTTAGTATTTGTCTCATCAAAACACTTACACGTGTACCTCTCTAGAATGTGTTATTCCCGTACCCTCTGCATACAGAGTTGGTTATCTGAAGACAAGGCTTCCATGGCCACACTGACCTCTGGACACTCCTCTGTCTCCAGTGTTGTCTGTCTTAGAAGCATGCTTCATGACTGCAGACAAACATAACAAACATAACTTTTGCTATGCATAATTTTTTGTTCTTTTCACTACAACTCTCTTTTATTAGCAACATTGATTATGTCCACTAGGTAATGAAAATGAAGTCTAAATCTTCTTGTTGATCTTTTTATATTTTAAACAGAAGAAAAAAACAATAGAAATGATACAGAATTTCAAAACAAGGCTGGGGGTTTAGCTCAGTGGTAAAGCACCTGTCTGGCAAGCAGGAGGTACTTAGTTCAATTCCCAATACCCACCCCCCCCAAATTTCAAAACAAGATGATAGGAAACTAACAATGGTTATTATATTGCATGTTGTTATCTGCAAACTAGTTGCTCAGATTACCAGACACAGGCATGCAAAATTAATCAAACAATATAAACACTAACTGTTCCTTTCAATGAACTAATAGAAATTAGTAGTACAATTATGCTAGCTATCTTGTGTATATATATATACACAAGATTGTTGAGTAGTTTCTTTTTGAGTAGTTTCTTTTTGAGTAGTTTCTTTTGAGTAGTTTCTTTTCTTTTCAATGTATCTATTGTACCTTTTGGATCTTATTCACTCTTTCAGTTTCTTATACTAGAGAGACAATATGATGTTTACACATGCAAGTGTGGTTTATGTCACTTATGTGGTCTTTATATACACTTCCCCTTCATTCTAAACTTTCTGATATCTTTCTGGATTTTGCAGTCATGGCTTCTTACCTTGCCCCTTGAAATTCTGACTCAGCTCTTGCTTTAACCTGTTTCATTTCCTCTCAAATATGACTCTAGATGGTCAGAGTGCTCCCAGGCACCTCAAGCCTCCTGGCCCGTTAAGCCAATGGTTAGATGGCTGCAAGCTTGCCCACCAAGTTCATCCTGGACTCTCTAGGAAGGCCCAGAATTGCTACCCTGGGAGTGACCTGAAAGCCTACTAAGATCAGAATTTACTACTCACTATAAGGTATTAATTGTAATTATTTGTTATCAAAGTTTATTTGGAAACCCTAAAAGCACTGGTACAGATTCTGAGAGCCCTACCTCAGAGTCTCCAACACTGCAGCCGTTGCAAGAGAGACTATAAACAGTAATATTTACCACGGAATTACCAGGTGGCCTGGAGGTAGAGATAACAAACATGACTAGCAATTGATGTAAATATGCAAACTGCATAGGCACAACTGCCAGCTGCCATGGACAAAGCAGCAGAAGTAGCTGAACATATACTACGCTGCGTGTGCTCAAAGGATGGCTCAGGCACAATGAGAACTTTCAGCAGACTGTCCTGGAGCAGCAAGGGTCTTCACAATGGCAATGCTTCTTCTGAGGCCAGTGTGCTAGTGGTCTGTTATGTTTTAGTTTTTTTTTTTTTTTTTTTTTTTCTCTCCTCACTTTGCTTCTTCCAAACTTTGTAGCCCTTTGGCCTGCCTTCACCTTTGTGCAAGGACAGGCTGTTACTTACCATGCCCTTTAGAGTCAGATCTGCTAAGGGAGACCGGTTGCCATGGAAATCTGGCCAAACATGTAAATCAACAGTGAGGAAACCCACAGGCTGAGCCTTCTTAATCAGATCCAGGTGACTGTTCAAATATGCATATACACTCTGGCATCTGCAAGAAAAGTAGATTTTGTTTTTAGAAAAGGGCTAGGGTCAGGAGGCAATTGTTCTGTAGGGATAAAAAATTGTATTTCCGTATCAGCCTAGGAAAGTAAGCAGCAAAGAAACTACCCCTAGAGAAGCCAGTCTACTGCACTCTCAAATCACACTCTATTGGTATGTCCTACTAGGAAACAAAAAGATTTGGAGTCAAAAGACCAGATCTGGGAAAGGCCTTACTCCTGATAGGCAGGTAACCATGAAAAACATATTCAAGGGGCTGGGGGTTTAGCTCAGTGGCAAAGCGCCTGCCTGGCAAGTGCAAGGTCGTGAGTTCGGTTCCCGGTACCGGAGAAAAACCAAAAACCAAAAAAAAAAAGAAAACCATATTCAAACCTTTGAAACTACCCTCTTCTTATCTGTAAAAATAGATACCTCAGTTATTGTGAAGATCAAAGACTGTATATGTTAAGATGCAACATTCTGGGAACTGTAGAGTACAGTACAGTAACATCAGTCTTCCTCAGGTAATGATGATGATATGACAAATGGAAACAAATGTATGCTCCTGAATTCAAAATAGGAACTTGGTAAAGTAAGTGACTGGATGTCATGAATGGATCAGGAAAAGCTTGGATCAGGAGTTAAAAGACTTGATTTCCACCTCTAACTCATGCCATGGCATTACATAAGTTTTTTTTCTTTTTTAAGCCTTAGTTTTCTCATGTAAAGAATGAAGGAATGAGACTAGCCCTCATTCTTCATGTGAGAGGAAGACAGAAGATGATGGGCTTGGGAATCAAGACAGTGCCAGATTCAGATATTGATACTACTTGTATCAATGGGTCACACACTAGCTTCTCTGAATCCAACTACCCCATTCATAAAATTGGTGAAGGATGACTAGCTGGCTGGGTTAAATATTACTGCCTGGCACACAGACTGAAGCTGGTCAACCTTGCCATTCCTAAAGATGATGTCTTCCAAAGCTCTCAACTAAGGATTCAAAAGAAAGTGGGTAAAACAGAGGTCACCATCTCTCTACTTCTGGCTGTTATCCTTGGAATACAGCTTTAAAGGCTAAAAGCATGGCTTGAATAACAGCAGAATAGGAAATCAAGGCCCAAGGGAGGTTAATACCTCATATAATATTTATATGATTTCTAGTTGTAGTTTTATGATACTGGGAACATACCCATGGATCCCACCAAGTTTCTGCAAGTTTTCTAAACTAAGTGTAAGGAAACAAGAAGTAAAACATTGGTTTTCAAACTCTCTTTCCTCTCTTTTTCAATGAAACGCTTTTATTAAATGCAAATTTCATATGGAAGTACTATATAGAAAGTGTAGAGAATCAAAACTGCTGTGCTCACAAGTGAATCTCTATTTGCAAAGACCCACAGTAAATGAGACAATGACAAATCAATAATAATTAGGCCTGTAGGTTCTTATTGACTCCGATGTGTGATGTATGCTCTGTAGGGTAAAGACAGCCCTATCTACTGACAGTCTCTGTTTCTTGCTGTAACACCTATGCCTACTATAAAATCCTCTCTCTGATCATGTCAGGAGGAATAAGCTACTACTGAACAAGGCTCACCATCACAGGGTGTAGCTCCCTTCCCTGAGGAGATGGTAGCCCTTCCGTCACAGCCCAAGAAAGGCAGTATTACTATAGCCCTCCACAAGGAGAACATGCCAAGGCAGGACTGGGTCCACATGAAACTTGCTGTGTGATTCTGACGCCATCTGCTTTATGTATCTCAACTCAGAAAGTATTTGTCAAAGCCCCACACTCAAACTCTATTTTAGGATATTATTGTCTTATGAAAGGATCCTTCCAGGCCCCCAGGGCGGATAGGGCAGAACAAGATAAGGGCAAGAATATGATCATACCCTGGTTTTCTGTCTTCTAGCTCTCTCTACTCCTGGCCCAACAGGAACAACATTTGTAACAGAGGCTTTGAGGACATCTTTTTGTAGCCCAAGCCAAGAGCCTGCACTAACCTAGCCACCTGCCACCTCACAAAAGCATCTTAAAGGAAATAGCTCTTAGAGGAAAGGTATTAAAAAAAAAGAAGCACATGTCTATACATCTTTTCATTCTGCCTCTCAGGGAATATCAGAGCAGGTTTTACACATCGGAGTCAATAAGAACCTACAGGCCTAATTATTATTGATTTGTCATTGTCTCATCTACTGTGGGTCTTTGCAAATAGTGAGATTCATCTGACCTCTACGTATATGATCACTCATGTTCTAATGAGATCCCTGGGGGATGGGGCATATGTTTACCCCTTTAACTCCTTACTTCTGCAGCTGCATGTTTATTCTTTGGATCCAGCCATTCCTCTACATGTTTTTTTCATTATACCTTACCATGTGTGCTATCTGAGTATATTATTCAAAATAAAATGCGCTTGGAAGACATTAAAATAACTAATGCACATCATCATGCACGTAATTTTAATCTTGCATGATATCTTTTTGGTTCTGACTTTGTCTCATTTTGATTTTGTATGTTTTATCAATTCCCTCTCAAATGGCAGTCTGCCTTCTTTTAACTAGGGAGTCATACAGGAACTACAATCCCACCTGGATCATTCCTTCACCTTTCATGAACTCCAGGATCATATATCTTGTTTAAGAGGGACAGATTCGTGCTGAGCAAGTTCAATTGGGTACCATGAAGACTTTTTGGAGGTGGAGGAGTGGACCAGGAGAGGATAAGGACGAGAAAGTAAAGGAATCAAAAAATTCAGGATATTATATATCTGTACAAAGAAATATATGTGTGTATGTATACCAACCCTCCAAAGTTAATGGGACTATTATGTATTTGAAACATACACTAGTAAAATAAATGAATAAAAATCTAAACATTCATAAAGTGACTTCACCATGTACCAGTTGGGTAAGTAGGTACAGAAAACCTCTTTGAAACTGTCTATTTCACTATTTTGCAACTGAGGATAAACGCTCTACCTTACAGGGTGTTCAGAAGACTAAATACAGAGCCATGAGAATCATACAGTGTTAGGTGATTGACAAATAGATCCCTGTCCTTTGCCTTTATAGAAAATTCATCTTTAGCTTTAAAAGAACTCAAGAGTCAGGGGAGATTTTTATTAAAAAAGATGATTGTTAGTAATCTTAAATGCAGACAGTATCTCTCTAAAGTTTCTCTCCGACAGTATCTCTGAAGGTTCTCTCCCCCTCCATAAATCATTTAATTCATTGGATTCATAGTTTACCCAGAAATATTCTTAAATAGAAACTCAAATATGTTTATGATTAAAGACATCTATACCCTTGGTAGGGGCAAGAGAAAGTCCTGGAAAAGAGGCTTCTGCACTCCAGTCACTTACTTCATAATCCAGTGAAGTCTGTGCTCCGCTGGCTCTATTCCACTGTACACCCCACTGTAAACCATGTTACATGTGGATCACATTCTGCATTTTACATTACTTGCCTGCTTCTTTTTTATTAGTTCCTTTTCTTTCTGTCCACAACTCTACCCTCTTGAGTTTTCTACCTCCTGATCAGCTGCTCTATGCCTCTGCTTGTCCCTTAAAGATCTGAGTTGTTCCAGAGACCTATTCTTGGCCCCTTCTTGCCTTTTATGTTCCCTTGGATGATTCCTCCATTCTCTTATGGCACCAGTTACCATCTAGTGCTGAAGATTCCCCAATATACATGCATATCTTTGGTGCACTCCCTTTTAAGGAGTTCCAGCTCAAGTATCTAATCACCATCAGAGACTTCATGAATGTTCAAAGGCAACCAAACTGGAATGTTTAATATGACACATATCACCTTTTCTGATAGACTTGCTTCCCCTTCTGTGCTCCTTGGTTTAATCAAAGCAAGTGTCATTTGAGCAGTTGCTTAAACAACGAGGGTGGGGGCAGTGTCAGAGCAAGTACCATTTCTGACTCTCTCGTATCCCCAATTTAATCTTTCATCAGGACTTTATTTTTTCCTCTAAACATCCCTAAAACTAGCAAACTTTTCTCTAGTTCAACTGCTGCTTGAAATCTTGCCACCTCCAAATAGGCTTATTGCACTTTGATCTCAGTGACCCTCATAGAGTACAACTCTGGTTACGACTCCCACCCCTACCTGAATCCCTGCAGTGGATTCTCCCTTTTGCCCTTGGGATGAAGGGCAAGCTTCTGCAAGACATTCTCGTTAGCCAGCTCTCTCTGCCTATGTGTGCTGCATGAATGTCCTGTACTTCCCTCTCCTCACCCATATGCACTCCCTGCTCCATCACACAAATCTACTTTTATTCTCATAATACACACATCTGACCTCTGAATGTTTGCTCGTTCTGCTCCCCTTATCTAGAATCCTCTTCCTTGCCCAATTTACTTGTCCTATGTCATTCACCACTCAGTGTGATTTCATGTTGAGTCCTTTCCTGAGTCTGGACTTCTTTGGCTGCCCTAAACACAGCCTCCTCCACTCCATTACTTTCCTCTCCAGTGCAGCCTCATGAAAAGAAGTAGGGGTGATCCTGGCACTGCTGAGCACCTGCACAGGGAATTGCTGCCTGCTCTCGTCCTCTATGCTGGGGGTCTGACAGCAACATCCCTGCATCTGGGCTGGGAGTAAGATTATTAAAATGATGTAGAACACATTGTTCACCTGCTGCAAATGCATCAACGGCTAACTGGTTTCTCTGCATAGAAGATCCAGACCCTTCTCAGTCTCCAGGCTCACTTGACCACAACAACCTGGGCCTCATATCCATTCCTCAGCCTTCTCTTCACACTCTCACAGATACCAGTTCCTTCTCAGGAATGAGTTTTCCACATGGTCATGTCCTTTCCTCCCCAGATCTTAACTGTTCTTCCATTGGCCAGGGATGCCCTGACCCATAACCTGAAGAGCTTTCCCTGACATTATGCCACTGTACTATTAGTTTCTTTCTAATCATGCTTGGTCACTGTAGATTTATTTATGGGTTCATTTCTTTGTTAGCTGCTCTCAGCCTCCCCACACCATCTGTGTCATGAAATCAGACCATCACAGTACATACTAGGGTTTAGCAGAAAGCTTGGCATACCATGACTCTATGAAGTATTTGTCAAATGAACAAATGGTACTTCCTCCATCTCATTTAATTCTAGCTTAGGAAATGAGGGTTTTTGAGAAGTGTGCCTTAAGATGAAGGCTCCAAAGGGCATCCCTAGAATCTGAAATCCTTTTGGGCAGGGCTGTATCTTATATACCCTACCATACATTCAATAGTTACCGAAGTGCAAAATGAATGAATAGAGATCTTATGCAGAACACTAGAAGTGCAATTTCTGGATCATTCTTATGACTTATAGAGAAAAAAACACAGTGTTTGATGAGCCTCTGAATGATCTGCCATGATAAGTCACTATATTCAGGGACTATGATCGGAATGTTCCTCTTGACCCAAACTCTACTTGATAAAATCTTAAAGGATTTTTTACCTAAGATGATCATATTAGGAGGCAGGACTTCTGTTTAGGTGATGGGTGCAGAACCTTGATCAATGGGACGAGGGCCCTTCTGAAAGAGGCCTAACTGAGCTTGTTTACCTCTTCACCATGTGAGGACACAGTAAAAACATGCTACTTTATAAATCAGGAAGTGAGTCCTTACCAGACACTGAATCTTTGGCATTTTGATCTTAGACTTTCCAGACTCCAGAACTTTGAGAAATGAATCTCTGCTTTTTATAAGCCACTTGATCTATCAAATTTTATTACAATAGTCTGAATGGACTAAGATATCAGGTTGCCTCCTAACTGAGGAAATATGGTGGATCCCCACACATCTTCAATGTTTACACACTACATATCTCTGTATCTCCTTGAAGTACCAGGCTGCAAAAGGGAGATGTCAGGAGTCATGTGGATGCAGCCTCCCAGGCATGCAGTGTGCACAGCAGGGGCCAAGGGAAAGGAACAAGCATGCTGTGGCCCCCAGCCCTGCTGCATGGGTCAGGCACTGTGCCTGACCTCAGGTAAAATCAGTGGAGAGGTACAAAATGGAGGATTTACTTCCCAAATCAGCACAGACCTCGGTCTTGAGAGGACCCCAATTCTCTAAGCACTTTCTTTTATTTCCATGCAAAAGAGATGCCAAAGAAAGGCTAAATTATATACCTACTATACCTACCTATCTAGGTTTAAGAAGCACTGTGGTCTGAGAGCCCTCAAGAATTTACTGATTATCCCTGCATACCTAGCCTGAGGAAAGATGTCAATATCAGCATGCCGATTCGGACTGCTCTAGCTCACAGGAGGGAAGCAAGTACTTGGTGATAAACTAATGGTCCCAGTTACCAAACTGAGAAACTAAGGCTTACAGAGCCATAAAGGCCAAGCAGGTAATCTGAGAATACAAGAGCAGAATGGAGAAGGAGAGTAGTCTTTAACACTGAAATCTGAGAGGCCCCAATAATCCTCATTTCCTCATCTAGAATTAAATAATAGCTAGATGAAACTATTACTACATACATTGCCAGGCACATTGCAATTTTTTAATAAATCTTCTTGTCTTTTTTTTTTTCTTCCTTTCCTTTTTCAAGAAAGATTTTTTACAGATTCTCATGGGAAGCTGTAACAGTATCTGAGATCTGGCATATAGAAGACGAGTAAATTGTAAGAAATGGACCCTTATTCATATTATGGGAATCACGAAGCAAAAACTTTGAGGAATAAATCAAACCAAAAAGAATAAATTGTCTCAAAGGAATTACAGAAAAACGCAGAGAAAGTGGTTAAAAGGAAAGATGGGTTGAGAAAAAAAATTGTGAGTTAATAAAACAAAGACAAATGTAAAGGACCGGAAACGAGTGAGCTCACAGACGAGATGACTACTGCTGACAGGGACCTCTGCAAACAAACTAAGAACAGACATGCATTGCTGTTTTCCTGCTCAGCTCCCTGGAAGCTTGCTGAAGGCACTCAGGGTCCTTATTTTTCCATTTCTCTGCTTCCATCTCATTTCTACTTCCCTACAATGGTCTAGTTCATTTTCCACAGAGCAGCCTAAGAAGTCCTTTTAAAATATAAATCTTATCATGTCTCTCCCCTGCTCAAAAGCTGAAACCTTGGGACTAGTGGTGTATCTCAGTGGTATAGTATGTGCCTAGAATGTGCTAGGCCCTGGGTTCAAACCCCAGCAACAGAAAACCAAAACAAAACAAACGAAAACCGTGAGTAAAATCCAGCATGTTTTTCATTATATCTAGGGCCCTGCATGGCATGGCCCCAAGCTAACTTTCAGCACCCATCTTAACCAGTTTCCCTCCAGTGCAGCTACACTGACCTTTAGGGTGTTCCTCTGGCCTGCCAAGCTGGCTGCTGGCTTGAGGCCTGTGGACCTGATGCTCTTCTCATCTGGAGGACCTTCCCCCAAGAATCATGGCTTGTTCTTTCCCTCCACTCAAAGTCCTGCTCCAGTGTCACCCCAGCAAGGACAGCATCCTCACTTGAGAGAGCGCCCACCTATCACCTCAAAACCCTTTGTGCTACATTTCCTTACCTATCTCTGTTTTCCTTAGAACATTTATCAATTTCAATATATGTATATGCATGTGTGTGTGTGTGGGTGTATGTAATGTATAGGAAGAGGAAGAACTTGCTATACTTTGATCACTCTTGTACCACAAATGCTCAGAAGACATTTGTCAGCTCAGGTAATAAGAGGACTTGGAGCTCAGTCTTGCTCTGCTGCCAACCTTGCACACAGCTATAGTGGATTATGCCAAATTCTCCTTCTGAATGACCTCCTGATGTTACCAGAACTTCATTCTGAGACATTGCTAGTTAAGGTTCTATGAGGCAATCAAGACAAAAAAAGGAGCTGGAATTACAAACAATATAAATATTTGCTGGCCATGGAGTGAAATGTCTGGATATCTGGCCCCACTTAAACAGACACTGTGGTTGCAAGGCATATGTATGGGTACAACTAATTATTGTTTGCTTAATTTATATGCTTACAAGACATTTCTCTTCAGAGACTGGACCTAAAAGGATTATGACAAATCTAGAGGATAAAATACACAATCTGTTTATCAACACTTGTTTCCACAGTTTCAAACAGGATTTTTTTGATGTTAATCTCTGCGATAGAGGTGAGCTGTACTGATGCTTTCAGAAAGACTCCACACAGTCAGAGAGGCATATTGCTCCTGATTTCAAGGGATTTGTGTTCCCTCTCAAACAGCCTATTTCACTTGAACAACAGCTACACCTATTTCATTCTAGGACTTACTGGGGCTTATTGTCTTAGAATGCTGTATTCATAGATCTGGTAAGACATAGATGCATTTTCCTCTGTATGACAGTAGAATGAAAGTGGAAGAGAACTAATATTTACAGAATGATTACCTAGTCTGGAGAAAAAATTTAAAAATCAACAAAATATAGAAAGACATGAAGTAAAGAGCATAATCAGGATCACTTTGGAAAAGTCAGAAGGTGATCCAGTGTCCCGTCCATAATGAACTTAATGGACAAAAAAGTAACAAGAGTTTTAAAAGGAAGAGGAGTCAGAGAAGAAAGGGAGAAAACTGGGAGAGGGTGATGTTCTGGAGAGCCAAAGAAAGACAGCATTAAGAGGATACAGAAGTGAGTACTGGTGCCACTTGCTGCTGAGAGCTGAAGGAGCGTGAAAGTAATCCTACAGATATCGCAGGGCACTGCACACTTCACAGCCAGTGTTTCAAGGGGCAGAGAGTGATGGAATTCAAATGGGGTGGGCAACGGAGTGGAAAGCGAGGAAATAGAGATCAAGCGCATAGGCAATGCTTTAGAGAAACTGAATTCCGAGGAGAAGGAGAAACAAAGCACTAGCTGTATGTAACTATGTAGTGAGGTGAAAAGTTAGGATTTAAATTCAGTATTTTTAATACCGGGAATTGAACTCAGGACCTTGCCAGGCAGGCACTGTGTCACTGAGTTATCTCCTCAGGCCCTAAATCCAGTTTTGACTAAAGGACTAAATTACATAAGTAATCTCGTGGACTACTATACGCTATTTTTTCAGAACTTGCATGTAAATCTACAAACTCTTCCTATTTTTTATTTTCAGTAAAAACTTCCCAAATAAAGTTCATTTGTAGAAGAAAGTTGTGGGTGTTGTGTTTCATTGCAAACCTGTCTCTGCTTTAGGTTTGTGTGCAGCATCCTCCTTTGATCTGATTTCATCCTTATAACATCTTCAAGTGAGACAAATAGGCCAGAATTATTGTGATTTTGTGAGTACAGAAATAGAGTCATTGAGATGTTCACGGGAAAACTGGCATAAGAATCAAAATTTCTAACTCCCTGCACACTGTTCTTGCTATTCCTCCTACTTTTCATTAGAAGGTAGGAAGATTACAGATGACTGACATCTGCTTAACCTTGGAACGACTACCACCAAACTTCCTCCTCCTTTACTATCAGTAGTTGTAAGAACAGAACGAGCTGTCTTCATCACTGTTATTACTGAGTTTACACAGACTTGTCAAATATATGACCTCACAAAATTAAAAATAAATTTTCACAGGCATCTTGGGCTGATCTTCCAATACTATGTCACAAGGATGTATTTTCCCGCTGCTAGCTGAATTCAGATCTCTAAACTCCTAATTTAGCATTCTTTTCTTGGGTTAGTCATTTATGAATGTGGGGCCCCTTCAAGAATGAAAGTTATGGTCCCTTTTCACAGAAATCCATGTACAAGTATGTAATCAAAACACTTGGTGCAGTTTCAAGGGGTTCAATGATGATCCTGATTTAGGTTATACTATCACTAAGACAACCTAAGTGTCAGTTAATGAGGGGACATGGCAGGACATGGCACAAACCCTCTCATGGTCATGGCATTGTGTTTAGAGACTTCTGATAGCACCCTGCCTGGATTCTAGTGCAGCACACAATGTATTCTTCTCTGTGCATGTGTGTGTCTCCTGGGGGGAATGGAAATGTCTAGTATAGGTAATTATAATGACCCAGTAATAACTTCTACTGATACAACTGTTAGTGAACACCCATTAGAGCCTGACAATTACTGCTATATGCCAGCCACTATTCTAACTCATTCAATTCTCTCAATAAACACATAAGGTGTTTACTAATATTTCCTTTACATTAAGGTACTAAGGCACTAAGAAGTGCCCAGGGTCGTCTTATAGGCAGCTGAATTAGAAATATTATAGGCAGTCAGACAGGGCCAGGCCCTCAAAGGAGCCAACATGAAAGACAAGATACTTGTGAATGGAGATGTATTTGCTGTGGGCCAGACCTCAAGACAAAAGACTGAACAAATGCACCCATATACCTCCCTAGGGATGGATATCAGGGACTGATATTCTAAATAGGTAGCAACTCACCTTTAAGAGTCACTGACCCAACCCCTTACAGGAAAAGCCCCTGTTCTGTATTCATGCCCTCTTGCTACATGACTTGCTTCCCCATTTGATCCGGATTTAATCAATTTTCCTTGAACAATTGTTATAGGATGACCATAGTTTTGTCCTACCTCATGCCCACCTTGTGATTTCTCATTTTCCCCCTAATCTGGACCGGCCTCATGCCACGGTCCAGCCAAAGCAGGTCCAGGAGATTCCCGCAGGAGGGAAAGACACGGGCAAAGAGACAAACAATGTAGACACCAGAGGTCCTTCTGGTGGGCCAGGGGAGCAAGGCTCTTCTGACACAGAGAAATATTTTTTGCTTTGTTATATAGTTTTGCAATTACATATGAAAGGCTTAGATACAATGACATTTCTATTTTAGTTACAGATTCTGACATGGTTGACCAACCCTTTGGCCGCAACCCTAGCAGGAAATCAACTTTTCTAAAGGACATAAAAGGAAGTAAAAAAATCAATCACTAGGTGTTCTTGATTAGGTGTAATTTTTCACAGAATTGTTCACTTGTCTACTGGACAACAGGACTCACATTACCAATATTTCCATCTAGAGCCAGTTCAGCATACACAGGGCATTTGCCTAATGTTTTCCCATGCACTGAGGTTTGCACAGCGCTCCCCTCCTGTTCTGGTGGGTGAACATTGCCACACAGGGGGTAGGCAACCGACACAAATCTCTGCGGTGGCTTTTACTCCCGCATTCAACCCTGAAAGGGTACCTTTTATCCGGGGCTCTGATTCTTTAACTACTTTCAGTTCTGATCCTTTAGGTCCCCAATCTCCTTTATCAATAGTGTAGTAAGTATTTGGGAAGCTATGATTAACAGAGAGTAGAGAGAGGCCGCACACCCATCCTATGCGGTCCCTGCTTTGTAGGAACCCACTGCCAGTCCTGACTTTGTCAAGGAACTGGCATTGGAAGGTCTCTGGCAGCCTCACCTCATGGTTATACTCTATAAAAGTCCCTAGAAAAGACAGTCTTGGGCAACACACTCAGGGCCCCTTCTGTCCCTCTCTTGGACAGAAGCTTTCTTTCCCTCAATAAATATATTCTGCTCTTAACCTCCATTGTTCCTAAAATTCATTCTTCAATTTTAGAGAACATGAACTCGTTCCAGATATCATTTAGGTTGGGAGTTTCTATTTTCCTCTATCAGTCTCACCACCAGGAAGGGGTACAGGTAACACAGATAATTGGTCATCTACTTTGTTTTTTTGTTTTTTTTTTTTTGGTTTTGTTTTGTTGTTTTTCAGGACTGGAAATCAAACTCACAACCTAGCGCTTACCAGGCAAGTGCTGTACCACTGAGCTAAATCTCCAGCACCGTCATCTACTTTTTTAACCAAAAGGAATTGGTCATTACTTTTTCTGAAAAATCCAACAACTAAGAATATTCATCATGAAATTCACTTATTCTTCTTAATCTATTTTTTGCTCATCATCTAAGAAATTGCAATAAATTACAAAACTGTCTTTTTTTTGGTGGGGGGGAATCTCACTATGGTTCGGGCTGGCCTTGAGCTCACTATCTGGACCAGGCTGGCCTTGAACTAACAATGACCCTTATTTTTTTTTTTTTTTTTTTTGGTTTTTCTCCGTTACCGGGAACCAAACTCACGACCTTGCGCATGCCAGGCAGGCGCTTTTGCCACTGAGCTAAATCCCCAGCCCCGACAATGACCCTTATGTCTCAGCCTCCCAAGTGGTAGGATTACAGTTGTGTACCATCACGCCCTGCAATAAATTACAATATTGTTAACTAATTTATCAGCGTTTAAATTTTGACAGTTTCCCTTAACAGGAACCTTTTCTCTGGTCCAGGATATAATCGTAACCAGGGACTGCTTTTAGGTGTAGCATTTCTCCTTAGTCTCCTCCGGTCTAAGACAGTTCTTCAGTATTAAAGTTTTATAATTTTCAGGCATACTGGCTAATGATTTTATAGATTGTTCTTTAATTGGGTTTGCCTGGTGTTCTCTTGAGTTTGCACCAAGGTTATGTATTTTTGGCAAGAATATCACTAAACTGATGCTGTGTCCATCTTAGTGCACCACAGAAGTTGGTATAATACTCGATTATTTTATTACTGGTATACACTATGATCACTTGGGTAAGGTGTCTACCAGGTTTCCACTGTAAACTCACTACTTTTACTTTCATTTTAGTAAGTATCTTGTAGCAAGATCCTTTGGGAATATGTACATATCCTCCTTTTCATTATAATTTTACCTATTAATTGTTGCAGTCATGAATGCTTCTTGTCTGCAACAATTATTATTGTGGCATTTGCCTAATAATAATTTGCTATTTCCAATCCTTCCATTATTTTTTTTACATCTGTCAATTTTAAATCTATTGTATTTCTTCAGTTATTGAAGTGTATCTTTTTCAATTGTAGAGTTGATACTTTAGGATTTTTTTTCTTTTATCAATTTGGCTCTGTGCCATTGAAAAGATTCTTAAAGCTGGCCCCTGTATAACTGGGTAATTTCTTTCTTTCTGGTACTACAAAATGTTCATGTATTTTCCCAGCCCAGAAACCAACTGCTTTCTATGGAGGCCTGATTACTTTGGGAGAACAGTACTTAGAAACCAACACCAGTTTGTCAAATGGGCTGAGGGCATCTTAGCAGAGATGTCTAGGGAGCAGATGAGTGTCTCTTCTATTAACCTGTGAATAGACATATCTATTTTTACCCAGCTATGTGTATGTTAAAACTACAAGTTGATACTGATACTTGACTTCCTCTAGTACCATAAAGTTCACTGTGACTTTATGAGAAATCTACCATCACTGTATTTACTTATTTTCTCAATCACACGGTTTTCAGAACAGCTAACCTATACACTTATGAAAAGCACATTTATGAATCAGAAGTACAATATTATGTACAACTGTTTCTATCTGTAGCTACTCAGCATACTAACCCAAAGTTACTTGGGTGGGTTCCTTTCTTTCCCCAACCCTCTTTAGTGTGATTATGGTATTCATTTGTAAGATAGTAGGTTTGTTTTTTACTGTTTATGTTTCATTTGGCCCACCCACCAGAGACACAGTTCCTAGTCTGTCTATTTGCCTGCCTGTTTATCATCTTCTATTTATTTTAGGGGGACATGAAGCATCATTAGAGTTGTAACAGTCTTATGTACAGTATAAAAATTACTTCAGAAGTCTTGTCCCCTCCTACTACTCTGCTCCCATTTCCACCATCTGTCCTTTCCATTCCAACCCAACCTCTATAACTCAACCAACTTCTGATTCATGTTTTGTTTCTTTTGTACAGCCATAAAGACATATTTTCTTCTATCTCCTTTTTACATGATGATGAGTACATGTAAGCTAAGCCTTACTTAAGCTAAGCCTTACATAATATGTCTTAGAAACTACTTTATAATAGATTCTATCAGTGGTACAGATAAAGAGACAGGCTTAAAGAAGTTAAATTGACTGCAGGATCACACACCTGGGAAGGGGTTAAGCTGGGATGTGAACCCCAAATCTATACACCTTCACTGCATGAGAGGCCCTCATCTGTAGCCTTGGCATATTCTTGGGGGATCTCTAGGCTCTTTGGGTTCTCTTGGGTCATTCTGAAAATTAATGCAGGTATGTTTGGGGCCATCCGGATGGCCACTGCACAATCAAGGACTGATAGGCATTCTCATTGTGCCTGGGACCTGAAAAACGTGCAGCTGCCCACAGTGAGTGCCATCCACACCATCACAGAAGGAGTCACAGAAAGGAGAAGGCATTTACCTGGCGGTGGCCTTGGCTTGTAGTTCAGGGAAGGCAGCGTGCCCCTGCACCACGTGGTCTATCTAAAAGCAAGAGAGTGTGGTCAGTGTTACAGCTTTTCTAACCTACATTTAAACTAAAAACGATGTGTAACACACGTTTCCTTTATCTGTTTTTCCACAGAGAATCCAGGAACATATTCAAAGTGTTAATTCTGTAAGAGGGTCTCATTTCTATCAGAAATCTAGGTTTGCTTAGCCCAATGCCAGACTCTTGGAATTATAAAACAAAGAACTGGATTGATAAAACAAGTTTAGAGAGAAAAGTAGCAACTCTCAAGCTGAACTGGTAACAGCAGGTAAGATCAAGTTTGACAATGAGGAAAGAGGAAGGAAGGATAGTTCATGTTACATGGTATGGGGTCTGTCTGTTAGAAGCAGTGTCTTTTTTTTGTTTAAATAAAAGGAGGAAAACATTAACAGACAGACAACCTTTTACAAAACATCAAAAGAACAGTACAGACAATACAGAGTTACAAACAAAATGGTAGGAAATTAACAATGCTTGTTGTATTACATACTGATATCTTCAAAGTGCTTTCTCATGAAAACAGATAGAGACATGCAATATTGATCAATCAGGGACTCACTGACAATTTCTTTCAGCAAAGAAATAGAAGACAGTAGAACAACTATGTTAACTATCCTGTATATATATACGTACAAAATTTCTCCTTCTTTCCCTTCTCTCTTCCCACACCCCAGCTGCCCTTTACTCTTGAGTGTTTTCCAATCATTTCACAATGTCTATCATACCTCCAAGTTTAAATAAACTCTTTCAGGTTTTACACTAGGGAAACAATGTGGTACTTGCACATGCAGGTTATGAGTATGGTGAAAATATGAGTATAAAATATGAGTATGGTAAAAATGAGTATGGTAAAAATATGAGTATAAAATATGAGTATGGTAAAAAATGAATATAGTGAAACAGTGTGGTACTTGCACATTTCACTTATGAGTATGGTCTCTAGTTGTGACCATTTACCTCTAAGGGCCTCGAGTTTATCTTTCTTTATAGCTGAGTAATATTCCATTATATAAAAGTACCACAATTTTCTTATCCAATCCTCGGTGGGTGGACATTTGGGTTGCTTCCACAATTTAGCAATTACACATTGTGCTGCTATGAACATAGGTGCACATATATCACTGTGATATGAAGCTTTTAGATCTTCTGGGAAAATACCCAGCAGGGGAATAGTTGGGTTGAATGGGACCTCTAGGCCTAGTTTTCTGAGGAATCTCCAAACTGATTTCCACAGTGGTTTCACCAGTCAGAAGTAGTGTCTTTGGACACATCATTTCCCCTTCTAATCCGGGCAGTCACCCCAGGGTTATGTCACACCTTGAATGATTTATGTACTGTGCTCACAGAGGGGGCAGCTCTGACTGAATGAAGGAGGGTATGATGAGGGAGTCACAGTTAAACAACACTGTGCTCCTCCAGATCTGTCAAAAGAACCTCCCTAGACTGAGAAATTGTTACAGGAGAAACTAGGACAGCTCTCCAAGGACAGAAATGTCTGCACTGTGCAGAGGCCATCTTCCCGTCGGGAGCCCTGTGTCTGGGGTTGAATTCCCAATCTCTGTGGTGGCTCTAAACAAAACAGTACGTACCGTGCACTCGGAACATCGCTGCTTCCCGTGCCTTATTCTGTGGGCTGACACAGGGCCAAGGCTGTGTTGGAGTCCCCAAACCTAATCTGTGTATTCTGAATGTTTACTTGAGGCTCTGGGCTTTAAAACAACCATTCCGAGGGGTTTATTTTCATTCAAACTATGAGCAGATGGGTTATTTGGGCCTCATGGAGATAAAGAGCAAAAAGATTTGTTCTGCAGCTACAGGGCCAGACTTGGGCTCTGGCTCTGATTCTCACTAGCCGGGTGACTTTGAGAAAGTCATTAAATTGTTTTGAACCCTATAGCCCCCTTACCCTCCAACCCACTTTTAAAGCAGGAAGGGTAGGAAGTAAAGCACATCTACTATGATGCACCAGTAGTGTAAATAATATGACTGAATAGCTCTGTGCTACATTAGTACTGAGTTAATACTATATACACATTCTTTCATTTATTATTTATAGAACTCCTATGAAGAAGGTACTATTCTTCACTATGGAGATGAGAAAACTGGGATTAAAGCAGGTTGCATAACTTGTTCATGGTCACAGTGGAGCAGTGAAAGATGTTAAACTTAAATTTTTCTTTATCTAAAGTCCTTGCTCTTAGCTATATGCCACATCAGTTACTAAACTCCCCAGTATAATATATTGTTTTAATTCCATTCATAGAGCTTCATGGAAATGTTTCAAAATAATACCAAAAACATTGGTCATTTAAATTAAAAAAATTAAGCAAGTTTGAATATGTATTTTCTGTAGGTTTGATTATGGGTTATGTGCAAAGGAATATTCTGGAGCCTCAAAGAGTCTGCTATCTAACAGCACCACGATGTACCAGTGGGATAAGTAATGGATAGTCAAAAGATATTACTTTTGGCTACCTTTTATGGGCGGTACTTTAGCAGGTGAGAGAAAGGAGATTTAAGTGAGCTTCAAGGAGGATATGAGTGGTAAACTTGTGAATGCAGTTATTTAGTATTTACTGACAATCTAATGTGCTGGTACTGTGCATAGGCTCTGGAAACATAGTGAAAAGTAAGAAATACATATAAAATATAGCAGCACAAGTAAGGGATCATTATTTCAGCAATTACTTTAAAGACATGAACATAGCTGTGAAGAGTAAGGGGACTGGCATCTCACGGGTACCCAGTACACATGTGTAAAGTGATGTGGGATGACCGACTGCAGCGCAGGAATGCCGCATACTCAAGTAGTGCCTGTAGTTCTCTGCACTACTTGCCAGGCATTCCATTGGTTTCTTATTTGTACTGGGCACACATTGCTTACAGGTAAGTGTATGTTAAATCAGAGGATAGGCAAAGTGGCAGAAATATGGGTGAATTAGGAGGGTGGGTATAGGAAGCCAGTCTGGACCTTATTGTTGTCCAAGGAGTTTATATTTGTACTCACAGGGAAAAGTTATTGGAATTCTAGCAAGTAAATTCCAATCTACCACTTCTAATGCAACCTATGGTGAGAATAAAGAGACAAGGACATATGTGCAATTGTAAGAAGCTAAGGGGGACCAAAGTCTGGGTGGAACAAAGGCCAACCAGAACAAAGCCCATGACCCAGGGCTGAACCTGGGCTTTATTAATTTGTGAGGAGGGGAGTGGCTCGGGCTTGAGTGACTGAGAATGGCAGGAAGTATGAGAGTGCTGTGAGCTGGGCTAGGTAGGAGGCACAATGGCACCTCTGCAATATGCAGAGATAGGTATGCAGAAAGAGTACTGAATTCTGGTAACAGGTAGCATCCAAGTTTGGAAGAATGTGCATAATACAGTTGTGGAAGTATCTTGTGTTTTAGGTCAGTTGCTTCAGCTCTGATGCCTAGCTTTTAATGCCCTGGGACCTCACCACCTCTTTCTTGATGCTCAATCCCAGCCTACAGTGTGGCGTCTCAGCCTAGGTCATGCTCAGTAGTAGGGAGCTATAGGTGCTGGATCACTGACCTGTCCCACTGCTTCAAAGGGTATGCATCAGCACCTCAGCCAGACCCATTTGCATTGCTTAAAGCCAATTGAGGGAACAGAGCTTTTTCCTAGCCAGCTCTGTACATATCATACACTTGGAAGTAGGGCAAAGATGAATCACAATGGAGGCAAATTGTCTTCTTTCAGGGGGAGCTGTCCAGGTGGTCTTCCACAGGTGGAGACAGACAGTGGGTCTTGAAAGTCGGCGTTTATACTTTTGGAGGCCACAGGAAATGATTTTAAACTTGGGAGTAAAATGATGAAAAGTGAAGGAAAATTAACCTGGCAAGGTATATAGGGCTGGGAGAAGAGCAGACACAGTGAGCAGCAAAGGCAGGCAAGGGTCAGAGCCTAATGGGGAAGGAGTCCAAGATACAGCTATTTCCGGTCCTTACCCTACTGTAATGTGCATCAAATTCTTTCATGGTCACGGTTTAGAGATCTGCCCCTTACCCGACATACTAGGCTCTTTTATAGCAAGACCCTCAATAGTTCCATTCCCCAATGCCTACAACAATGGCTAGCATCTTGATGAAAATGCTTAGGGCTGGGATATAGCTCAGCAGCACAAGCACCTATCTGGCAAGCGCAAGGTTCTGAGTTCGATTTCTGGAACCCCTGTCCCCCACCCCAAAAAAAGAAAATGCAAGCTTAGAGACTGACTAGTACAGAATCAGGTGATTTTGAACTTCAAAGTTGGGTGCCTCTGAACTTTGGGTCTAAGAGTAGGTCCTGTAGCTATATTAATCCTGCCTTTTCATTTTCTGCATCCCTGATACTTAGACCTCTATGGCCTTACTGACCTAGAAGAGAATGCCTCTTCCAAGGCTGGCAAGCTTCTGGATAGGGTGGACACACACCTAGGAAGAGACCCAACTTCACGTACAGACCAATCTAGAGCTCACTGTGCACCACCTCTGTCCTCAGCTGGCTTTCAGAGCACTCTTTTCCTGCTGTAATCACCCTCGCAGATGCCAGACACAGTGGACAGCTGTTTACCTCCAGAGCCTACTGCACTTACTTAAGTTAACCAACACAAAGCCTGCTTGTTCACCTACCTATTTTTCCTGTGAAAACCAGAGTGAGGCTCTGGCCCGCATCTTGCCCTTATTCCTCTGCCTCCTGAGGGACCCTATGCTTTCTGATGTAGCCCCACATGGCACGATGTCCTGCTTACCTGCTGAACTGAGAATAACAAACTGTCTTTTTAATTGTAGTTGCCTGCTAGCTTCACCATACCAAAATAATAAGAAAGCCTGCATTTTAGTACATGATAAAACTAAGAACTTTGTAAACTGATGTGGCTTTAATTTTCCGGTCCAAAATAAATGTATTTTGTGTAAACTCTCTGAGACCCATTTCCTACAATTGCACAGTGGGGAACAAAATGTGCTTTGCAGAAAGTTCCAATGAGGACCTGGTATTTCAATTCACAGTACCAATGATGAAGGAGGGGATGATCAAAGAGGTAGAAGTGTTTAGGAGAACAGGTTTCCAAATGGTCAGCTGCACTTTTTATTTTCCAGAGCATTTGGTCATAAAGGGCTCCCTGATTAACAAAGAACAAGTTACTTGTCCAATTCATTGCAACAGTGGGAGCTGTCCATTCCTGGGCTGTCCTTAGAGCTCAGGTTCTAATCTGCAAGGCATTCAGCACAGTACTATAGAACACAGTCTCCAGTCTCCCTTTTGCGGTTGTGTCCCAGTGAAATAACCAGATTCACAATGATGACTATCTTGGCCAAGAGATTGTCTCAGAAATGTAGACAGAACTAGTCCAACTTTGACTATTTTCTTGTTCCCACAACTTCTCAGATTTCAGCCCGAGAACAGGCAGCTGCTGACAGCAGGCAGGGCTAAGCACTGCTTGGGTAGGATGAGAGCTTGAGTTGGAGCCGGTTGGTTTTCAGGTCTAGACTAGGATAAGGAAGTCGCCTTACAGTAGAGCACCTGAGGCTGCAGGCCCTTCCTTAGGAGGGTGGCATGTGCATTGAGAACATGGGGATATGGCAATTATGGCAGAACAGAGCACAGATTATGACTGGGTAGTGCAAGATGCCACCTGTCCTGCAGATCCATTTTATTTGGAATACATAATGTTTAACAAATGATCCAATATTTTAAACCCTGGAATTCCAGATTCTGGTTCTCTTAAGAACTGCAAAGTATAAAACACTGGACTGTCCATATGTTCCTGCCATGGCAAGTGCTGAGTGACAACCCAGCCCTCCCAAAGCTTGCTGCTCCAGGTGTGAGAAGCCTCACCACACCCCTGGAATGCCCTATGACAGATATCAAATATTATCAATTCATCATCACCATTACAATGCTTTGCTCATAATAGAAATCTATTTCTCTGTGCCATTTCTTGGTCAAAGGAAGGAACAAAGGGTCAGGCCATACATTACCGTGAGATACAAAAGAAACTTTCTGTGGAAGTAAAGAAGTACTCCATACTCTTTCTTTCTGACTCCTTTAGACATATGAGTTTTGACCCTTCCTATGGCAAACAGGACAAGGAACCATGAGATCTGAGCTGAAGTTTGCTAGGGTGTGACATTGGGTAGGCCTGATTATGATTCTCTTTGAAGCACTTAATAAATTAGTGTGACAAAGAGCCAAGTGTGTATAAAAGTAAGTATGAAGAGCTTCACTGCCTAAGAGATTAGCACTATTGGCAAGGAGTTCACAGGGAAAGAAAACACAACAAATGCAAAGCTACAACTTAAAGAAACTTAAATTCAGTGGCTACTTAGCTAAAACAAAGCTATCTTATTGCATGATGGGTTTTCTTTCCAATTAAAGTCAGTTTTATTTACTAGTTTCAAGGGAGCTGCTCACTATCCCTTGCTAGTAAAGAAATCTTTAGGTTCAGAGAAATGTTTATGACTTTTTGCAATTGCTTTGTTACCATTTAAGTTAACCTATAATACCAAATCTAAGTAATTTTTCAAATTTTTCAAATCTAAGTAATTTTTAAACATTTTATTTATATAGTCTTACATGGAAGCTAAAAACATTTATGTGAGCTTAATCTTGAATATTTAAAGAAAGAAGAAAGTATAACACAGACATCTTTTTCTATATGAAAAATTGTGGACTTCAACAATAAACAAGCCCTAAGATTAAGAAACTCTAGTGAAAGACAGTAAAAACCCTGTGTTTTTCTTTTCATAGCTTTAAAAGCAGAAGCTTGCAACTTCATTTGTAAATGGATAAATTCTGACTTAATGCATACTATAGTCAGTATTATTCACCATAAAAGTTGGTAGCTTTGTGTACTTTTAGTTTGTTAATTAATTAGTTCATTTATTTAAGAAACTAACAGTGACATATGGTTAATTTATGATATACACTATTCTAAATACTAAGGATACAAAGAAAATAAAAAACAAAGTCTGCTTACAAAAGGGAAAGAGCTATGCCAATATTTAAGTAGAGTTTATTTTTTTATTTTAAAGAGAGCAGTAAATGAGAAATAAACAAACAAATAAATAGAACAGTAGCAGCATAATTGTATCACAAACATAAACAAATCAAAGCCAGAACATTCAAAGTGATACAGAATTTCATGACAAAATAATATGAATCAACAGTGGTTGTTATATTACATAGCACTATCCTCAACTACGTTGCTCAAATTACCAGATGTAAGAATGAAAGATTGCTCAAACCATCATAGGGAATAAGAAAATAATTCTTTGATAAAATATTACAGATAACACAGAGTTTTACTAGACAAGAGTTCACCATTGTAATTCCATTGCATATTATTACCTTCAAATCAGTTGCTCAGACCACCAGACACAAGCATGCACAATTGATCAGAACATAAAAAATTGTAATCATTAGCTGTTCATTTCAATACACCATCAGACATCAGCAATACAGTTATCGCATCTATTCATATATATATTTATATTTTGCCTGCCTTCTTTCTTTTTTCTTCTTTCCCTCATCCCAGTTGTTCCTTCCTTTGAGTAATTTCTTTCCCTTTCCTATCATCTATTGTATGTATTGAGTTTTACCTAGTCTTTCAGGTTCCTACACCAAGGAGACAATATGATATTTACCCATCTGGGTTCAATTTATTTTACTTATGAGTATAATTTCTAGTCACATCCATTTACCTATAAAAGCCTCAGGATTATCTATATTAATGGCAAATAAATACATGAAAAAATGTTCAATATCATTGGTCATTTGAGAAATGCAAATTAAAACAACACTGAGATTCCATCTCACCCCAGAAAGAATGGCTATCATCAAGAAATCAACCATTAACAAATGCTGGAGTGGCTATGGGGAGAAAGGAACCCTACTCCACTGCTGGTGGGAGTGTAGATTGGTGAAAACACTGTGGAAATCAGTTTGGAGATTCCTCACAAAACTAGGATTGGAAGTCCCATTTAACCCAGCTCTTCCCCTTCTGGGTATTTTCCCAGAAGAATTAAAGATATCATACCACAGCAATACATGTGCACCCATGTTTATAGCAGCACAATTTGTTATAGCTAAATCTTGGAAACAACACAGATGCCCATCCACTGAGGAATGGATAAAAAAGATGTGGTATTTCTATACAATGCAGTATTACTCAGCTATTAAGTAGAGTTTAGACCAGTAAGATGCTTTATAGATTTAACAAGTGTTAATTGCACACCTATTCTATTCCAGAAACAGTAAGCACAGGTTACTGTGGGAAGGACATTAATTTTACAAAGAAGGGGCAGGAAAGAGTTCTCTGAATATTATATCTAAGGTAAGACATAAAAAAGAATAAGGGTCAACAATTTCCATGTAAAGAGAAGTAGATGCAAAGGCTTTGTAGAAGCAAAGAGCATCCTAGCACCTTGGAAGTGACCAAGTCCAGTGAAACTAGACAGGAGCAAGTAAGGAAGAAAGTTGCATAGTGAGAGTGGAGAGGCAGCAAGTGGCCACAGTAAAGGCTTTTGATTCCATTCTAAGGGTAACAGCAAGACATACAAGTATTCTAATGCAGGGGGGCGGATCTCATTTACTTAAAAAAATTCAGGAGCTCTGTTTCTGATAATGGCTGAATAGTTCAAATCATACTAATTCTCCCATGGATGACAGTTACAAATGCTGATCAAAATATAGCAAATAATTCTCAGGAGACACTGAAATGGGGCCAAAATTAGTTGGAAACCAGAGAACACTCACTACACAAAAGGAAAAAAAAAATAGTTTGCTGATTCGACAAATTTTTGCCTAAGGGTATGCCTAATCAATGTCACATAGAATACTTAGATATAAATATGAAGTCTTCCTGGTAGAAATGTAAGGTCAGAGTTCAAGAAATCACAGTACCTAGAAAGTAAGTTGGAGTAGGGGCAGGAACTTCAAAAAAGGCAACATGGAAATAGAATCCAGTGCTGTGCATACAAATACTACCTCATGTTTGACAATCTCTGAATTACATATGCACAGGAACAATGTAAGTAGCCTAGCCAAAGGCTAAAAGAACTCAATAGAGCCTGGTGTGGTGGAGTACAACTGCAATCCCAGTATTCTTGAGGCTGAAGCAGAAGGATTGCTGAGAGTTCAAGGCCAGCCTGGGCTACAAAATGAGTTTAAGTCTAGCCTGAAATGCATAGTGAAACCCTGTCTCAAAAAGACAGAACCATACCCCGCAAAAAACTCCACTGATTTCACTAGCTGCTCACTACAGGAGACATACAACTTGGAGTTCAGCCAAATAATTTTCTTGGTAAACCAAGAAAGTCAGTACTTTTCAGAGGAATAAAAATAACCCAATGTTTCCAGAATATATTAATCACAGTGTCACAATATGATCTCAAATTGTTAGACATATGGAGAAACAGGAAAATATTATCCACATTTAAGAGAAAAACCATTTAATAGATATCAAATCTGAGACGACCCATATGTGAGAATTAGAAGACAAGGATTTTAAAGAAAATAGTTTAACAACATACTTCAAGGATAGAAAAAGAAAATATATGTATATACTTACAATTAATAATCTGGAAATAGCAAGGAATGAAGTATTAAAAAATGAAAATTCTAGCATGATAATTATATCTAAAATAAATATACAGCAGACAGGTCTAATGGTGTTTAAAAAGACAATAAACAAAAGAGTCATCATGGATTTAAAAATACAATAGTAGAGAGTGAGATGGGGGAGAAAATATGAAGATAGGAACAAGAATATGCCATACCACCCTAGATCTCTTATAGCCCATGGGACAACAGCCAAAGGTCTCTAACATGCATAATTGGAATCTGGTGGCAAGAGAACAAATGGGATGGAAAGGGTATTGAAATGCCCCAAATTCCTTCAAATTTGGTGAAGGGTATCAATTTACAAATTCAAAAAGCATCGATCCAAAAAACAATATGCCATAATAAAAACTGAAGCTTAAGAGAAATTCTTGCAAGCAGCCAGAGAAAATGTCACATTACACAAATAGGGAAGGATGATAGAAATAGTGACTGACATAAGAAATAATAGTCTCAAAATACAAAATACTGACATTTTAGATGCTGAAGAAAAAAAAGAACCTTTCAACCATGTATTCTATATTGAATAAAACTCTTTCAATATAAAATATAATAAATATACTGAGATAAAGAGAATGTCTTTTTACAGTTGGCCAGCAGTACGAGAAATGCTACAAGAAGCTCTTCAGTAAAGAGAAAAATACCAGATGGAAATTTAAATTTTAAGAAAGGAATAAAAAGTAATGAAAATAGTCATTAAGTAGATGAATACAGAAAATTATGTTTGAGTTCTTAGAATTTCTATAAAAAGATGTTTGACTCTTTGTTATGGGATGAATTATGTCCACTCAAAATTCAAACACTGAACTTCCAATCTCCAATGTGACTGGAACATTTATATAGAGATAATTTAAGTTGAGTAAGGTCACAACAGTAGGACTTTAGATCAACAGAACTGGTGTCCTTATGAGAAAAGAAAAGGGCTTTCTCTCTCTCTCTCTCTCTCTCTCTCTCTCTCTCTCTCTCTCTCTCTCTCTCACACACACACACACACACACACACACACACACACTGACTAAGGGCCATGCAAGGGCACCGTGAGAGGTGCCCGTCTACACTCCAGGAAGAGAGCCTTCCGAAGGAAATATATTTGCTAACATCTGATCACGTACTTGTCCCCTCCAGATTAGAAAGAAAATATATGTTTCCTGTTTAAGCCACTCGGTGTGTGGTACTTTAACAGTCTGAGTAGACCAAGATACTACTTAAAGCAAGTAAGATAACACTTTTTGTATTGTCAGATTTCCAGTACATATGGATGTCACACATATGACTACTACAGCATGCAGATCTGGGAAGGGCTGGCAAACAATTAGAGAAGTGAAGTTGTTTTATATTTTATATAAACTGATAAATAACAAATTAATCTAGAATAAGGCAGGGAGGAGAGACAAAGAAATGACCACAAAAAAAAAAAAATAGAAAAATGGAAGACCTACATTGATCTATACTGATCTTTGCATTAAATATAAAGCATCTAAACACTCCAAATGAAAATCAGAAATTATAAGACTGGATAGAAAAGCAAGACTTAACTTCGTGCCATGTATAAGAGATGCATGCTATACAGACCACAAAAGGCAACTGTAGACTGGCTAACAGTGTTAAAGAGTTGGGACTTAAAAAACAATCAATGAATTGCTAACATATTTTGGAGGAGAATCCACTGGACTTACTGATGGATTGGATACAGAAAAACAGCAGAAAGGAAGAGTCAAAAATTCATCCTAAAATTTTGCTTTCACAAAAATATAAATGATGGTGCTTTTTACTAAGATGAAGACAAATAATGGAGGCTCACCCTGGGAAGGTGACCAGTTACCCAATCAGGACACTGGGAGTATTTCTTGACTGCCTCCCCCCGACCTCCATGATAGCTAATCCATTTTTTCTATTGATAGCAAAGTTAACCTTAAAAATCTTGACCTCTGTTTTTCTGCACACTTCACACAAACTCCATCAAGAAATTCTGTTAGGGGCTGGGGATTTAGCTCAGTGGCACAGCGCCTGCCTGGCAAGTGCAAGGTTGTGAGTTCAATTCCTGGTACCAGAAAAAAACCAAAAAAAAGAAAAGAAGAAATTCTGTTGGCTCTACTTTCAAAATAAATCCAAAACTTGACCACTCCTCTTCAACTTCACTATCTGCATCCTTATTTCTGCTGGCTTACTGCAACAGCTTCTTCAATAATTTTTTTTCTATCTTTTTTTTCATTTTAAAGACAGTAGTAAAAAAAAAAGAACAATAGCAAAATATCAACATCACAGACATAAGCAAAACAAAGCAAGAACATTAAGTGATACAGGGTTTCAAAACAAAATGATAGGAATTAACAGTGGTTGTTATATTACATATTGTTATCTCCAACTAAGGTGATCAGACTACCAGATGTAAGAATGGAATATTGTTCAAATTATTAAAGAGAATAAAAAAAAATTATTAAAAAACATTAGATGCCTGGCAAGCACAAGGTCCTGAGTTCGATTCCCAGTACCAAAAAATAAAAAATAAAAAAATAAAAAAGAAACATTAGAGATGATATAGAGTTTCATTAGATAAGATGGTAAGAATTCACCAATGGTTGGTCTATTGCATATTGTTGCCTTCAAACCAGTTGCTCAGATTACCAGATATAAGCATGTAAAATTGTTCAAAATATAAAAAATTTTAAGCATTATCTGTTCCTTCAATAAGCCACCAGACATCAGCAATACAGTTATCCCAGCTATTCATACATATATATGTGTGTATATATATATATATGTATATATATATATTTAAAATTTTTTTCCTGCTTCCTTCTTTCTTTCTTTTTCTTCTTTCCCTCATCCTAGTCATTCCTTCCTCTGGGCAATTTCTTTCCCTTTCATATTATCTATTGTACATTTTGGGTTTTATTTACTCTTTGAGGCTCTTCATTTTTTGTTTCCACCCTGCAGTATTGATTCTGAACAGAGTAATCATAACGATCCTTTAAAAGCCTAAGTCCCAGCACATCACTTCTCTGTTCACTGTCACTCAGTAGCTTCCATTCATTGAGCATGAAAGCTAAAACTCCTATAATGGCCACTGAGATGGTCCACTCACCTCTTGGAATTAATCCCCTACAGCTGTTGCTCTGCTCCACCAGCGTGGCCTGTAATACCCCAAGCCAGAAACCTCTCAGAACCTTTGCACAGGTTGTTCCCTAGGCCTGGCATTCTTCTCCTCAGCTTTCAAATGATTAAATCCCTTCCTTTACTTATTCCTTGCTCAAATTTCACATGAATGAGTTGTATCCTTATGGATAAATGGATAAAGAAAATGTGGTATCTATATAAAATGGATACTACTATGTTGTACAGAAAGATTAACTGAAGTCATTTATAGAAAAATGGATGAGCATGAGACTATAATGTTGAATGAAGTAAATCAGACACAAAAGCTTAGCATATGGTTTCTGATATGAAATACTTAATACATAAATAAAGTATGAAATAAAAGATAATAGGAAAAAAGAGAAAAAAGTTATTGCAACCAATCATACACAATATATCTAAACGTGTACCTTTACAATACAAATATACATATTTTATATGTTTTTTGGCCTGTCTGGTTTTTAACCTGTATATATGATAAATAACTTTATAAGGTCTTATAAGATAAATAAATGAATCTGATACTGACCAAATAAAAGGGGGGATCAAAGGAAGAGGAAAAAAACTGAAATGTGTTATGTACATTTTCCAATTTCCTACAGTAAATGTAATCCTTATATACCGCAAACATGTAGTGATAAAAGTAAAAAATAAATAAATAAAACTGCCTATCTGGGCTTAAGCATGCTAAAAATGAACACGTTTACCTGTCCCCTCCTGTAGAACATAAGCTTGGGGGTACATTTTGCGGGGGATGGGAGGGACAGAAGCTGTTTTATTTTCTGCCATTTTTCTACCCTGAACAGTACCTGTGAACATAGGAAATGCTCAATAATTACTGGATGTGTAAATAAATTTACTCCGAAAGAGTTTAGACAGCATTCTATAGACAACTAAAAAGCCAGCAGCAGTGAAAGGACCACATCTGTGTCTTAGACTGTTATAGCTGCAAGGCAAGAAGAGGACTATGGGGGAAAGATGGGAGGCAAGAAGATAGTTAGGAAGCTATAGAGAAAGCCAGGTGAGTACATAAAAAATATAGGGAAAGACAGGGCAGGAAGAGGGAACCAGGAGGCATGTGTTTCAGCAGTGTTGGTCTGTGTATCTGTGAAGTCATTCCAACTAATTAGCATGGGTGCTGTGGACACACCCAAGTCTACAGTAGATCTCATCTACCCTAAGACACACACACATTTGTCTTGTGGTCCTACAAAGCCTGCCAGCTGTATGTGCTTCAAGACACTTGACAAGAATAACAAACTGACTGACACCAGTTGCTTCTCAAATCTATGAGAGAATTGTATGTAAAACTCAAAAATGGCACTGTTTAAGAGTCAGGCCTGGTTCTGGACTGACCAGGGGCCTCCAGTGGCAGATAGGGAGGAATTGTAGTTCCCTCACTTGTAACTAACTGAAGTCCTTGATAAAGATACTTCACCATTCTCAGATTATCTCTTCACTACTAAAACTGACGTAACAATAGTGATTACATCTCATGCTATGATGATTAGGTAAGATAAAAGGTCTTAATAGAGTTAAAAGTACTTGGCACATTACAATTGTTTGATGTTCACTCCCACCTTTCCAGTAAGCTGCAGGGAGAGCAAAACCTATTTCTATGTGCTACAATATCATAATTATTAGTTCGGTATCCAACTTTCCTATTTGATGATGAACTACTGGAGTCATCTAATTTTTGCCTGGCCCAGTGTAATTGATCAGGAAACCCCTGTAACACGATGGAATGAGCCAATGAATGAGTAGGTGAAGTCATCATCTCTACAACCTGCACAGCACTGTGAGCACTGCAAGCTATCCATAACCCACTCACACCAAGCCGACTCTCACAGTTGGCTTTCTGTGGCCAGCCCAGCTTGAAAAGAGGAAGGAGGCAGGTAGATACAATGCGCAAATCCTAAAATTTCTGGAGAACACATCAATTTGCACTTTGACCCTGTGATTATGATACTAAGATCAAATTCAGGATCCAAATAATTTGAAGGTGACTCAGTATCTAAGCCTAATTATCCAAAAAGCTAATGCCCTCACAGAGGTGGATTAGAGCTTGTGTTAGCCTCCCTTACTAAAGTCCTTCCCAATAAAAAGACAAAGGAGTGGTTAGAGGGAGGACGGTCAAGGTATAGCTGGAAACAGGCTTCAGAATCTGCATGCTATGAAGCACGAGGCTGAAGAAAATGTGGCAAAAAGCAATGTTTTTTGACAATTATTCTGGAGAACTGGCAAGTACAAGATAATCCTTGATGGGTACATGATGGTATGACTAAAATCAATCACACTACAGGAAGGCAGTGTGCACGTTTCAAACAAGAAATCAACATCAGCAAAATGAACTGATGTGAACTGAGTGAAAATGAGTCTAATTCTTGATCAAATGAAATTACAAGGGCCCCAGACCCAAAAAACATACTGTCCCTTTTTTCCATTCCTGAAGATACCCACATGAAGATTTTTAAAAGAACTGATCCATTCACATAGTTGAAATGAAGGACTTGCTTATAATAGATTTGCATTTAAAAGGAAAAGTGAGACAAAATAATCTTTTTCTTCAAACCTACAGTTTATATATTCTTTTCATTACTTTTTCTTGCTTTTTCCCTTTTCTTTTTTCTTTATTTCCTCTTTCTCTCCTCTTCTATTTCCTTTCCTCCTTCATTGCTATTGGTGGTGTTTATGCCATGTCCTGAGGATAAGCCTGCTGCTGCTGGAGAAGCCACCTTTTCATATGGCTTATTAGAGAAGATGTGTGTACAAATAACAAAAAGAGGTAACAGGGTTCTACAGAAGGACAATGCATCCTAAAGTCAGCGGCCTGGATTTATACACTCAGCCCATGGTAAGGAAAGGTGAGTGGCAATAGAGCCACATGAAGAGCTAATGATGGCCTAGGAACCCCTCCATGCCATGCTGGCTACCCTGAGCTTCAGATGCCTACAGGTAAAATACAGGTAACCTGAGTCATCTGTAGGAAAATGTATGCACTTTGAGATTACAATGTTAAGTGAAATAAATCAGCCATATAGGCTTAAGTATCCCAAGGCCAGATGTAAAATATAAATAAAGAGCAAAATAAAAGATAGCAGGAAAGAAAGAGAAGAGGAGACAGAAGAGGAAAAAGGAGATGGAGGAAGAAGGAAAAGAGAGAAAGAAATAAAAAGAAGAAGGAGAAGAAGAAGGGGGAGTAGTAGTAGTAGTAGTAGTGGTACAAGAAGTGGAAAGAGACAGAGATTGAGAGAGAATCACTTAGATATCTTTAGCAAAAGCAAAGTGAGTCAAGAGAGTGAGGAGGGAGTGGAGGGAGATGAAAAAGGAATGAAGATATGTTATGTCCAAGTACTAACTCCCCATAAAGAAGGTAATCATTATGTACTGCACACCTGTACTAATAACAATATAAAAACCGAAAAAGTAGTATATACTACTTTTAATTTGTACTATTAGAGATGTACAAATTTTTAAAAAATAGAGATAACTTTATCTCACAGGAGTTTTGAGAGGATTAAATGATATAATACTATCTGAGTATGAAAAGTTTCTGAAATTGAGGCTGTCAATCATGCCTTGAAAATAACATGGGGTATTGTGATTCTTAGGAACAGCATTCAAGATTTAACAAGATTATAAACATAAATCGTGCACACAGAAAAAGTACTCTATAAGCTGTAGTTATTGTTATTAATATCATCATCATCATTATTCTTACTCAGTCTTTGGTTTGGTTTGTTTTGAGACATGTTCTCAGTATGTTGCCCAAGCTGGCCTTGAACTCCTGATCCCACTGCCTAGGCATTGGGAGTGCTGGAAGAGCAAGCCTTGCTACTGTCTCTTTGCTTGGCATCTTTGGACCTCACTGAAAAGTCTGCTTTGCTCCTGACTCAGACGTTGTCACTGTTCATGCTAGCTTTTACATTTCTGTCTATCATGGGACATGCCAATGGTTTAATCATACCCCTGTTCTCTTTTATTGTTCATGACACAACTGAAATTTTGGACTATTTGAGGGACTTTCCCTCAAATACACCTTGTTACTTTTCACTTTTATGTCTTATTTGTGTTCCCCTGCCTAGGAGCCTGCCCACACCTTTGTTTGCCTGGTTCCTCTCTTTATCTTTTATGGCTCAATACAAATGCCTTCTCTCTCACAAACAGTTTCCTAACCTAGTTTGGTATCTACTTACACTATTCACCTCACTTTCATGGATCATCTGTCACCTCTACTAAACAACTCCAATAAGTCAATGAAGTTCTATTAAGTACTTTCTGGAGGCTAGGTACTAAGCTGGGTATAGAGACAAGTATGATAAGACCCTTGTCTTTCAGGAGCTTATGGCATTTTAGAAAAGCAGATTAGTAAACCAATGAGAATAAAAGTGATAAGAGTTGGAGTTGCGTTGTGACGTTGTGAAGGACTAGTAAAGGCATTAAGGTGGTAAGAACTCCACAAGGTGGAATGACAGGAACCATGTCTTACAGGCTACTAGGAACCACTGAAGGATCTGGGTTGGGAAGTAACATTGTTATTTTACACAGTAAAATGTTATTTTCACTTCCATGAGAAAAATAGACTGGTATGGAGAAAGAAAGATCAGGTGAGAAGGGACAGCGAGCTACCACTGCCTGGAGCAGCATCTATTCCTTTAGCATACATACACACATGCATGCACACATGCATCTGTACCACATCAGGCTGTGCACTGAGAGAACATAAACTCTCACTCAGGAATCTACAAATCTTCTAGATCCTGGGTGCAGGGCAATGTGACAGAATGAGCTAGTCCACATGTAAGAATATTCACAACCCTATGGATACAGTGTCAACTTACCAATTTTCCAGTGACGCTCTGACCACCTTCATTCAGCCAGAACCCAGGGACCATGGCTGAGAAATAAGGCCCCCATACACCTGGTACAAAAATCGGGTCTTTGCTGATCTGGAAAGAAAGAAGTAAAGTGTGTGAAAACACTGACCCTCAGGGCTAGAGGAAGCTTTATCCTCCTCCTACTGGAGATGTTTCTGTGCTCAGGGATGTTTCTATGGCCAGGGAATTCAGTTTGTTACTGATATCTCCTATGGTGGAAAAATTACTCTCTCAGAGAAGGTCATTGCTGCATCTTTGGAAACATTTCTGACGAAACCATTTAGATGTCAAGGTAGAAAATGTGATCACTATGGAAAGAAATTGTTGAAGCATTTCCTTGCTGGCAAATTCTCCGTGGCAGAGATTGTAAAATTGGTATGTAGTTTCTAACCTCCTATGTTCACAATGAGATGTTTGGCTGTTCCCATCGAGAGGTGGATCTCTCTCCCGACCTCTTAAATTTGAGAAGCTTGTGAGGTGTTTTCTAAGGAAGAAGTGACCCAGTCCAGTGTCCTAGGCATAGTCCTGCCCCAAGGTTTCCTACTTCTATTCCTTGTCTTGCCATGGCCCTAAGTTATGCCTTGAATAAGAAGTGTGATTAGCCCAGTGATCTAGGATGATGTACCAGATACAGGAGCGAGCCCAGGCAAGACCAGCAAGTCCACCCTGCTGGGCAACAACTGACTGTCCCAGGGTATCATAATCACCCAGCCAACAGGCTTGTGAGCAAAAATACATGTCTACTGTAACGTGTGACTAAGACTTACTGTGTTTTACCTAGCATTTTTGTGGCAATAGATAACCGATATGTTTCTTTCTTTTTAAAAACATTTCCTAGCCAGTTAATAGCTTACTCTTTGTGGATGGGAACACAAAAATGAATCAGACAGAATTTTCCTTTCAAGAAAAAAAAAAAAAGGAAAGAAAAAGAAGCTCTAAAGCAGGGAAGAACTATACACATGTATACAGACTATGGTTTGATCCACTGGATGATAAAGACAAAATAAAGAATTTGAAGGGGGATCTGGGGTTGAGAAGTGTGTTAAAGAAAAGTACAAAGAAGGCTACAGCTTAGATAAGTAGTCCAGGGCCAAACTATTCATAACTAAGTAGCCAAATCTTAAGTCATCTTAATTTTCCTGAAATGCTAGCTCCCATAATAAACAAGCACAAAATGTAAGCTTTATGTTTTCATCAGAATGATTTAATAAAATTAAAATGTAAGCGTCACATCCTTGTCAGCATGACTCAGCGAAATTAAACTGGTAGCTACAGGCAATGAGTTTACACAGTTCTGCCCCCTCCAGCCCCAACCCCTAAAACCATGCACAGTCAATCAGGAAATCAGGAAAAAGGCTGGAATGCTTTCTCCTTTATGCTTTATAAATTGTGGGGTAACTCAACTGCTAAAGGTCAGCCTCTCACCACTTGTGCTGAAGTCCTGCTGATCACAACCTGTACTTTTTAATGACAATAAACTTTCTCATAATTTGTTCTGATTTTACATTTCACAGGGGAATGATACAGAGGTGGCTTCTTAGAGAAAGGGAGGAAGGCTTAGTCTTGAGAGTACGCTACAAGTGGATCAGGCATTCCTGAACAAAACCTCATGGGAGAGGTTCTCTTAGCACTTGAGATACTGCAATGTTGCTGTAGCAGACCACAGTGCCCTGTTAAAGTGAAGTGAGGATGCAAGAGATAAACCAGGACAGGTGGTGGTGGGCCATGCATTCTTTCCTTCACAGTGGTACCTGCTTTTCCTTCACTAAACAGGTATGGCTGCTAAAGTTAAATTTATGGGTGTGGAAATGTTTATCTGGAGGATAGGGAGGTAATGAGAGTCAGGCACACAAGGTCTACTCTACCAGGTCTTTAGGCTAAGCAGAGAATCCATTTATTTATGCAACAAATATTTATTCAGGTCTTACTATAAATGCTTGTTACTATGCTAGGCTCTAGAAATAGAGAAGAACTAAATACCCATAATTTTTGCTTTCATGAACTTTATGGTCTAGCATGGAGACAGATCTTTATTTGCTTTGATGCCAGTTTATTGGTTTCTTTTTCACTAAACTAGTGATTCTTCAATTCTGTAGGATTTCCAACCTCCACATGGGAAGGGAATTTGGAAAAGCAAGGAAACAATATAAAATGTCCATTTTTAATTTTGTCAAATAAGGACAATTTTTTAAAAAGGGACAGGCATTTAACATATCAAATAAGAACAATCTCAGAGAAATAGGCCTCCAAATAGAAATAGGAAGCCTCTGGGCAGGACTATGCCTAGGACACTGGACTGGGTCACTTCCTTAGAAAACACCTCACAAGCTTCTCAAATTTAAGAGGTTGGGAGAGACATCCACCTCTCAATGGGAAGAGCCTCCAAAATAAAAGTAGTTGAGCATATTCATTCTTTCCTTTACTGGTTCAGTAGATGTTCCCTGAGCTCCTACCATGATCCAAATGCCTGCCAGGCACTGGAGATACACAGAAAAGGGCACAGTCTTGCACTCTCAGAGCACACTAGCCCCAGAGGAAGGAGAATCAAGGTGGCCACTTGGGTTTGCCAGTAGTGTGTCAGTTCCAGCAATGAAAGTCTTGTGTCCTGAAAACCCACAAGCCCCAGTGAAACTGGGATGACTGGTAACTAAAAAACAAGCATTAATGAAACCATCTCACATTCATGTAATTACAAACCCTAAGTGAATGAAGGGAAACAGAAGGTATTATGAGAGCACAGAGATACAATATCTAATCTAGCCTAGAGGCCAGGAAAAGCTTCAGAGAGTGATATGTGAATTAAGATATAAAACAGACATGGAATTTACTCAGGTGGGTGAGTGTGTTTGTGTGTGCCTGTGCCTGTGTGTATGTGTGTATGAGCCAGTCAGCCGCAAGGTGTGTATACTAACTGGTCCTCATTTTGTCAACCTGTCTTTGTCAGTGAAAATTTTGACACACACTAACAGTAAAAACTCCTGCTCTCAACTGGACTGTAGAGATTCGGGGTGAACAAAGCAGTCCATATTTATAACTGTGTTCATAACTCGAGATTTGGACAGATAGACAGACACCCACCAAGGTCAAATCATCTCTTTTTGTGCCCCAAAACTCCTCTCTCCAAGAACTCTCAACCCCACCTGACAGCATAGCCTTGTCGAAGTGGTGTAAGTCGTCCACAGTCACACAGCTAGTACCTGGCTGAGGGACTGGAGCTGAGGCAGATGTTGTCCTCAGACCTATCCCCACATATTTCTGTTTTCTGTTCTCCACATACTCCTCAGGAAGGACTCATATCTGCCCAGCTCCCATCCAGGTCAGAGGAAGTGTGTTGTGTCATCCCAGCAAGCCTTCACTAGAGCACCGTGGATCTTACTTGGCTCTGTCCTCAGACAATTTTGAGCTGATGCCTCTTTGTGCTCATTCATCTGGCATGGCACATGCTTCCCATCAGACATTCCAAGTAAAGTGAGGAAACAAAGAGAATGTCCAATCTTTCTCAAATCCTGTGCTTTTAAAGGAAACGAGTAACAGTTTGTTTTGAGGAAGAGGGAATTACAGAATGCACATTTGTATATTTATATATTCTTTAATCCTTTGCAGTAAACCTAAATATTTGAAAATATTTTTGTGAAAGCTCCTCCCAGGCTGATGGCTATCTTGGCCTGAAGCTACTCCACCATCCAAAAGGAGAGAGCTGATTGCACAACAATGAGACAGTTTATTCTATGTCAAATACCAAATAAACATTTGCTCTCCTGAAACTGAGACCTGCAGGATGGAACACTGAAAGGACTGAGCAACCACAGCTCAGAGTAACCAGAGCTAGGAAGGAGGTTTCATATTTGCCCTTGGTCTTATTTTAGTAGCCTCCTTAATTATAATATAGCAGTAAAGTGTATCATATTTTCAGATGTTAAAACTTGGAAGGACTGCTTATTATGGGACATGTCCCAGTTAAGAATCAAGACTACATCAAAAAGCTAGCAAGCAAAATTGAATAATGAATCAGTTCATTTTTTTAAATAAAAATCAATTTTATTTCCATATACTTGCAAAATACAATTTGAAAATGAAATTAGGAAAGCAATTCCACTTATAATAGTATCAAAAAGAAGGTACAGGGGTATTAATTTAACAAAAGAAATACAGAACTTCTACTGTGAAAACTACAAAATGTTTTAGAGAAAGTTTAAATCTAAATAAATATAGAAAAAAAGTCCATGCTCAGTGTGATGGCTGAAATGGACTGTCAACCTGACTGGCCTAGGAATCTGCCCAGGGGATTAATAAAGCACATGGCTGGGTGTATTTGGGTAGGTCATAGAGGCATGGCATTGGGGTCTATGTCTGTTCCTTGACCCTTCCTCTTCCCCTGATGTGCTTTCAGGCCAATTTGAACTAAGCATTTTTACTTCATGACATCCTTCCACTATGATGTTCCTACCTAGAGTCAGCTGATTATGGACTGCAGCCCCTGAAACCATGAACCAAATTAATCCTTTTCTCCTTTATGGTGTGGGTGTCAGGAATTGTGTCTTATCAATGGGGAACCTAACTAAAACATTCATGAATCAGAAGATAATATTTTTAAAGATGTTTATGGTTCACTAAATTAATTACAGATTCAATGAAATCCCCATTAGAATTCCACATAGCTTCTTTGTAGAAACTAAGCAGCTGATTCTAAAATCCATATGGGACTGCAAGGTCCTATATTAACAAAAGCAATTTGGAAAGTAAACAGTACAGTGAAAAGGTACTAGCAATATTTTCTTCCACGGGATGGGTATCTCTTGTCTTTAAGATTTTCTAAGATTCAAGATGTTATTTCATCTCAGCTAGTCAATCAGAACTCTAGGAAGCTATTTCAACAAAGTCTGTGCCTAGGGTTTGTGTAATTTGGACTATCTCTGGGGGCTTCTACAAGTACCCGCTTGTTCTGTCACTTTGGTAATATGTCTTAGCTTACTGAGAGATTTTTTAAAGTTGCAGCTTCCTGGGTTAAATGTAATGATTACTCTCAACATCTTACATTAGCTGAGTAAATATTCAGCAAATACTTGTTGGATGCATACTGAACTCAAACTACTGTCCCAAGCATGAGAAGATATGGCAACCTGGGCTTCAGCGTTGTGTGGTGACAAGAGACTTTGTCCTCTAAGGCTGACAATCCGGTAGGAGCTGGAGATCAGGATGGGCTGGGGGATCACTCAGTATCAAGTGACTTGTGAGTACTCACTGCCCAAGATCAAAAATGGTGTATTGGGATTAGAAGGCTCTTTCCTCCACTTCACTGTACCCATGCTGGCTCCGGGACTGCCTGCCACTGACTGAGTTCCATCTAAGGCTCTTCTCCAATCCACTAAGTTTCCCTGTGTGACAAACCCCAGATGCCTGCTCACATCTCTTTCTGGAAGAAATAACTGGTGCAGTGCAGGGAGCTGTTCCAGCTCCATCTGTTCTGCCTCCCCCCGTCATTCTGCGGCTGGCCTGGCCTAAGCCTCTGGCAAGGGCAAGAGGCAGGCTCCAGGCGCCAGCTGTCCTGGGACAGAACAAGAGGTTTTGTTTTGAATGTTTCAAGCCAGGTCAAGATCTTTAGAGGGTAGCCATAGGCATGTATGAGGCTGGGTATTTCCATGGTGGCTTACCTCTCTTTCCAAATGGATTGTACCACTGTTTTACTAGAGAAAAACCATTTATACACATTCCTGCCAACTCCAAGATCACTGCCCAGTACAAGAAGAGCACAGAGAAATGTGAACTCTTTATAAATGTGGACTCTTAACATTCTCCTCTAGTTTTGATCTTTTCAAATTCAATTGCAATGAGCTATTAACATGTCTGCCTCTTCTATGGACAAGGAAGATAAAGCCATGTCTTATCTTCAAGACAGTGAACATGAAGTAATATGCGCACAGACTTTGCAGTCAGTCAATTCTAGGTAATTATAATTAGGTCGCTTACTAGCCATTGAAATTGAGTCTTTCTGAGACTCAGGTACTTCATCTACAAATGAGGGAAATCTCATCAACCAGATATACCTACATCTTGACTAGTACAGTGTGGATAAGGACCTTAGATACTTATCTAAGGTCCTTATCCACACTGTACTAGTTTCTTGTCTACTTCTTGGGATAGTGGAAGTTTGAGTCCAAAAGCCTGGGCTCAATCATGAGCTTTGCGTGTCTGGTAGGGTCTTCCTCCTCTTCTAGATCCTTTCATGTTTATTTCTTTTTTTTTTTTTTTTTTTTACTTCCTACACTTCCTGGGGTTAGCTCATCCACTCCACATGTGTAATGACAGTTGTTAAGCTGTTGAGTACACCATTTTCATCCCAAACTCTGTGCTTCCTCCCGAGTTCCACACTGGGTACTTGAGCTGATAGTCAGTCACATGTCCAATATATAACTTGTACTCTTCTTCCCAAGGGACACTCTTGTTTTGAAACCCTGTCTCAGGATACCATTCTCAATTTGTTCAACTTTCTCATTATATTTCTCCAGGTCACTCTGTTCTGTCCACTCTTTTTGTTTCTCCTTATTGCCAGTGTGTTAATCCAGTCTCTTGACTGGATTATTGCCCCAGTGATTAAACTAGATTAAATTTGTTTCTATGCCTCAAATACTGTCTTCCATCCACTGGTTCTCAATTCCTGCCCAAACAGTCTACATTTCAGGCCTCTGGAATAATGACCCTTTTAATATACTCAAAATTAATTCTGTCATTTCCCTACCTTAACTCCTTCAGAAGTTGCCATGACATAAAAGACCCTCTCTGATCTGTCTGCTACCCATTTATCTGGACTAATTACATATGTTATCGTTTCCCCAATCCCTGGTCCCATAACTTTTACTGAACTAAGCACATCATAGGCTAGGACCCAGCCTTACTGAACAACTTGAAATTCCCCAAGTGTACCATTTTCCTCCTCATAATGTCTTTCTGACTAGTAGGTACTCCCTCTCACCTTCTCTTGGCTAACTTGGACATGTCTTTATTATTTCTGTGGAGATGTCCTTTTTAAGCTCTGACTTCTACCACAATGCAGGTTAAGGTAGTTCTGCCCATGTCTTCCCTTAACTTTACATACTTCTTACATTGTAGGTTTTAATAACACACTATGTGCCTGCGTGTACATATTTATAAATACTTGTGCAAAGTGTACTTAATATATGTTGGAATCAGGGCTTGCAAGGGGAACAATTTAATACAGGACACATAATTTATAGGATTATTTTATAATAGTCACCCAAAAAGTCAAGTTCAAAAGCATGCAGGAAATCTGTCCACACACTAAAGACCCAAAGAATCCAGCTGAAGGCCTGGATCCCATGGCAATGTCCTGCATGAGTCCAGCTGAAGATTTAGAGCCCATAACAATGCTCCCCACAACTGGCAGCCAAGAACCCATGACAATGTCTCATGCAAGCGCGTTTCAAGGATCTACACTAAGAAAGCCTCAAGGTCAATAGAAGAAACTAGTAAGTTTGTGCCAGTGGGATGAAGGATCTGTACCAGCAGGCTCAGGGATCAGCACTGGAGCCAGAAAGTGATGCTCAAAGTAAGAACCAGAGATCTCCTGAAAAGTACCACAGCCATCCTCTGCAACAGCAAGGTCCCAAACTCCTCTGACAATGAGAAAAGCTGAGTCTGTATCAGGAAAGCCAGCACAACATGCTTCTCCAGGAGACTGAACAGTGCACCATCTTCCCCTCCAAAGCCAAGAAGCAATGCTCAAAGGACGGACCAGACCTCCCCCAAAGTGAACCACAGGCGTTCTCAACACCAGCTCCTTCGATGATGACAACAGCCAAGCTCATATCAGGAAAGCCAGCATGACAAGCTCCTCCAGGAGAACCAACTGCTCCAGGAGCACTAACAGCTTCCTAACAGCACCTTTTCTCCTCTCCAGTTCTGCTTTTTATAATATTGGCAATAATCCTCAGGTGGGCCTTCCACATTCAGCACCACACTGATTCAGTTCAGCTGGGTGTTACAAGTTGACCACCAGCTGCCAATCCAACACAATATATAATGTGTAATATGCTTTGTAAGACATGCCTACTATTTCATTAAGATGGCTATATCACAACATTAAGTGCAAGAACAGGAGCTGAAGCACGTCTAAGGGCTGGAGATGCAGCTCAGGGGTTGGGCATGTACTTAGCGTACACAGGACCAGGAAAAAGCAAAGCCATATCCAATAACCTTAGGTGACATTAAAGCTCAAGCTTGCCAATTTTTTTTCTCTTCTGTTTGGAAGTTCCCAAAAGGATAAGAATTCTCCAATAAAGACTCGGTCCTTCCTAGAAATTGAACTTACTTTTCCAGTCTGAGCCAAACAGAAACATATGAAACCTGTCTGCAGATATCTTCTGGAGCTTAGCAGTTTGAATAGGCTGTGAAGGCACTGAGCAGGTCTGTAAACCAATGAAACAGTCCCCAAATTTGGGATGGAAAGAGGGAGCCAAATGTTGCCTGCAGTGCCCTAAACTATTTGCAAAGTATTTTGGACTCCTTCAACTCTGAATTCTTCACTCTTTATCATTCTGAAACTCATATGTGATCACAACAGAAATGCAATACATATGTTTCTAATTTACTTATACTTAACACACCCAAACTTGCTTTGTAAGAGACAATGAATAACCAACAGAACTGAGGGGCCTTCCAAAAATTTCCCAGACCCTCCCTCCTCTGCAGAAATTTGGCCTCCTGTGTACAAATGCCTGACTGGCTTCAGTGAGTTCAGACTGGCTTTGAGCTTTTAGAGATTGAGCCATGTGACTTTGAGAACATAAAGTCACACTGTGTGTCTTTTTCACATTAATCTCTGGTATGTAAACAATTATTAGTGTCGCCTTGGACACAGTAAAGGAGGTGACCAAGTGGGACAAGGAGGGAGCTGAGAAGGAGGTAGGGTGCTGTATCCACACAGAATGAATCACAAGGACTCTCAACTCTATTGCTTCGATGTTACTCTGCAAGTCAGACCCTCAGCATTAGAATCAAGTCTCTGTTTCAGTTAAGTACCCCAGGGACAAGCGTAGCATAGAACTAATTATTAAGGAGTTCTAAAATATGGCCAAACCAATGCTCTTCCTTGCTTTGAAACTGGCTGTTAGGAAAAACAGCTCCCTCCTACAGGTTGTAGGTTTCAGTGAAAAGGATGCCTCGGGCGGCCTCCCAGCCAAGGCTGACCAGCAGGTGCAGACGCTTAAAGACGGCTTTCCCTTGCTGCACGGGCCTGGCCCTTGACTACACAGTGTTCCCTAATTCCTACTGCTAACATGTGGCACTTTCTTCTCCCATCATTTTTCATTAGTTTCTGATTTTCTCTTGCTATGATCTTCTTCTCTGATAACAGTATCTGGCCTCTGAAATCGTTTCACAGTTTGAGCAAAATATGTGTACGCTAACTACATGCCCAACCCCTGAGCTGCATCTCCAGCCCTTAGACATGCTTCAGCTCCTGTTCTTGCTCTTAATATTGGTGATATTGCCATCTTAATGAAATAGTAGGCATTTCTTACAAACCATATTACACATTATATATTGTGATGGATTGACAACTGGTGGTCAACCTGTAACACCCAGCTGAACTGAATCAGTGTGGTGCTGGATGTGGAAGGCCCACCTGAGGATTGTTGCCAACAACATAAAAAGGAGAACTGGAGAGGAGAAAAGGTGTTGTTAGGAAGCTGACTTGGATTTTCTGGCTTAATGCTCAATGATCTGTCTTAACTTGCTGTGTGACTTTGGCCCTTGAGGGTCTTCACCAGGAATATGGGGTGAATGTGACCCCTCTTATGGATTCCCATGGATAAAATGTGGCATAGTCTATTACAGATCTTGGTACAATGCCAGGTACATTCAGTGACCCAGGGAATCGTGTTAATACCATCACCTCCATACTAGCTAAAGTGTACTTCCTATTTATGGATTGAAGCTCATGTAGGAGTTTAATTTTTAGAAGACCTGACACTACCTAGACTAGAATTTTAAAGTAGGGTGCAGAAGTTGCACTGGCTCCAGAGAAGACAGAATAAACACAACCACTCAGACAGGTTAGTTTCCACTTGTAAGGCTTGTTGCTAGGAATAAGTACACCTGAAGACTTCACCTTGTTAACAGTGTATTGTATGAAGGCATCAAGAGAGCTCTGGCTGATTTATATCAAAGCATCTTTTAAGGAAAGCCAGAATTCTGTGCACAGCCCTTTGGAAGCCTTCCCCCAACACACCCACTCCTGCTTCCCAGGTTGGGGTCAGAGGAATTCAGGACACATCCATGCAGGTCTAGACCTAAAGAATCCTGATCTGCAGAACTCTTCCTCCACTTTTGGTCTAATACAAGATGAGAAGGCCAAAAAGTCTAGGCAAAGGAAATTTCCCTACATGACTACAAAAATGTTACGAAATGAGAAAGGTTCCCTACTATCTAGTGAGGTGATCAGCAGGAAGGAATTTATCCCATACATTTTCTCTATTAAAAAGATTAATGAGAGCATTAAGAAAATAGTGATGATGAGTAAGAGGAGGTTAATAGAAGGGAGGAGGCCAAGAGAAGACAGAGTATGAAACCCAGAATTCTTTGGCTACCTAATGTCACCAGAGATAGCATAAAAGTCATACATGTGCCAGTTTGTCCATGGTTGGCATAATACATGCCAGCTTCCCTTCATGCTAGGTCTGGGCAAAGCCTATGAATCCTCCACAGGCCAGTGTGCCCAGGAACCACTCAGATACCTGGTAGTGACATGCCAGAAGTCCCTCTATCATTTTGAGGTGAGTCACTCTCACATATGTCCTCCCATTAGGATGCTGGGCAAGACTGAGTCATACCCAATTTTGACAGAAAATGAAAATGAGACTCAGAAAATTAACTCAAATTCCTTCCTGGATTTACAATTGGGGCAGAACCAGGATTTAGACCTGAATCTAACTCAAGAGATTCTGTTAGATTTTGTGCTTAAAAAAAAGACTCTGTGCTTTCCTGCGATACTTTCCTGAAGAAAAAAAAATGTAGTAAAAAAGAGAGGCAAGGACACTACAGGCATACAGCACCTTTTTCCAGATTTGGTCTGGAGCCAGTCCAGCTCCTTCCTGGCCCTAAATAGAACATGTTCCTTGATGAACTCAGTGAAGGTGAAAGGATTTCCCTCCATGAGGGGAAAAAAAAAATCACACATTCCCCTGCTATCTTTTTCCACTTCTCCATATTCCATAGCAGTATTATGAGAATGTTAAGTAAGAATGTTAGGTTTAAAATATGTTTTTCTATTTAAATAAGTTCTTATAGAAGAGAAATGGTTTGTCATATAGAGACAAGAGGAACTCCAAAGAAGAAAGTGCTCAGAGGGAAAGTTGATCTGGGCGGGCTTACCCTCTGGCTGTGCTCTATAAAAGATCATACTAATATGTAAGGTATGCAAACACTGTAGAACAATCAGAAACAAATGAAATGATAGCTTCAGAGTAACAGGATTCAGCTGTGGGCAACAGCCAGGAGGCAGCTTTTGTTATGAATAGATCATCTGGATGTGAAGCAGGCCTTATTTTAACCCTTGGAGCAGGCCATCCGGGTTATGAGAATGTATCTGGGGACCATCTGGACTTCCTTAGTAGAAAAGAAAAAGGAAAAATGCAACTCTCTGTAAAATGTATGACATGATGTAGGGCAGTTATAGTCCTGAGAGGGTAGGTTAAATAGAAATAGTATAAATCTGTAAAGTATTTAGTTTCTAAGCCAATGACAATTATAATTTATCTTATTTTTTAATAAAAGGCATTGCAAAGGACCATGAGGAAGGGGAAGAAGACAATTAACATTTGCAAAGCAGCTACTGTGCTTTGTTTGCTTCATAATTCTCATCTGTAATCTTTATGAGAATCCTGCCATTACAGTTTACACATGAAGAAACTGCCTCACCAGAATTCAGACTTGTTCCTGGCCAGATGGGTACTGAGTGGTGGGATGGGATTTGATCTCATCTGCCTGACTTCATGTTCTTTTTACTGTACCTGACTACAATTCTTAGTCACTTTTCTCTTGTTGCTGAGACAAAATACCTAACACCCAAAGTAAAGGGAGGAAAGGTTTACTTAGCTCACAGCTTGTAGAGGTTTTAGTCCATAAATGACTGGTTCCAAGGCAGGGTGGCACATGGCAGAGGGCAAACATTCATGGCAACAGAAGAAAACAAACACAACAAGAGATCTTAACAATGTCTTTCTGCCCCTTTTATACTCTATCTAGGTTACTGGGAATAGGGTGGTGCCAAAGCAATCCCTGGACTGATTTAGTAATCACACACCCTTAATCCCAGTATCATACATTCTACACTCACCTACCTCTGAAAAAGCCCCATCTAAGGCTGCCATGAGGCTTTAGGGGGACATCTAGACACAAACCATAACACTCTCAGTTTCTTGGGAAACATAAAAGACACGAATATAAGGGTTTCAATGGAGCCAGGCCTTCCACTCCACGAACATTTTAGCTTCTTGTGTGTGTTCACAGAGGTAGGCCATGAATCCCTGAAAAGGGACAGGGTATGTTCTCAGAAGCAAGCTAAACTCAATTTCTGGAGACCTCTTCTCTCTACTCCTTCTGTACTCAGCCTGTGCAGAGATGAGACAAAAAGAGATTGGCTCTCAGCATCAGCCTGGTTTCCGGGAAGTGTGAATTCTGGCAGAACCCTCTGTGCACTGATACCGTGTGTGTGGTGTGGGTTTATTTGACACTGGTCTGGCAATCTGAGAATTTGGCTCTCACCTGAGAGATGTCAGGGTCAGGAATAGGAGTTATTTTTCCACTTCACTGCCTGCCTTGTGGGGTGATGACTGAGTACTCAGCCCTAGGAGGAGGAAACAACCTTCCACACCTTCCTCTGGGGGGACTGAATCACATGGGCTGGTAAGACTGTGACCTTGGCATGAAGAAAGGTGTCTAGGTGAACTGGGGCTAGGCTTTGCAGCACCATGTAGCAAACTTCAAGACTGTTGAAGCCTGGCTTCCTCATGCACTAAAGACAGACAAGACTATTTTCATTCCAGGATATTCAAGGAAATTAAAAGGAATGCTAGAGAAGGTCCAACATACAGCCTGCACACAGTGAATAACCAACAAGTGAGAGATGATGATTTCACTTTGTGTACTCTACTTTTTAAGCTAGGAAATGTTTACCTTTTCCTCAGTTGAAAGTAAAGATTGGTCTGGTTAATCCAGATAAAATGCAAACAACAAAACTGGCAGTACAGGGGAGGGGATGGCCAGAGAGGTAGGTTTGAGTGGAAGAAATCTAGGTTGCATTTTTCATGTTAGGCCAAAGGGATTCCAAATTTTCAATTTGTGTCCCTAATAGGTTTATGGTAAAAAGATATCTGATGTTTATACTTCAGGTATTTGCATTCACTGAGGCTCTGCACTCATCTTTCCAGTTCACATAATAGCTACCTCCTAGGACGGTAAACTGAGATCTTCTATGCAAGGCACCTGGGTTGGTTCTCACACAGAACAGGTGCCCCATGGAGGGGTAGAAGTATCTGGTGCATCTTGAGAACTAAGACTATGCAGAAAAGAGACACTTTACACATTGCTTCAACATTTATTTGGGTGCCTACTATGTGTCCTGGGGAAATAGATGAAAATAATTATTTTCCTTGTCCTAGTTTTTAATGGAGTTGGGATGTCTGACAGTTAATCCAAAAATAACAAGAAATTCTGATAAGCGTATCAATAAGATATAACTCATTAGTACAAGGATAGCTTGAATAAGGCAACATGGTTTGGACAGAATATGGACTATACAGTAATACAAGAAAGCATGCAAGTGTTGGACTGACATATATGTCAATCAAAAGACTGAGTAGTTATATTTGTTCTACCTCATTTAAAAATTATTATGGACTCCTAAAAGAGGTATCTTTATTTATTTTACAAACGAGGATTTATATAACTTGCCCAAGGCCAAGCAGCCACCAGGCACATGTGAAAATAGAAGATAAACCTATGAGTGGAAGGGCAGAAGTGGACCCTCAAGGACATTCACATATTTGTCTTCAAATTCACATATTTGTCATTTTGCTTTTATTGTGATTTAGTTTAACTAAATAAAAAAGTTCACACAAGTTAGTAAAAAGACAGGAGTGTTAGCTGCATGGCTGATGATAAGGGTATCAGATAATATTATAAGGCCTCCTCTTCCTCACTTCTGGGGCTGGCCTGCTCAGCATTCTGTCTGCCCAGGGCTCCTTCTGCATCATTCACATACAATGACTGCAGTCATAGAAGAATACAGAGTTCTGGAGTCTGTGCTCGCCCACACCACCACAGTTCCCAGCTGAAATGCGCGGAGAGAGCCAGGTATTTCCCAGCTACTCCCTGAGGGCAGTGTGTGCGCACCAGGACCCCGCCACCATTACAGACAGAGTCCTGGCCTCCTTGCTCCTGCGGCAGAGAGGAGGATTTCACTCAGAAGCCGCAGGAACTTCTCTGGCGATGGGCAGGGTGAACAAACTCTCAGCCCCGCGCGACCTGCGCCGAGAGAGACAGTGTTCCAGGGAGTCTGTGCTCGCCCACACCACCACGGTTCCCCACTGAAACGCAGAGAGAGAGCCAGGTATTTCCCAGCCACTCCCTGAGGGCAGTGCATGCACACCAGGACCCCGCCACCATTACAGACGGAGTCCTGGCCTCCCTGCTCCTGTGGCAGAGAGGCGGTTACACTCAGAAGCCCCAGGGTCTTCTCTGGCTGCGGGCAGGGTGAACAGACTCTCAAACCTGCATGCCCTGTGCCGAGTGAGCGAGTGCTCCAAAAGGCGCTGACCTGCGATTCGAGTCTGAGCTTTGCCTTTGCCCAGACCCCTTACCCAGTCGAAGGCTGGGAAAGTCTGTAACCGATACCCATCTGGGCTGCAGCTGGTTCCTGTACGTATCATGATCTGACTGGAGACACAGATTCAGGTGGTTCACAAACTGTAGATCCTGCAGTTTGGATCTGAATTATGCCTGTACCGTAAATTACCTGGGGACATAGATCACGGACTGGGATTGCCACACCAGTGCAACCCTAGTCAGGTTGTGCACATGCCCTGAACTGCAAGGGGACATTGGATCAGACGGTCGGCCATCAAACGACACAAGTGCCCGTGTCTGAGAACGGGGAAAACTAGATATAAATCAAAAACTGCTGGAAAACCCGAGTCTAAGTAGCGCTACTCAGAGGTCACCCAGGGGCAAACCTGAACAACAGGAAAAGTAGAGACACTAGTAGTTTTGGCTGAGCAGCTACTGAAGAAGGAAACTGAGCTTTCTGCATCCGGTAGCAAGCACGCCAAAACAAAAGACTAAAACACAAGCCCAGAACTCTACCCCAATCAGAACAAGTACAGGAGACATCGACATAGGAGAACTTGGTAAACACATGCCTGGAATAGCTGAAATGATTGCAATAGACGTAAAGAAACAACTCCATAAGGCCATAGAAGAGATGAGATCAGAAATAATCTCTCAGGCAAAAAGTGAAATGACAACAATAATAAAGGAAATGCTCAAAAAATCTGAAGAAGAGATATATAAGAAAATAGAAGAACAAATTTCTGCATATCGGTTGTAACTATAAATGTAAATGGCCTCAATTCTCCAGTCAAAAGAAACAGACTAGCAGAGTGGATTAAAAAACAAAATCCAACAATATGCTGTACACAGGAAACACATTTCACTGAAAAGGAAATCCACAGACTAAAAGTCAAAGGATGGAAAACAATCCTTCATGCAACAGGAACCCAGAAAAAAGCAGGGGTAGCTATTCTGTTTGCAGACAATATAAACTTCAAACCGACAACAATCAAAAGACATAAAGAAGGTCACTACATACTAGTCAGGGGAAAACTGCAAGAGGATGAGATAACAATCATAAACATCTATGCACCAAATACTGGAGCTCCAAATTATATAAGACAAATCATAGCAGGCATGAAAATCCATATAATTAATAACACTATCGTAACAGGGGATCTTAACACCCCATTGACACAAAGAGATAGGTCAAGTGGACAAAAAATCAGCAAGGAAATAACAAATCTGAACCAAAGCTGCAAACAAATGGACTTAGTAGATGTATACAGAGTGTTCCACCACACAACATCAGACTATACATTTTTCTCAGCTGCACATGGGTCATTCTCTAAAATAGACCACATCTTAGCCCATAGAACATACCTTCCAAAATGCAAAACAACTGAAATTATCCCATGCATATTATCTGATCACAGTGCAGTGAAATTGGAAATTAATGACAGAAGGAACTCCAAAAACTCCCATAGAACATACCCTCCGAAATGCAAAAGAACTAAAATTATTCCGTGCATATTATTGGACCACACTGCAATGAAATTGGAAATTCACAATAAAATGAACTCCAAAAACTCCATAAACACTTGGAAATTAAATAGCAACCCCTGAACAACCAATGGGTCACAGAAGAAATTAAAGAGGAAATTAAAAAATACCTACCAACAAATGAAAATGTAAATACAACTTACCGGAATCTATGGGATGCAATGAAAGCAGTCCTCAGAGGGAAATTTATAGC
>NW_004955464.1:375988-442768 GCF_000276665.1 Chinchilla lanigera
CATTGTTAATTCCCTACCACTTTGTTTGTAACTCTGTATTGTCTGTACTGTGCTTGTGATGTTGTAAAATGTTGTATGTGTGTTAATGTTTCCCTCCTTTTATCTTTAAAAAAAAAGAATACAGAGTTCTGTAGTACTTGGCTTGGTCCTGACCCTGCAAACAAGGCTAGGGCTGGAGACTGACCATATCCTGATCAAACTGTTAATTTTTCACAAATCAGACATGGAATTAGGGCTGTAGGAATAAGGGCAGGACCATGAGCACCTTGCAGGGAGATTGAAACCAGGGCCCTCCTTGGGACTGCTGGCTGCTCAGCACACCTGAGGGTGGCATAGCTGGGTGACTTCAACACGAGGGGGGTCCTACAGATGGCCTGACACTCTGTCCAAGCCACTGTCATGTGACAGTCCCCATATTCCAAGATGCACGTGCTGTATTGGGCAAAGATGCATGTGAAAGCCAACCAAAGAAGAGGAGAAAGCTTATTTTTAGGTATGAAGGCTGATCATAGGGTGGGCTTAGTTACAGCTTCTGACTGCTGAACAGCTTACAAGCTCAACTCAGGTGTAAGGTTGACTGAGTACAGTCCCTCTCCTCTCTCCTGCCTTCCTTTTTTTTGAGGGGAGTACATATTTGATGCTGGGGATTAAACCAAGGGTCTTGTGCACACAGGAAAAGATTCTACCACTAAACCACATCTTCAGCCCTGGAGTATAGTATCTTTCTATATTTGCTTGTTTGGTTTTGGTTTTTTGAGACAGGGTCCTGCTATGTAGTTTAGGCCTCTAACTCATAGTGATCCTTCTGCTTCAGCCTCCTGAGTGCTGGGATGAAAGGCATGCTCACCACACTTTGGTTCCTGAGTATCTTTTTAAAAGCCCTGTAAAACCATTTGTCATACTTACCCCTGTAACTGACTTTCTGTTGCTCTTAACTAACCTCTATGATCTGGTGGAGAACTCCTCTGTCCGCTCATCCTCCCTTCACCTACCAATCACACTTCACCATCAACCCCTCTGTCCTCTGTCACCCACACATACCTACCCTCACTCCTTTTTCCTATCATCCAAGCTTCCAAGGCAAAGACAACCCTCACAGCCTTCAAATTAAGAAAATAACCATAAAGAATCAAACTCAAACATAAATAATGAAAACATTAAAGTTCTATAAGGAGGTAGAGGATCCTAGCAGAGACTTATTTCCCCTCTCAGTGACAACTTCAGAAGAGGTGATTTTCTACGTGTACTTCTCTCCTGGATACCAGCTGTGCTACAGCCAAAGTAGGATGCTGGCCACAAAGATCCCTCATGGTCCACCCCAGGGTAAGGAGATTCCTTAATGGAAGCTGTTACTGATAAGCTGTTTGCATGACTGCTGGAGACAGATTTACAGAGTTCTGTGAGAACCTATCCTTATCTTGCTCATTTTGGTCAGGAGCAGGAGCCTGTGTGTTTTTTATGATTCAGTCAAACCCAAAAACCCCAGGGTCTTTCAAGTTGTTCTCAGCTGACTGTCAGTTCTTTTGGTGAGAGACAAACAGATTGAAGTTTCTTGCTACCTTGTGATGTAGCTGTGTGTTGAACTCTGAAAGATGACAGCTGCTGTATTATTCCTGCAAGTCAACCTCTTCCAAACTGAGAATCACCAGATGACACTTACACAGTAGAGTTCTGTAGCAATGACATCCACCACTGTCCCTGATACATCCCTGCTCTGCTGGGACTGAACATCAGGACATGGACACCCACCATCTCTTGAGGCTCTGGCAGTCTCACCACGTTCATATGTCCAAACTGGTAAGTCCTCACCCCGACATATTTAAGACTAAACCCCTGGATCAACCACACTTTTATAAACAGAGTGTAAGAGGTATTGACTCCCCTTCTCCTATAGTGACATCTTCAACAAAGTACACAGAGGCCACATTAATGTCTGGGCTCAGTCATAATAGGCTGCTTGTAAGTTACAGCTGGTCCTGTCCAGGGAAAGTGCAGTTGGCTGGGATGAGCTGGAAGCCAAGCAGCCGTTGGAGCTCAGAGATAAGCATGTCCTTGTCGGTGGTGCTCAGGCAGCTGAACTTCTGCATCAGCCTGGAGTTGAGGTCTACCACCATGCCCTCCACTGCACGCCCAAACACCCACTTCCCTGCCTCCCAGGAACCTACAGGGAGGGCTGGGACACTGCTTCTGTGAGGTAGGCCCAGGCCTCTGAAGCCTCACAGGGATAAACTCAGCTACTCACTCTTTCCCTCTAAGCCCTCTGTCCTCCTCCAGTGCTGCTACCTTTAAGGCCCTTTTTTAACATGCTAAGGAGTGGAATTGTTTTTTTTTAAGGCAAAGAGAAAAAAAAATCCCCATTCACATTTTGGCTGCTTTGTAGCTAGAAGTTCCCCACTCCTTGCCAACATCCTCAAGCATCTATTCAGGTTATCAGGCCAAATGTTCACAGTGATTCACTTCAGTTTGTTTCAGTTCACAAGTAAATGTAAAAGGTATGCTCATTATCTGCTCTGCTACTTGGCAGTTCCTGGTTTCCCCATGGAACAGGCCTTCCTTGGCCCTCTAGAGTGGCCAAGCTCTAGATCCACTTCATGTGTATCAAGAAACCAGTATGTGTTGTTTCTTCTCTCTAAGTCAGAAATTCTACACAAAGGAAAAGAGACTTTACCCAAATATATTTTCCCAGAAAGTCTTTCACTGCCTTATCTCATTCTGTTCACTGACTCTTCCTCGAATCCATCACTCCATTGCCTTCTGCTTCCCCATGCTTTGAATGTACCAAACCTACTTTGACTTTGGACTTTTAAACAACCCAAACACCTGAGGCACAAAAGCCAACACACACACAGTGAGCCTTGGACACATCAAAGGGGAAGGTGCCAGCTGCTCCAGACCTGCCTGTGCTCTGATTCAGGGAAAAGCTAGCTGAGGATCTTCATCTCTTCTGTCACTCATGTTGTCTCATGGCATGTATTGGAATGTAGCTTTCCATCTCTTGGCTCTCTTTGGAACCTTTGGCTCAGTGACACTCTATCCATGAGCTCTCTTGCTCTGGAGGTCTTGGTGAGGATGGCCTTCCAGAACAAATTCCTATCAGGATCGCACCTGGCACCAATACCCTGTGCAAGGGGATCTGCAATGTGGCCAAAGGCAAAGACATTTTTCCACTGAGGAAAATAGTCCCATATTAAGTGTATCCCCATTAAACTTCCATCCTCCCAGTCTAAATTAATGCCCCTAAAAGGTCTCCATGGTATAGACCAGTGGTGGCTGCAGCAGGCTGTCTGTATCATTGAAAGCTCCAAAAGGTTCACCACCACTGGTACAGAAACTTTCCATACAGCTTTCAGGATCAATAGTTCAATCAATCCTTGAGAGACCTCCAGAAAGTGAGAAAGATCTTCATTTTTTATATGGATAAATGGGAGCTCTGAAAAGTCAAATGAATCACCCAAGTTTACCTAGATACAAAGTGTCAGTGTAGAAACTAAGACCCTTCTTTTTACTTCTAAGGACAGCGTACTTCCTGTTGACATAATATTGAAAAGTAACATATAAGATTTCAGGAAAGTAAGAAACTTCTTTGTTATGTCCCTAAAGCCATCATCTTATGGTCTCCTGTAGGATGATACATCAGAAAGAGTCTTTAATTTTGGGAAGGACATGCTATAGCTAGTTATGCACAGCATTAAAGTATATAAGGCCCGCCTGTTTTCTTGGAGGCGGCCCCTACCAATCCCGTGCCTGTCGTTCCTTGCTGCAGCTTTGGGACAGCATCTGAGCACTAGAGACACCAGCATGTACTTGCAACACTAAGGCATGGTGGGACCTTGAGAAGCTTGGCTTCTCAAGCATGGAGAACCTTCAAGAGCACTTTCAGGATCCCCCTAAAATATATGCATTCAACATCACCTCATCTCTAGTGTTCATCCCTTTGCACACTTGAACCCAGGTGAGTGATTGTTCCATTCAAGATTTACAGAAAGCCAACTTGGTGTCAGGACCAGTATGAGACAACATGGAAATGAATGGTCCCTGACACTTGCACTTGAGGAATTTGCAGCTATGTGATCAAGAAAGATATAAACAGGTAAATATTAACAAGTGTGGAAGAGCATATGCTGTGATAGAGCTTTGTACCATTTAAGTAACAGCTACTCCAGCTAACAGAGTCTGAATGCTCCCAGGAAAGGAATGTTAGGTATCTGAGCTAAGATGTGAGGCTTAAGACATGAGTCAGCCTAGAGGAGCAAGTAGGGAGGGGTACAGCAGGAGGAAAAAGGAGGAGAGTATAGCCTGTACTCTAATTCTCAGTTGAGGGAAACAGAATATGATGGGAATGGTTCGACCTAGGTCTAGAGCACTCAGCCTGGGCCATGCTGTGAAGGGGATCAGCAGACTTACCAAGGGTTTAAAAGCCAGTACTGTAAGGGCAATGGACAGGAGAAGGGATTTCACCCAAGACCTTTTTCTCTCTCTCTTGGTTTGTCATCTGTAAATAAGATGATATTTAAAATTCCTTCTGGGTATCCCAATCTGATGATCATCAAATGCATCATCAAAGTTATAGCATTATTTTTCATGTTTTAAAAAGTTTATAGCTAAACATAATAAATAGGTATCTAGAAGATCATTCAAACTCTAGTAAGAAGTGATTTAAGTTCAAGCGTCTTTTACTTACTAAGCATGCAACTAACTTTCCCACACTAATAACTCAGGGAGAACTCAGAAGGTCCCTATTAGGATTAAACACCAAATATTTCAAAATACCTCTACCATTGCTGTAACTCAGCAAGTGTCTATTGGCTATTAACTGGATAGGGACAGTGTGGCTTAAGATACTCTATTTTTGGATAAAAAAAATTGTGGTACTTTTATGTAATGGAATATTACTCAGCTATAAAGACAGATAAACTCGAGGTTTTTATAGATAAATGGTCACAACTAGAGACCATACTCATAAGTGAAATAAATCAGACCTGCATGTGTAAGCATCATATTGACTCACTAGTGTAAGACCTGAAAGAGTGAATAAAAACTAGGAGGAAAGACAGACATTGTGAAACGAAAGGAAAATGTTCAAAAGTAAAGGGCAACTGGGGTGTGGGAAAGGAAAGTGAAAGAAGGGGAAATTATGTAAGTGTGTATATACAGGATAGCTATCATAGTTGTACTACTGTCTTCTATTGCTCTACAGAAAGGAATAGTTAATGATTCTTTGATCAGTCTTGAATGCCTCTATTTGTTTTCCTGAGAAACCACTTTGAAGATATCAATAAGTAATACAACAACCATGGTTAATTTCCTATAACTTTGCCTGTAACTCTGTTTTGTTTGTATTGTTCTTACGCTATTTTGTAAATGGATGTCTGTCTGTTAATACGTTTTCCTTCTATTTTTTAAAATTAAAAAAAAGATACTCTATTTGTATGGTATGTTTATTACATACCAGGGCTTAGACATGTGGCATTTAATGAGCCACAGTTATAGCTCTCTAGAGCTCAAGCTCTAGTGGCAGAGACACACAATTAATACACTTTTGCAAATGAAATATTGTAAGTATAACAGACACAGGAATAAAGTACTACAGTAACAATGAGGAAGAGGAGACTATTTTTGCCTGAGTTTACAGGTAGAAGCTCAGGCAAAGTCAGGGTAGTTATTTAAATTGATGACCATTAGTTCATAAATAAACAGTTAGATATACTATTTGATGTCTTTCATACTCTATAAGTTGTAACACAAGTTGATTTCCAGGTTCAATTTTATCCAATAAAGATGTTCTCAATTAGGAATCTTAATGAATTTAATGAATCTTAATAAAATTCCCCCTCAAGCAAATGGTCTCAGAGAATAAAAATGTGGAGGATGTAAAAAAAGAAATGAGGAAAAGAACTCGTTCTTCTGTAAGTTTTTAATTTTTCCAAGTTTTGTCATAAAATATGACTGTCTTAGCCAAGAGCATACTGGGGATTTTACTAGTAAGGCACAGAAGTAAAGTACTGACAAGCCTCATTTCTCAAACCACTACAAGGGAAGACATAAACTGACCCCATGGGTTCAACAGCCCAACTCATTCCATCTACATAAAATCAGATGAAAAGTGTGTTACTGACCACCACCATCTAGGCCTGGAAAAGGCCACTCAGAGGAAGAGCTGATCTTTTTTCACTAACCAGCAAATGAAATATGCTCACAATGAGTGAGTGACATGTACCTTTTGATGATGAAGAAGCAGGAGAAAGAGAAAGAGAAGGAAAAAACACATGTGGCAGGATTGAGACACTGAAATATCTAGATTAAGTGTTTATTCTGTTGTGTGGAGTTTCAAGACAGCTACTTTATTTACCTTGTACAACGTAGGCACGACCTGCAGTGGACAGAGCTGTCATCTCCAAAACATAAAAATCAAGAAAGAGCATGAATCCGAGAGGCATCATGATGTAGTGGTAAAAGAATTTAATCAATGAAGTTGATTAAGGTACAGTAGAATCTAAAGCTGAGTTCTGGGGAAAGAGAATGAAACCTGACTCTGGCAGTGCCACAGAGGAGGCAGAGTGGAACTGGAGTCTCAGAGGATGCACAGGATTTCAACAGGCTCAGCTGGGGCCAGGGCGCAAAAGGAGGAGGCAAAGGGCAGCTTTCTGGCCCAGAGGAACCACATGTGGAAAGAGTAATGCAAGGTAGGAAGCACTCCTTCACTGCAGAAATGTTTGTATATTGTGGGAAAATGAAGCCCTGTTTTCTTGGAACTATAGTCTGGTGAAGAGTAGGATGACAAAAATAAATACACATTGAAATATATATCAGCTGGTGATATACTGTGTCAAATATGAAACAGGACAGTGCAATGAAGGTAAATATTGGGTTGGTCTGGGTAGATCTGGAAGGGAATCAGGGAATGAAGCTGCAGTTAGCAAGCACAGAGCAGAGATAAGAGTTAGTGTGAAGTGTGGCAGGGCTGTGCTGTGTCTGTCATCAAGAGCACAAAATCAGTGAAGCTGGAGTCATGGGACAAGGAGGAAAGTGACAGGAAATAAGGGTAAAAAAGTAAGAGTGGTTGGGTTTGCAGGGCCTTCTTAACCCTTTTGCAAGACACTGGCTGTAACCTTCAGTAAAATAGGAAACTACTAAAAGGCTTTGAGTACAGGAATAGCCCAGTATCAGTTGTGTGGGAAGGTGTTCCTCCCTGGGTGTCATGATGAGAATAAACTACTGAACAAGGGTGGAATCAGGGAACCCCGTCAGGAAACTATAGATGTTTGGCCTGGCTGGTTCCCAGTGACTGGATTCTGATCATATTTTACTGATAGAACGGACAGTATTGACTGATGGACTGACGGACTGAGAAAAAGAGAGGGTAGGATACTTGAAGGTGTTCAGACCAGGGCAATTGCTAGAATGCACTCTCCTTTTCTGTTCTAGAAAGACAAGAGAGGAGATTTTAAAGGGTGGAAGGAATTAGCAAAGTGGATTTGGCAAGTTATGTTTTAGGTGTCTGTTAGAAAACCAGGAAGAGAGGCTGAATAGGTAATTAGCTGCCTTAGTCAGGATATCTGGGGAGAGGTCATCCTGGATAGACACAGTCCATAGGTAGTCATTTAAGTCATGAGTCTTGGTGAGGTCACCAAAGAGGTGAGGGCAGACAGAAGGGAAGAGGTCTGAGAGGCTTAGAGGTTTAAGGTTTCCCAAAACTTAGAAACTGAGGGAGGGAGAAGAATAAGACTCCAGGACCAGAAGGGCTGGAGAAAAAGATCAAACAAGAGGCAAGGCCAAGGTTGGGCTCCACTGTACTTGACAGTGCCCACAGATCCACCTGGAGAAGGTCTGCCCTTGGGTTCAGTGATAGAAAGTAACAGAAATAAATGCTTAAGAGTTATTTTCATAGAGAACTTTGCACTGATTGGACTCAAGAGAAATCAGGAGTTTTCCTCTCCTCTCATTTAGAGGGGAGCTGTTGTAGCATGTTGCAGTTTTACATGACTCACTAGACAGTGAGCTGTGAGTGCAGCTGAAGAGAGGAAGCAGTATGTCCTGATTGAAGGGCCTATATGTGAAGGGTCTACAGGCTGCAGCAGCTCTACTCTTTTTCTCTACACCCAACTATATGTGCTGTATTTGTTCCATGCATTGTTCTTCCTTATTCCTGGATGAAATTTCAAGTAAGTCTATACTACACTCTTAAATAGCAGAAGATCCTTGGCCACCTGCATGCACTGAATGTGCACACCCTATAGCAGTAACCAATGCTCCTGTTTTGTCTAGTTGGAAAGCTGTCCTCTTATGGTTACAGCTTGTTTGAGACTTTGGGGATGTCTGCAGACACAGGCTTCCTCTCTTCCTCCTTGCTCTGCTTTCCCTCTACTGGCTCACCAGCTGCTGCCTGAGGCTGCACCATACAGGCACAGCCTTACTAATAAAGATCTTTTGAACTGCAGCTTGGGATCTGGGTTGGCTCTGTCCTCACGTATGGGGCATGTCCATATGTCCAACATTTAGTAAGGTCCTCCTGCAGAGTCACTGCAGTGCCCTCACTGGGGACCCCACCCCACTCCAGAGTAAACTGCTTACAGATTGCTCTAGGTCCCAGCAGCAGTCTGGTCACAACCAATTGTCCATTCCAGCCTTAAGGTGGCTCACCCTCCTGTTGGGATGATACCACCCCTAGAGTCGAGCCTATCTTGGATGGAAAGCTCTTAAGGTACCTGTATCTGGCTTCCTGTGCTGGAGAGATCATGCCTTGTCTTTGTCTTTGGTGAATATACATCCAGTTGCCAAAGCAGCTTCACACATTACTTCATTATCTCATACTCAAGAGCCAACCTTTTTCTTTTCCTTAGACCTCACCTGTGACTTCTTCCACCTCCACTTTGCATCCTCAAGGTGACTTTTAAGACAATTTTTACAACCTTAGTGGACCATATGTAGGTGGTCTGGCTCTGGGGCCTCTTCAAAAAGTCCAAGCTATTGTAAGACCTTGTTACATGTAGCTAGATAGAGTGCATATGGTAGGAGATAGATCGACAGAGCTGGCTAGGACAAAATAAACATTTCCCTCTGACAATGGAAAGTCATCAGAAGCTTTGTAGGTGGAGAGCCAGTGAGAAAAAAATAATCAGTTTCTGGACATGGAGTACAATAACACATGGTGAACTTAAAGTATTAAATGAAATACCTTTTGAAATGAGCAGAAATATACAAATTAGAGCCATCGTAAAGTATTTAAACTCTTAAGATACCTTATCTTTCTGTTTTATGATAACCAACCTTATTTACTTATTCAGCAATACAGATATCTACATATATCCTTCCTCAGGAATCCAACGCTGTCTTTTTGCAGATAAACTTTAAGCTTGTCATTATGCATGACCCCTATAGAGTATAATCCTAGAATTCTTAACCCTCTAACCCTTCATTGAGACAAATTTTTTAGGACTTTTGCATCAATCCAGAATAATCAGTTTCAGTCCTTCATGGATATTGTAGTCAGGGTTTACAAGGGAATGTATTTAATACAGGACACATGATTTGAAGGATTATTTTATAATAGTCACCCAAAGAGTCAAAATGCAGAAGAGAGCAATAGATCTGTCCATATTCTAGAGATTCAAAGAATCCAGTTGAGGGCGTGGATCCCATGGTAATGTCCTGCACAAGTCCAGATTAAGATCTAGAGCCCATGGCAATGTCCTCTATAAATCCAGCTGGAGGCCTAGAGCCCATAACAATGTCTCATGCACATCTATACAAAGGATCTGTACTGTGAAGGCACAAAGGTCAGTGGTGGAAGCTAGGAAGTCTATGCCAGTGGGGTAAAGGGTCTGTGCCAGCAGGCTGAGAAATCTGCACTGGAGCCAGGAAGCAACACTCAAGGTAAGCACCAGAGATCCCCTGAAAAGAACCTCAGCCATCCTCGGTGACAGCAAGAACTCAGGCTCCTCTAACAATGAAAATAGATGAGTTCATATCAGGAAAACCAGTGTGACAAGCTTCTTCAGGGGAAGCAACAGCACACCATCTGACCCTCCAGTTCTCCTTTTATGCTGTTGGAAACAATCCTCAGGTGGGCCTTCCACACCCAGAACCATGCTGATTCAGTTCAGCTGGGTGTTACAAATAGACCATTTGTTAATCCACCACAATAGACATAAATAAATAGAGACAGTGTAAGGAGACGAATAGCTAAGTTTAAGGAGCGAGGGAAATAAGTAATTATTCCATTAAAGAAAGTAGTTTATTTTGTTCTGATTAAATGATCTTATTTTTTTCTTTTCTTTTTCTATTTTAAAAAGTAAAAGAAGGATAACATAGCAATAGGGGGGCTTACCAAATTACAGACAAAGTGCTGGAAATTATCAATGGTTGTTGTTTTACATATTGTTATCTACAAGATCGTTTCTCAGGAAAACAAATAGATAAATAATAGTGAGCTACAGACAAAAGTGGTAGGTTATTATCAATGGTTGTTGTACTATACTTTGGTATCTTCAAAGTGGTTTCTAAAGAAAATAAATAGAGCTATACATGAGTGACCAATTGAATATTCATTGATTATTCTCAATGGTTGTTGTAGGAAACACACAGTAATAAACATACATCCATTTACAAAATAGCATAGGAACAATACAAACATTACAGAGTTAAATGATCTTTAATCACCTGGCTTCAGTTCAGATGAAGTTCAGAATCTAGGGGGAAAGTCTAATATCCAGCAGAAGGTTCTGTGATTGATCCATTTGTTTATCCCTTCATATGTCAAATGATGAGCAGACCATGCCAGGTGCTGGCAAGAGGTATGGAAGGTAGCACAGTGAGCTCAACTCATTGAATAAGGGGTAGGATAAGGACCTAGAATTTTTGATTCACTTTTAAAAAATATGGTAGCTTTCAACAAATATTTATTAAGGGCCTTCCATTTATTAGATGAAAAGACTGAACACCTAAAGAGGTCCCAGTCTCTCTCTTTGACACTGGGGACACAATGAATGTCAACAATCCCTGCCCTGGAAGTTTACAGCCTAGTGATGGAACTTCATGCTATAAAAAGGGACAATCCAATAACATCAACCTGGGCTGGGGATTTAGCTCAGCGGCACAGTGCCTGCCCCACAAACACAAGGTCATGAGTTTGATCCCCGGTACTGGGAAAAAACAAAACAGTAACATTAACCTTACTGGCTGGTTAAGCACAACTACTGACCATCTGTCTTGCACACTACAGAAAATTAATTTCTCAGCTTCATAAAGGATATACACACACACACATATATATATTTGTATGTATGCATGTATGTCTCTGGAATCTCCAACAAATATCATTAAGATCAGGAACAAGATGAGAATGTGTTTCATCTCTGTAACTGTTCAACATAATACAATTATGGCAAACACAATTAGGCAAAAGTTAACAGACATAAAAATATAACAAAGGAAGAGAGACAGATGAAATGTGCAGGTGAAATTATGTCACAGATATAGCTCACCACTGTCCTCCCTGCCTGGACCATTTCTTTCCCTACCCAAAGTACAACAGATGTCACTGCCCTAAGAAGCTTGCTGAGCATCCAAACTATATTAGACTACCCACCTCTGTAATTAACTGTGAAAGCCACCTTAGATGGTTCCTAAGTGTGATTAGGTTAAGGGTGTGGAGGTGGAGAAGAGCCTAAATGCAGTCATGACCATCCTTATAAGAAAGAGGCAGAGTCAGCATGACCACAGGTAAGGAGCAGCCAATGCCCAAAGAAGCTAGATATCAGTGATCCAGGCACAAGCCATGGAATGCCAGGGGCCACGGATTGTGCCTGCAGAGGGAGCATGGCCCTATGACACTTAATGATGGCGTAACAAAACTGATTTTTGGCTGCTAGGCTGTAGAACTATAAGAAAATAAATGTGAAGTTTTAAGCCACTAAGTGCATGATAATTTCTCATAACAGTAACCATAGCTTCTTGGCCTAAAAGAAAAATACAACTGGCCCTATAGCTCTTATTACTGGAAGAAAAAAATGTATCATTTCAAATTAAACAATACTTTTCCAAACAGTGAATTCTAAACTATTTCTCAAGTGTAATTTGATATAGGGTACAATAAGTGACATATTAACTCATTGGAGTGGTTGCAGCAAGCACAGGCATGACTTCCACATAGCTTGTTATTTCTTTCTCCCTCCATACTTTTTCCCCTTACCTTCTTTCTTTCTAGTTTTAAACTTTTTATTCAATAATGATTTCACACTTACAGAAAGGTCGTAAAAATTGTACAAGGAATTCCTATATACCCTTAGATTCTCTCAATGCTTTGCATAACCATTCTGCTCATAACACACACACACACACACACACCTGCAATATAATTTTTTCTGAACCATTTGAGAGTAAGACTCAGATATGCTGCCTATTTCATTTACTCTTACATATTTCAGTATTTAATGAAAACAAGAACATTCTCTTATATAACCATAATATAATTATTCTGTTTGAAAATAAGTAATTCTGTTACCTAATCTAATGATCTTATTATAATTGTGTCAAGCGTCCACGACATGTCCTTTATGGTAACAGGATGCAATTCAACATCACAGATGCTCTGTAGCTGTCTTATCTCTTTGGCCTCCTTTAATGTGAAATTCTCTTTGAGGCTGTCTCTATCTTTTAAGATCATAATATTTTCAAAAGGTTGAGCCAGGTTATGTTTTAGAATCTCAGTTTGAGTTCCTTACATTTCCTTATGATTAGATTCAGAGTGGGCATTTTGGGCAGGATGACTACAGAAGTAATACCAAGTACACCTGCTACTTTTTGACAAATATTTGGTAAGCACCAAGGGAAAAAACATGTAAAACATTCATATAAAAACCTAGTAGATGGTGGTACCAGGAAAGTGTGTCTCCTGCAGGTCCAGCCTGTCCCAGGAACAGCTTGTGAGCCTGCTATTCTCTCTCCTCCTGCTCCCTGGCTGATCCTGGGCAATGGGGTGAGATATATGGAAGCCTCTACTGCAATAACCTGGCAACTTCAGCATCTTCACCGCCAGCAAAGTCCTCCTGATCTGATATTTTGCACACTTTCAACTGTCTCCACTTTTCTGCATTACCTCATCGGTCCCAGGCAATTCACCATGACATCCTCTCTTATCTGGACTCCCAATCTCCTTCTATTGGATCTCCTAGTATCTGCTATGGTGTCTCTTCAATCTGTTGTGCAAACAGCAATTATTTTGATCCTTTGTAAGTCCAGTTATGTTATCCACTGTAGCTAAAGCCTTTCAATTTTTCTTAAGATGAAAGACCAAACTGCTTCATGAGGCTCTCAAATCTACTGTGTTCTGCCCTTCTACCTCTCCAGCCCAAACTTGACCACTTTCCTTCCTAACCCACACTAAAGCTGCCCATTTTTCGCCTTTTATCCTGCATACCCGCTTATTAACCACTTTTCTCTCAATGACTGCCTACAGCCATACATAACTTTCCTTAATAACTTTCCTTCCTCCCAACTGGACTCTTTGCTTAGTCACTGTATTGGTCAGCTTTCCATCCATGAGACATAATACCTGACACACATAGCTTACAAGAGGAGAAGTTTAACTTGCCTTGTGGTTACAAAGGGTTCAGTCTATGGCCAGATAGCTCCAAGGCAAAACCATCAAAGTAGATGGGCTTTGTGGAATAAAGTTCCTTATTTCATGGCAGCTGGGAATTAGCAGGGAGATAGTGTCCAAGAAGGGGTTAGGGACCAGACATAGACCACAATGTCATACCTCCATCACTCACCAGTCCCCTAGGCAGTTTCTAAGCCAATCAAGTTGATAATCAGCTTAAGTGTCACACTTACCTCATCAAAATTTCTCAGTTTAAAACATCACTGCAATCGCTATGGAAAGCAGATTTGAATGTGCACATGCTGAACACTCCATCAGTTCCATTCCTAGCTAGGAAATCTGTGTACTAGTGTATGCCTAGAGACAAGCATAGTAAGTCCCCAACTTGTGAATGAGCTCACTTCCAGGAGAATGTTCATAAGTTGGGTTTGTTCATAAGTCTGACTACACCTTTGACACAAATATACAATTTTGTATAGGCCTCCCCAACCACTCAGACTGTATCAAGTAGGCTTTATGTTTTCACAGTGAGTCTTCTGCTGTATAGCACTTCTGAATCATACAGAGAAGTTTGCATAAGACATACAGGAGCATATTAAAGACTGAAAAGTACTTCTGTGTCCTTCATCAATAAATCCAGTTCCCCAAAGCTTTCCTTGAAGGTATCATCTCCCTCAATAGCCAGTACTTCTAAGCCTTTTAATTTACTAGTGAAGATCTTATTGCATGACAGATTTTCTGTAAATGAAATAATCTGTATGTATTTCCTTTATTCTTTGTTCCTTTTTCTTAAATTGTTTGACTTGTCTAGTATATGTAGATGTAGTTTCTTAATTTAAACATTTATTCCAAGTTTAAATTAAATATAAATATAATACAATTCAGTTATTCATTCTACTACTGATAGAACTCTGAGTTGCTCAAATGTGGGGTTATTATGGAAAATAATAACTCTTGTACAATAAGTCCCTGACTTACAAACATTTGAGCTGCCAATTTTACAGACACAAATGTACCTTGCATTACAAACATTCATAGAAACAAACAAATCATGGAAGCAGCTCACATGTCTACTGGTAAAAATAGTTTACTTGCAGTATTTTTATGTGTGTGGTTTTTTTTAATGCTTTAATTGTGTATTTGAGTCAAAGGTATAGTCAGACTTATGAACAAATCCAACTTATGAACATTCTCCTGGAACTGAGCTCATTCACAAGTTGGGGACTTACTATACTTGTCTCTAGGCATACACTAGTACACAGATTTCCTAGCTAGGAATGGAACTGATGGAGTGTTCGGCATGTGCACATCCAAATCTGCTTTCCATAGCGATTGCATTCTACTTCTACCAGCAAGGAAGCAAAGCAAAGCACTTATGAATGTCTGTAATTATACATGTTTGTGATTATTTGTTTGGCATCCATCTCTTCCACTAGACTGTAGGTCTAAGCAGACTTCTGCATACCATTTCCAGTCCAGTTCTCAGCTCAGAGATCTTAAAACAGTTGGCTGAGTAAAAGGAGGTGCTCTGCTAAGAAAGCTTAAACCTGAATGTGAACAGGGATCTACCTAATTCCAAAATGCATGTCTTTTCTATCACATCAACTTTATCTTATCTTAAAATGATAATGATCACTTGTATCCTATTTATTACTTCCAAATATAAGAGAAGTAATAAAATATTACAGCTGTTAAGCCATTGAATATAGAGTATGTAGTAAGTGTTGCCCATGTTCTACTACTAGGCACCTACCCCTAAAGGTCCACAGGGCATACAAGAGAGTTGTACAATGGCAAATGCTTATGAATGTATGTGTATTGAGATTTCATTGTGGAGAAAGACAGAAGGTTTCAAGTATCACTTTAGGTCTCCTCAAAACTGAAGAGATCAATTAATTGCTTTCGAGTCCAAACTGCACCTGTGTCCCAAATTATCCACTAGCATGAATACAAAGAAGCTTGCTCTAAGTCCTGCTCAGAACAAACACTGTACAATGCTTTTGCCCAGGTGGCAGTATATTTCGTCTGTGCCCAGGTCCAAGGAGGAGCCGGGTGCTGAGGTGGTTAAACACCATATCTACAGCTTGGCCCTATGGGTTCAAAAGTAAACTCTTACTTTCTGTTTAAATGAAAGATCTTAGACCTTCATGGTTTCCTGTTATGCCTGATGTGTCTGTGCTTTGGTTTCAGAGTTTGTCCCTACAATCTCACTATTTTATGAAAAATAAAAACTCCACAATCTCTCATTATCAGCAGATTCTACTAGGTACTCTAAGTCACAGCTTCTAAGAATGTCTGTCTTTAAGTCTGCCAGGAGACACTTTCTTTGAAAGAAACAGATTTAAGGGACCCTTAGTGTGTCACCAACCTATCAGGGATTGACTGACCCTCCAACTTGTTTCCCTTAATTTTACATTACCTTTACCTTTACTATACTCTTAGAATCATCAAGTGTAAATACAGAATACTGTTCTGTGTGCCAGGTACTCTACAAGGTGCTGAGGAAACAAGGATGAAAAGATAACCACTACTCTAAATACACTTAAATAATTTTCTGAAAATGCTCCATTAAAATCACCAGGGTACCCATTAAAATGACAGATTCTGGGATTGAGGTGTCAAGGGTAGAGCAGGTGCTTACCACATGCAAGGCCCAGGGTTCAATCCCCAGCACCAAATACATAAACAAATAAATAAATAAAAATAAGATTTTTAGATACCCCTTTCCAGCAGGATTTACTGAATCAGTACCTGTGGGACTGGGGCCTGAGGGAATACATTCTCAAAAGGAGTTCCTTAGGTGCTTTTTATGAGAAGCACTAGCTTGCAGTTCAATGAAGAATTTAGTCAAACTGACAAATAGTAATATGCAACTAAGGGCTCTTACTGCAAAAAATAAGATTTTCACTAGCTGCAAGATGTTTTGACCTCAGAAAATGAAGAAAATCAATGAAGATGCAGCAGAAATGGCTTGAGCTTGCTTAGATATGTGTCTGAGTCTTGCCTTATTAGCTGTGGGACATGGGACAAATTACTTATTTTCTCTGAGTCTCATTTGAAAGAACGAAAACAATATTTGCTCTGGGTGCTTCCCTTTGTTATTCTGAGTATCAAGTCCCATAACACATTTTACACTCTGAAGCACCAGGAAAAAGTTAATCCTTTTATGATCAAAAAACTTTCATAAACACAAATTTAATTAATCCAATCTCTAAGGTTTCTCTTAAACAGAAATACACCATCTCTAATTATTCCCAGATTTGCCATGGGGTCCCCTAAGCTTCAACATCTCTGCTAGGGATTATATGCTACCTTCCAGGGGCCAGCAGCGCTTTTGCAAAAGCACAGTTTAAAACGAGCCAGTCCTGGGTACAGCAGTAGGATGTTCTCCTGATTCTAGGTTAGCACTGTCAGTGAATGGATATAAAACAACATGTATAAACCTACAATCTCTTTGACCACAATTCCATCATCCATTAGATGCGGAAATGTAATCTATTTGACAATTTTATTATGTTAACATGGTATAACGATGTTTAGCTTTTTGAAAATCTGAATATATTCATGCTGCCCTTTATTCTGATATAAAGCATGGTTACTACATCTTGCTCTTATACAGCTGTGATTGTTGTTCATTCAGGGACTCTCAAATTGGTCTCACACATTTGGTGTAAGAATTAGAAATTCTGTGTACAGAAAGCCTTGGAAAGAAACCAGCACATGGCAAGTGTTCAGTGAACCCTATCATTATTTTTAAGTACAGACATATTCCTTGATTATCTTTAAACTGTTACCTCAACAAATGCTTCTTCACAAATCACACATAGCCCACGCAGCCTTTTCCTTTTTAAGTATTCCTTTTCTTTTTTAGATCTAAATTTTATATCCTTGAACTTGTTATTTGGTGTTTACTGTCTATTTTACTAAGATACAAGTTACTTGTTATCTATTGCCATATCTCTTTGGGTTAACTTGATTGTAAACCATGTATTGAATACATACTATGTGCTCTGGAGATCAAATATTAAAGTAGACTTTTCCCCAGCTGCCTGAGGAGTTTGGGTCTATGGGGAACGCAGAATGATAAACACTGCACTAGGGCTCCACACAGAGCTATGAAGGCCCACAGGAGGTACAGTCAACTACAAGTGGTGTGGGAACAGGAGACTTCATGGAGGCATGCTCTGGACTGGAACTTTGGGGAAAACAGAAAATAATGATACCAGTAACTAATTAACCTTCCACTATGCCACAGGGCAGGAAGGGCCCAGGGGAGGTACAGGAGGTGGGGACTCACTCAGCAAGTTGGCTTCACCTGAGATACATGCTGGCACCATTAACACAAATAACAGCAAAAAGGGCAGAATGAAATACATCAGCGGAATTAGAGAATTGAGTTGGGAAGGAAAAAGATGAAAATTAATATTTATCGACCATCTACTATATACCATCTTTAAAATGAGGACTAATTTTAGTGGTGTACAGTGCCTATAAGACTAAAAGCACTGTGTACAAGAATGCAAACACTATTGCTTTTACTAATATTCTTTTACTTTTTCATAAAACTGTATCTATAGTTAGCCTTTCATAAATGGCACATATCTAAAATGTCTGATGTGAATTTTTGGTACAAGGAATCAAACTCAGGACCTTGCGCTTGCCAGGAAGGCACTGTGCCACTGACTATTTCCCCAGTCCTAATATGATGTTTTAACATAGCATGCACTCAAATAAAGATATTACCACTACTAAGTTAAACGTATTTGTCACACCAAACATTTCCTTGTGTCCCCTTTATAACTGCATTTTCTTGGTCTTTGCATCCACTCCTCAGTTCTAGGTAACCAGCAATGTGCTCTCAGTCACTGTATTTTAATGCACATTTCCCTGATTTTTAAGCAACGGAACTATATAATTGTAATCTTTTATGGGAATGTCTGTTCTTTTACTCAGCAGAGTTTGTGATTAATGTATGTGGTATCTTTGCTACGGTTTGAAGAGACTGAGTGTGTTCCCCAAGGGTTTGTATGTTGGAAGCTGGGTCCTCACCATGGCAATGTTGGGAGATAATGGGGCCTTGAGGGAGGCCCAAGACTGGCCCCTCCCCTCTCCTGGGTTTCTGCCTTAACACATGGGAGGTGTCCGCCACCCTGTTCTTCTCTCCAGGGTTCTTGTTTGATGATCTGTGATGATCCAGTCAGGCAGTCCTCATCAGAGTTGAGCCAGTACCACGCCCTTGAATCTCTAGACCCATAAGCAAAATAAACCTCTTATAAAATACTCAGCTTTGCACCTCAATCCTAACATCAACCATTTCTCCAAGGAGTCTTGGTTCTTCTCATTGAATGGGGCCATTAGATACCAAGTTCTGGGCGTTAAATATGCTTGTGTGACTGGTTTCTAGGGTAATCTTATTTCCAGGCCCTCTCACTTGGAGGGTTAGGTAATACATGTATAGTTATTAACCTGTGCATACATATACACACACACACATATGTACAGAGCTATCTCCCATCTTAAGCTAAAAAATGAATTCCTACTGATGTCTCTAATTCCAACCCATTTCACACAATTATTCTGTTATCTTTAATAATAACCCCATGTTTGGTAATTTGTGCCAGGTATGGTGCCAAATTATTTACAGTGATTACCTAATCGAATTCTCAACATTTATGGGAAAATGCTATTGCCCAAATTTAACAGATGAAGAAACTGTGGCTCTGAAAGATGTCTTATTTAAATTTATAGGCAGTAGACAAGCTAGCTTAGGAGCCTGTGTCCTTAAGACTCCCACATTCACCCAGTGAGAAAATATTTACATTCTCAACATTCATCTCCACATTTATCAGAAATGGAAAATTTCATTTCTGAGCAACCTAGGGTGCAGCTGACTTCTCAGCTCTCAAGTCTTGTTCTGCACAAGTCTTACCTAATCGATACTCCTCCTGCCCCAGCTGGCTAACACAGCTGCTGGAGGACAAGCTGCCACACTGCAACTCCACTTGCCAGCACCAGAGAAGGTTGCTGGAGCAAAGGCAGGATCAGGGCCTGACCTGGTGACTTTTCAACCTCTGGCTCACCCTGCTGTGTTATCCTCAATTTCAGCAACTTGGTGGTAATTAACTGTGAGCAGGCAGCTCTTCTTTCATGCAATTAAAAAAAAAAGAACAGCATCTTTTCCTTGTTACTTAAATCATCCACAAGGAAGATAAATGTGCAGCCCACACTTGTACCTTCTAAAATATCAAAGGCCTGATTAGTACTTGTTAGGTTTTACCTCGGGCTTTCTCTCTAGATTCCTGGAAGCAGGGGCCTTCTCAGTGTTTATCAATAGTCAATGACTTGTTCATTCCTTCACTCATTCTTTGGGGGTGACCTAGAAAGAAGCAATCTGGATCAAGTACAAAATGCCCTTGGGAATTCTGTTTCAATTAACTCACTGAATTAGAAACATCAGAAGTAAGCAGACAGGAAGAAGGAGAATCCTTCAGATCATGTTGAAAACCACTTTTTGCAAATCTCACAGACCCTTGGCCCTGTGTTCTGTTTGGTAAATTTTTCCTGACAGTGGTGGTTTACTTGCCAGAATCACAACAAAAGGGGTCCTTGAGTTTCCTTGGGAGCATTCCTCAGACTGCACCTCACCTAGACCTCACAAAGGTGATACTGTTGCTGGCTTGCTGGGCTTACAGCACCTGAGGGAGATCAAAGGCATTTCCTGATGCCAGTGTGACCACAGTCTCACCATCATGACATAACATTAAAACCAGTGACTAATCCCCCTGGCCCAGAAGGCCAATTCCCACTGGCAAGTACAAAGCCAGTGAGGGTAGGGAGAGTATTTCCAGTAAGACAGGACATCATAAACTGACATTTTATGGCCCTTATTCATTGCAGCCAACTGCAGCTGCCCATCAAATTCATTAAAGCGGGAACAGCTGCTTCATATGAGCCATTCATGTCACTGGGAAAGTTTCACTGGAATCGCCTCCATTGCTGAATGTCTCTTATGTGGCAGGTATATGTACCCATGAGGCATGATACCCAGCAGGCCTCAGTTCAACACATGAAGAATCCAAGGCTCAGAGAAGTTCAGTAGCTTACTGTTATGGTTTGTGTCCACACGTACCCCCAAATCTTCATGCAGTCATGGGGCAGGTTTCTAGATTTTTGATTAATCCACAATCCAATGCTGGGATTATGGGTATGAGTGCTACATCTGCCCTGGGGCAGATAATTTACATTTGTAAGGCAGAGAAAGAGGCTGCTTGCCTGCTACTCCTCCCTTTTTGCTCTTGTTACTTTTGCTGTTTTCTGCCACCATAAACAGTTGCCCTCTGCCATGTGCCACTCTGCCTTGGAGCCAGCCAAGTATGGACTGAAACCTCCACAACTGTGAGCTAAATAAACTGTTCCTTCCATAATTTTGGGCATTGGGTATGTTGTCTCGGCAACGAGAGGAAAGGAACTAAGACACTTACTCAAGTCACAAGGCCTATTAGTGGATGGAAAGATGTCCTTGCATGTATCTAACAACCACAGGCACCTGCTTTCCCCACTCCTCACCAGGCTCATGGTCAGCACGTGCAATACCATGCTGTAGCTAGGAGTGTGAGCTTTGGGCCACACAGCCAACTGAGTCCCTGATCCAGAACTTAATATGTTTGTAACCTTGGGAAAATTACTGGACTTTTCCATGCCTTAGTTTCCCCATTTATAAGACAGAAAAGGCCTGTATCATTCAGTGAAGAGATAGTGCAAAGCACTGCAGAGTGACTTTCATTTAGATGTGTGTCTGCTCAGAAGTCCAAACTGAGTGGCTTACACATGCCTATACTCATGCTTGGTGGGGAAAGCCAAAGCAGGTTTGTCCTACTAAAATTAGGGGATGGTTTAAATGGGTTTACATCATGGATTAGTAAAGACAAGTGAACAAGTATAGACCCATGTCAAGGGAAATAAAAGCTGGCCTGATGTTTGGATACTTCCTGCCAAAAGGGGCCTTGGCCTCTCCTCAGTGCCCTCACCACAGGGTTGCTAAAGGGGAAGAAACGTGGAACTTTTTATAAAAAAATTGGTCAAGAAACTTCCATTTAACACAACCTAGAGCCCAGAGAAACAAATAAAAGGAAATGCATGTCCATAAAGTCTATCCCAAATGTCACCCCAGAAAGATTTCTGAAACTCCAGACCTTCCTGACAGACCCACTCTCACCTTGCTGCCCTGTAATGAGAGTGCTGGTAAACAAGAGTAGGCCTGGGGAAGTGCTCACTCATGTGAAGCACTTTACCTTATTCAGTCCTCACATCAGAAGACACAGGCTGTCATACTCCATATTTTTCACGAGGAATCTGAGACCCAGAGGATTGAATACCTTTTCCAATGGCCCATTCTCAGGAAGTGGAGTAAGTGGGACTAGAAACTAGCTGGGTGGCTCAAATATCTCTATGACACAGAATGCCACATTCGAGAACACCTTGTTGAGTGCCTGGCACATAACATACTCACTATCATGATTTTAGTATGAACCTGTATTGGAGCCTCATGTTGCAATATCTGTTATAACTCTATCTAGTCTATGGGCGGGTCCATGTCATCCTTATATCTCCAGAGTTTAGCACTGAGAGGACATAATAGCAGGGATCAGCAAATAAGTAATTGCATCAATATTTACTCAAAGGGTCTACTAACAACAAAAAGCCTCTGTGTGGTCCCAACAGGCACTAACTAGTATTGCATGGCACATGCTTTCCTCCAAATTTCAGGCAATTCTGCCCTGGGCTGTGTCCCATTCTATTCTCTGCTCATCCTCTATTGTACTCATTTGGGAAAAATCCAAGGAGTCGTCCATCTGGGTTTAACCAAGTAATGAGCTGAAAATAAAAATATGGTAGAAATAGGTACTTACCAAAATAGAATACTTTCAGACTCATACATTTAAAGAAGGCATAAATTTTAGGGGAAGCCTAAGTTTTAAGTGCAATTTTAGGGAGAGCTTTTCTATTAATTCACAGAGAAAAATTGATAAAGTAAAACTTGCTTATCAGTGTTCTTCAGAAGTCACAATATGCAGCCTAATTCTCCAGCTCATCAGGATGCTCCTGGACAGCCTGAGAGCCAAGGAGGAGACACACTTCTAGGAGAAGACTATGCTACCCTCAGAGACAGAAGGTTCTAGAGCAGTGAGAGTTTGTCATCTTTGGGCCCAACTTCACTCACCATGCCTGTGTTCTCTGGTCAGGTTGTTCTCAAAGGTAGACTCTATCGATGCATGCTTTTAAGAATTTGGCCCCTGGAAAAAGCCTGGGCAAATCTAAATCAGGCTGTGGGAAGGGCAGTCTGGGGGCTCCTGGCTAGACAGAGCCCTAAGGGGCAAGGAGGGAAAAGAGCGACAAGGCAGGGTGAAACAGCCACTACCACCACTCCTTGTCCTGCCTTCATGTGCAGTGGTTTTGCCCTGGTGCTTAGCACACTCACCCCCATGTGACACGAGGATGTTCCACAGATGACAGCCAGCCGTGATGTCACTGGCTGTCCCTCACAGCTGAGGCCATGACCCGTCACATCTGCACCAATCACTCCTGTAAGAAAGTGAAACAAAACAAATCTCTCTTAAAAAAAAAAAAAAAAAAAAAAAAAAGGAAAGGAAAGAAAGTCAAAAAACAAGCATAAAACCCTCTCTGTTCCATGTGTAGGCCAGCCTACTCACCGGCCAAGGGAATAAGGAAACTTGCTCTGTTTTGTTTCACTCTGACCCATGTGCGATACCGATCTTGTATAATAAGAGTAACTGGACCTACTTCCACACGAAAAGCAGTAACCACCAGCTATTTTGTGCTCACTAAGGAGCAGGAACATGCTGGACATTTACATGAGTGCTCTCACTGAATATTAACCCTGTCAGGTAGATGTTAGGAATGCCACAGACAGACATCAGGGAGAAACCATGGTTACAGAGGCTGACCAACTTGCCCATGGTCACGCTGCAGTAAGGAGTGGAGTGGAAGCATGGAATCCGGCTCAATGCCTCATACTCAATTTCAAAGAAGGGAGGAAGAGAGGAACTTCCTCACACCTGAATCTTTCTGGTATCCTTAGGTTACTGACCTTACTCTGCTTACTGCAGGGCTCCAAGTGTGAAGGAGAGGGAGAGTGAGTGTGAGTCCTTGTTGAAAGAATGTCACATAGCAGTTTCCCATAAAGGGTAGCAACTCAGGCTTTTCTGCAGACTGTATTCTTCATGCTGGGCAAGTGAAATTAGAAACATGACCAAAGAGCTAGTCAGTGCTATTCCACCTTCGTTTATTCAAATATCCAATGAGTAATCTGTGCACAAAACGACACATGGTGTGATGTGGAAGCCACAGACAAGAAGTGCATATTACAACATGAAGAGAGGAGGAACTGTGCGGGCAGGGATCAGACGATGAGATGTAGGACAGAAACCCTCCCTGTTGACCTCTTCTCTCCACATACTGCTGCCTACTTCTCAATCTAGAACACAGGATGCTCCTTTGCGCCTTTGCATGTGTTGGTTCCTCTGCTTGGAACGCAGCTCCTCAACCTCTCCATGAGGCTGGCTCCTATTCACTCCTAACGCAGATGTTACTTTCTCAGGAAGGGCTTCCTGGTCCTATAGGAAAGATGGAATCTTCCTGTTTAGAGTTCTCATGCACTACTGGACATCCTCAATAGAAAAGACTGGCAATTTTGAGAGCTCAAGAACCGCCTGATCACCTTCTCTGAGAAAAGCCAGAGGAAGCTGGCTTTGCTTTATTCACATACTTGGCAGCTCGGTGCCTGCCACAGTTGCTGTCTCAGGGCAGAAAGTGAGAGTATGAATGCTGGATGATGCAAGATACAGAACAAGGGTCCCTGTGCTGATGAGGGTGCCACGGTCGGAGGAGAGAAAGCAAGTCCAAAACTGAGCATTTCTGCAGAGGCCTGGAGGGATGGCTCAAGGAGTTCAGTTCGTACTGTCCCACAGCAGTTAGCTGGGGAAAGGTAGGATGGGGTGTCTTATTAGGCCACATATTTTCAGATACTGAAGCACAGACTTCTCAGCAAGCAGGTTTTGCTAAGAAGATATGGGTCTAGGAGCCACAGAGAAGCCTCTTACAGTTTCCTAGGCTTTTCCCTGATCTTCCCTCTGAGCGCAACTTGTATACCTCTGCTGTTTTTCAGAGGCCCAGCTGAGGGGAGTATAGCTCCTCTGAACCTTCTGAATTGCTCATCACAGGAATTAAAATTCCTAGCAACCAAGCAACTAAGGTCAGGGACTTGAGCCTGTGGGAGTCTGGGCCCATCTGTTTTCAGAACAAGCTCCTACTCTGTTCAGCATGGTGGGGCTGCCCCCACAGATTGCAGTCTCTGGACTCAGCCACAATCCAGCCTGCCAGGAGATCCAAGGGCTGAGGAGAGCGAAAGTCAAATCATGTCTCCTTGTCTTCCTTTGTCTCAGAGGGAGATTCCAGTGGTGGGAGATTTCCCTTCCACATCCAGCTGTGTTGACAGCATGGCCATAGCTGCAGTATCACTGGTGTGAACCACCCGTAGTGTCCACACTCTGTCTTGGGTCCTCTGGGTGGTAGTAGCTTCCATTCTATTATCTCCAGCCTCTCAGAGCCTTCGTCACCAGGGAACCATTCTCTCTGCATGTGAAATTCTCCTTTTTAAACACTTAGTGTGGCATGTGTTTCCTGCACTGTCCCTGAGGGATGTGGATCCCCACTCAGACCACAAGGAAGAAACTGGATTATGAGCAAATTTTAATGGAGCTTTTCTTATATGCTCTCTCTTGACATGTCTAATTTTATTCTTAACACAACTGACTAATGTGGAAAGTACTATTATTGTCCTTGTTTTATAGAGAGGAAACTGAAGCTTAGAAATGAAAAAACAAACAAATAAAAAACTTCACCAGGATCACAGCACTTGCATGAATCAGGACTGTGATTCTTACTCAGGTAATTGGATTCCAAAGTGTTGTTTCCTTACCACTGAGACAAAAATCCAATGAGTGGGTAATGAGTGTTTGCTATCTACATCTCAAAATATTGAAGTCTTCACACTGTTGATGCTGAGATCCCTAACAGAACACAGGTTGATCACTGCTGGTCCTCTGTTAGAAATAAATTCTAAGAATTCTTGGGAGTAACTCATATTTATTGGTTCTACCTATATAAAGTACAAAGCTAACCTTACAAGATCATTTAATTTTGACAAGGACTTAAACTGGAGAAAAGCATTTATGGGAAATATTTCTTTGTTTCTTCTCTAACAGATTCACTCTTAATGTATCTAGGCTTAGAACCTAAGAATGAACGAGAAATGTAATAGAATTCGAAAAGAGAAAGATCTGCTATAAAATGAAGAAAATAATAAATCATATGATTGCTTTGATATTGCAAAAATGTTTAAAAACAGATATTTGAACAATGGTAGCTGTGTCATCATCACTACCACTGTAACCACCGTGAACACCAAAGTCACCAACATTCACCAAGAGTCACCAAGAGTCAACAATATTTTTACCAGAGAGTTCAGGTAACTGCCCCATGTCACACAGGTATATGAAGCAAAGCCAGTATTTGACTTTGTTGTCTCTGATGCCAAAACTCTTGTTTTTTTTTATACTCTAACTTTGTGATGCTATAATTGTCTTGCATAAAGGAAAAATATCTGGAATTGTTAGTTCACTATGTACTGAAGCTGAGAGGAAATCTGAGCTTCAGCCCCAATTCTGTCACAAGTGTGAACTAATTCACTCATCTCCACAGTGAGAGAAATGGATCATGAACCAAGGTTCTTCCTTGGCCATTATCAGTATACAATATATATAGTGCTTTTTCTAATGTACCAGGAAAAGCATCTTTCCTGGAAAGAGAACCAATAACACCCTCCCAATATTCTAATTCTCTGGTCGTAAAGAGACCAGGCAGCCATCAACCTCATACAGCACTGACAAGAGGCAGGTCTTGCCCAGTTTTCCCTTCTGGAAAGTTCTCTACACTGCCTACTGCCACACCTTCTGCAACAGCAGTGCATAAGTGACACTTTCTGTGAGACTACATGAAAAGCTGACATTCTCCATTAGCATGGTCCTGCAGAGCTTGGCATGGACTGCTCCTGAGAACAAGACCCAAGGACACACAGGGAAAAGTGAGAGAAGGTGGGCAGAGCTCCCTCCTCTCCACATAAACATATTCCACAACCCATAGAAAGTTCACAGGTTGCACATTCAGCTGTAGTTCTATTGGAATGATTAAGAATGATCAGGAAATCATTCCAAAGATGAGATTTTGACAAGTATAGCAACAGTGCTGGACTCTTTGTGTGCATGTACATGTGTCATTTTATTCAGCATGCCTTGGAGTGCTTAAGGGGCAAAATGGGCAGCTAAAGAAATGGTCACCAAAAATATGACCTATTCAACTGTGGTTTCTCTGAAACTGGCACAATACCCAGCATATGGTAGTTGCACAATAAATTTTTTGTTGAATGAAAAACAAACAGCAGACAAACAAGTTATTGACACAACAGTTCATGGTATCTTGCTTAAGGATTCCTACTCTTCAAACATACCTACATAGTTCATATCAAGTAATATGTTAAAATTTAAAAGCATGTGCTTTCTCTCTTCCTCTCTTCCATTCATCCAACTATCTATCCTTCCATCCAAACATTTACTGAGTGCCTTCTATATTTATATAAAAGAAAAAAAGACTTTGTAAATGTTATGATTAAGAGGATGTTATCCTGTAATTTATCAAGGCACAGCTGCTTTGAAAACTTTACAGGGTTATATAGAAGAAAAACATACCAAGTTCTAGCATTTGTGTTATAATTATCTCCAACTTTATAGCTACATAAAGTGCTTTATAAGTTGAAAAGCATTCTCAAACACTGTACCCTTTATTTGATCTTTAGAAAAACTCTGTGATACAAGTACTTTATTTTCAATGCGCAGTTGAAAAAGCTGGATTTCATAGACGTGAAGTAATTTCATTAAATTTATTTAGCTATTTAGAGGTAGGAGGAGGGCTCAACCTAGACTTTTCAGTTTTCTAGTCTGATGAATTAGTGTTTTGAAAAAGATTCTCTTGAAACAATGACTTTAGATACCTCAGAAGATAGAGGGGGAAGAGGAGTTGAGTTTTACATACTATTTAAGACTGCATTCACTTGAGACTTGATTCGGCACTGAAGGAATGAACCAGGAAAGTCCATGAAAAATGAGCTGCCTGACTATTATTGGATGACAGGCAGGAATCCCCAGGTAGGATGTTCTTCTCTACAGAAGACCGGCATATGCCAACTGTAAGCTCCTGAATGGCAAGAATCATGGAAAGACACCTATGCAGAGGATCCAACACTAGTCTATGTGCAAGCAATTGTATGTATTGACTCACATTCATTTATGTTATACAGAACATAGTATATACTGAGATGGCATCATGATGAAGCACTAAGAACAAAGATCCATTTATAACATGTTTAAGTTTGTTATCTTCCTTATGTCTCTATTTTCACATTTTATAATTTGAATAATAGTATTTCCCTCATGGGATTCTTATGAAAATTACGTATGTTGATACATGTATAGTGCTTAGTGCTGTCCAGTAGAACAATCCATGAAGATGGAAATGTTCTACATTGGCACTACCCAATTAGGCAGCCACCAGCCACACGTGGCAAACAAGCACCTGAAATGTAGCTAGCCCAACAGAGGGACCAACTTTTCCATTTTATCAATTTTATTAGTTTAAATGTCACACATGGGTAGTAGATGCTCCGACTGCATACATTAGAGAATTCCTAGCACAAGAATGCTTGCTGATTTTATTACTGTTATTGCTGTTATTTTTTAAACTGGTTTAATCAGACTTGAAACTAAATGTCACTTCTATATTCTTTTGCAAATGACTTCATCTCTCAGATATGGAGCCTCAACTTCCATATCTGAGGAAGTTGGTAATAATACTTGTCTATAACATTGCTGTGGGGATTAAGTGAGATTACAGGAATGCACCATTTCTCAGTCAGGAGAAGCTGTTCCACCCAGGAGCTACAGCAGGGCCTGCAACAAGCAGGGCTTCACAAAGGCCTTTCATACATTCCTGACAGTGCCCAGTTCTTCTGTGTCACTTTGCTCAGAATATTGCTTCCATAGCTGCCCTTTACCCGCTTGATTGCAGTCTGAAGCCTCAGAAACCTTAGTACCTTGGCCAGGAAGCTAACCAAGCTGGCTTCCCTTGGGCCCACCTCCTGACACTGTGAAGGCTGGGACAAAACTTATCATCTATCCGTTTGCACAGATGTCTCCTCTACTACATAATGAGCAAACCAAGGCCCAGATAAATTATTTTCATTAACATGTAATAAATCTATATTCAATGTTGATACTGTAATAGCTCTCTACTATTATTGTTGAATGAATGAATGAATGCCTATGGCATGAACCTATACTAGTAAAGCAGAAGACATTTCCTAGATAACTGTAGCACATTTATTCTCAGGCAAATATTCTGTACCTTAAATATGAGTGGAGGTGAAAATTACTGAAGGATTTTGATTGACAAGGCCTGGGTAATAATAAAGTTACTGGAGGACCACAACATAACTTACTGAAACTTGTCAAAACTCATGGGTAGGGCTTGAGTGTAGCTCAATGGTTAAGTGCTTGCCTGGGACACACAGGCACTGGACTCCATGAAAAACACCACAGAAAAAGTCATGCGTAAAGAAGAAATGTTCTAAGAGCCTTGATTGCTGACAGGTTATTTTGTGCCTGACCCTGTATAAATATAATTTTCACATCAGACTGTTTTTACCACACTGTTTATAAATATAGAAAATGAGAAAAAGATCTTCCAAATAAGCTGCCAAGGTCCCTCACTGCTAGAAGTGATACATGTGTAGGGGTGGCACACGCAGATCTACCTGGCCATACTAACTCGTGGAGCCTACAGAAACTAGTACCTTCCTTTTCAACTACTTCCAAGAATCCTATGTATTCCCAGACGGTACAGATGAACTGGGGTCTCTTAGAAAACTTACTGCTATGGCACTACAGTGAGCAGTAAGGGAAAGGTTCAGGAGTAAGAGATGCTGCATGGATGCTGGGCATCCACATAGCCTGAAGGAGCTGGGATTTTGGGATGAAGTTCTAGTTCTGCAGTGAGAAAGGCCTATATTTCCTCACCACCTCTATCACTAGTTTGCTGTGTGAACTTTGATAAGCTAACTCACCTCTCTAAGCCTCAATTTTTCTCAGCTGTAAGGTGGAAACAGTGGCACATTATTGTACTTTTTAATTAGTATTCTTGATTTTAGCATTGCTTCTTGGTTTTTTGGCTAAGATCGAGTGTCAATTTTAGTGTTTGAGGCTATTGTCTCAGGTACTGTCTCAAAATATGGCACACTAGTGTATTGAATTTGATGAACCAAAGGTATCCAAGAAGGCTGTTCTCACCTTCCTCCAGCTTTCTCCCATGAAGCACCTCATGGAGCTGGGAAAGATTTTCTGAACTTCCCCTGAAGCAAGGCTAAGATCCTCATATGAGAGATGTCCTTCCTATTCCCATGGGAGAGGAGACTTCCTGTCTCTGAAGAGATGGATGGATCACTGAGAAGAGTCTGGATAAGCTTCCCTGGTTCCTCAGCATTAAACTATATGTACCCTTTCTGCCCTATCATGCCTCCCTATGAGGGTATTCTTCATAAAATACTAAAGCTTAACAGTCTTTTTTTTTTTTTACATATTTACTTCCTTATGAAGACTGTGCTACATAAAACTCAAACTTCTCTTGTTACCTGTCATTTGTTATAGGGGCCTCTGCTGTAAACACAAAATGGATGAGAAAATGATATTTTCTCCACCACATATTATTAAGCACAATGTCCCTGGAAATACCTTCAGTCCTGGGAAAACTGGAATAGTTTGCTACTCCATGTGTGAGGCACATAACCTTTTGCCTGGGATAGTGGCAATGTTAATAAATGTCAGTGTCCAATTACGCCTGGGGGAAAGAAGAATTAGATTTCCTTCAGCAACTTCCTCTTGTCACTAGATGAATGGTCCATAAAATTATCTGAAGTCTCCCTGAAATTAGAGAAAGAATGACTAGCCCAGAAATTCCTGAAAAGATAGAGCAAGACCAGTGACAAGCTACAGGAAGACACCAGCAGGAGTGGAAACATGCTCAACAGATTCTTTAGGACATCTGAACTAATGAGAGGCCTGAAATTGCAGAGAAAAATACCTCAATTGGCAGAGCTAGTTCTCCCCTCTTCTGACTTCCGATGGCAACTCCTCTCTTTGTATGTTTCAGTTCCACTGCAAACTTCTACAGGTTTTGCTGGGGTTAGTTGAACGTTGACAAATTCTTTAAAACCTGGAATTTACTCTGAGAGCTGAAACCAGGCTGAGTTTCTATAACATTATCATTTCCATTAGGGAAAGCCTCAGGGCCCCATCACACCTGCATGAATTGATCTAACCTAGCCCATGCTCAGACAAATCAAGAGACAGAAGGAAAAATGGACCCTGAAGCTGGATCCTGACCCTAGCATCCCACCTTCCCAGGAGACTGGGGTGGCATGTAAGGTGACCACCACAGGATAAGACTCAGGCACCCACTCAGAGAATAAAATACAGCTGGGGAGGAAAAAAGCAAGCTTGAGTAGGATAAAAGGCCCAGGGCTGTAACACAGTGAAGGACATGAAGCTGAAAATGGTTTCAAAAAGAATAAAGGCCTGGTTAAATAAATAATGTGGAAGAGGAAAGCAAAATGAATTATAAAAAAGTCTCACATGGAACACAATGATATTTTCTTTAAAAATGCAGTGGAAAGGATATCTCTACTTCAGCAGGGATCAAGGTATAACCCTCCCTGAAAGCTGTACCTCTGCCTATGATCCTGATGCCCACCCGCTCAGAGAGCAGCCCTGTGCCCTCCTGAGTCCACAGGTAATGGAAATGAGGCTAGGAATGCTGTGAAGGAGGCCCATGCCCTCAGGCAAATGATCCAAGTTCCTTTAGCCTCCTGATATCTTATTTGTAAGGGGAGCCAGACACATGTTAGGCCTTGATTATACATGCCTCCTCCTCTATTCAGTAGGGTTCAATTCAATAATCACTGACTGAGCACAGCACTACATCATGCACAAACTCAGTACTTCAAGAGAAATAATATTTAAAGAAACATAACCAACATTCTCAAGGAGCTTCCAGTTGGCCAGGAAGTGGGGGTCTCCGCAGGCACTCATATCTCTCCGTACGAAGACTGAAAGTGGCCTCACCGGAAGTATAAGTGAGTCTTCTGGTGGAAGGAGCTATTTGTTTTGTGTCTCTAAGGGGACTTCTTCCTGAGGCCTGCTTCCCTCTGACTTTCTGATTTTTTAAAATTAATTTTATTGGTACACTTTAGATATTCATAATTATCACATTCATCATAGAGAATTTTACCTGTACATAATATACCTTGCTTCCTTTTTCCCTAATCCCCTCCTTTAAATCCCTCTTCCCTCTTTATTTACAAAAGATTCTTTTCATTTTTCCCTTCTATTCTTTTATTCCTTTTCCTTTCCTTCCTTTCCCCATCCCCATTCCCTTGTACACCTTCCCATTTGAGCATTTTCTTCCCAATACTTAATATCTGTTATACATTTTGGTGTTTACTCACACTTTCAGTTTCTCATACCATAGAAACCATGCAATATTTAAACATAGGTGTCTGATTTATTTCACTTAGCAGTATGCTCTCAAGGTGCATCCATTTACCTAGAAATGTCTTAAATTTGTCCGTCTTTGTGGCAGAGTAGTACTCCATTGTATTAAAAAACTCCACATCTTCTTTATTCATTTATTGGTTGGTGGGAATTTGAGTTGTTTCCAAGATTTCGCTATTCCTGTGGTGTGATGCTTTTTAATTCTTTCAGGAAGATATCAAAAGGGGCATAGTTGAGTCAAATGGAACCTTTAGTTTTAGTTCTTTGAGGAATCTCTATACTGATTTCCATAGTGGTTGCACCAGTCTGCACTCCCACCAACAGTGAAGAAGAGTTCCTTTTCCTCACAGCCCCACCAGTATTTGTTATTGGTTGATTTCCTGATGATAGCCATTCTTTCTAGAGTGAGATGGAATCTCAGTGTTTTGATTTGCATCTCTCAAATGACCAGTGATGTTAAATAGTTTTTTATGTATTTATTTGCCATTTCTACTTCTTCCTCTGAGATGTGTCTATTCATTTCCAATGTACATTTTTATATTGGGTCTTTAAATTTAGGGGGTCTGAATTTTTTGAGTTCTTTATATATTCTATCTGAGGAATAACGGACAAAAATTTTTTGCCCAGTCTGTGGGTTGTCTCTTCACTGTGCTAGTGGTTTCTCTTGCTATGCAAAAGCTTTTCAATGAGATGAGGTCCCAGTTGTTCATTCTGTGTGATAGTTCCTGTGTGATCAGGCTTTTGTTCATAAAGTCTTTGCCTACACCAATGCCTTCAAGAGTTGTACCTATTCTATCTTCCAGCAGATTTTGTTTTTGTTTTAATAGTTAGATCTTTGATCCATTTTGATTTTAGTTTAGTGCCTGGTAAAGTATATGGGTCTGGTTTTAATCTTTAGCACGTAGAAAGTATTTCCAGCACTGTTTATTAAAGAGGCTATCTTTCTTCCACTGAAGGTGTTTAGCTCCTTTATCAAAGATAAGGTGGGTGAGTGTGTTTGGAGTATTTTCTGCATCTTCTAATCTGTTCCATTGATCCTCAGGTTTGCTTTTTTGCTGTAGCTCTATAGTATAATTTCAAGTCAGTGATTATGCTGCCCCCTGCCTTGCCTTTGTTGCCCAGAATTGCCTTCACTATTCTAGGTCTCTTCTGATTTGAATAAGCACATTTACCCGGCTGTGGCCACTGACCCTAGGACCTGCTGCAGAAAAGGCCTTAGCTTTACTTTGTAGAGACATCATGATCACAACTGTGTCAGGTGCTGTCCCAAGTGCTTTATGTAAATTATTTAATCTTCACAAATGTTGTGAGGCCCATGCTGTGAGAGATGAAAACCTTTAGATTCATCACGTTATGTAGTAGATTCATGATCACAAAGAGAAACAGTGGTGCCATGGAATATGAACTTAAGGGAGCCTGGCTATGGAAACCATGCTTGTTCCCAACCATTAAGCTGTGACAATGGTGTTATATGTTCTAAGTTTATATTTCTGTTGGATATATGCTGCTTATCCATATTATTTTTCACTCTTCCTCTGTTTTTTCTCTTTCTAAAGTCTGTATTTCAAAGGCAAGAATTTTTAAAGTATTTTAAAAATAAGACTCAATCCACCATCTCAAAGTCCATCTGGGCCAATGACGGCAAACCTTTTAGAGCTTTCAATGATAACAAACAGCCAGTTGCAGGATGCATGCCACAGGTCCACTACCATGGCTAAGCACACCCAGAATGTGTCCAAGTCCATCCTGTTTTCTTGCTCTTTGAAACAATGACTCTTTCAACATGAAGCAGAAGCAGCACCCACAAGAAACAAGATGTCACCCCTGTGATTCAGGTTGGCCTTGCAGCAGCTGCAGCACTGTCAGGGGGCAGTGTCCCCATTGTCTGTATTCTCCCCATCCAGCCATGTGCACAACTTTCAGCTTAGTTCTTGTATGGCTCCGTCTTCTTTCGGGGCTGCAGGGCTCACGGATGAGCACAGAGTCCCTGCTTATACAGAAAAGAGAAACTCCCTTGACTAAGATTATGCAGAAAGTAATAGCTGACTATCTAGTTTCAGTAAAGGATGTTGGAGTCACATCTAACATACTATTTAAGAGAAATTCACTGTTAAAACACCCAAAAAGAAAAATATATAGCCACTTTTATCACAAACATGTATTGCACACTTAAAAAAGAGCATTCTGGATATACTCTCTCCCTTTCTTGATGATTTATGGGTATTGGTATAGAGAGGATTCTGGACATACTCTCTCCCTTTCTTGATGATTTATGGGTATTGGTATAGCAAACTGAGGGCAGGAACTAGCACTGATTAAGCCCTTCGTTCAGGTCAGGAAGTGTGTTGAGTAGGAGTTCCTCCCCTGTGTGCTGGTGCACCTGACTTCACTCCAATCAAACTACTTCTCAGACTGCTTGTTAACCCACTCATCTCATCCTCTCCTCTCTCCATGTCCAGACTTCCTCACACTCAATGCCTCCATTCCCAGAACCTAGCACAGGGCTGCACAATGCCAGTACTAATAATTGTCAACACTTTTAATATTCTTAATAAACTTTATCAATGAACTATAACCTGCATTAAAAGGCTACAAACTTCTAGTATACAGTTAGTGAGTTTTAACAACATAAACTTATCTATACAGATCAAGAACTAAACCTCTTCCTGCCTTTTCCATACATTAGCCACACCCAAGATACCCACTGTCCAGGTGTCACCAGTATATTTTCTTTGACCAGCTTCTGTCACCCATGTTATGAGACTCAAATAGGCTGTTGCAGGCAGAGATACTTTACACATTTTTATTTCTGCACAATCTTATATTGAATGATCATAACAAATATTCTTTCTACTGTTGATGAGAACTCAGTTTATTTCTTCACTTTTGACAGTTACAAATAATGATGTTACATGTACTTTTTCACTGCATACACAGGTATACTCTGCTACTGAAAATATGGCTGAAATGTCGGATTGGGCAGAGTATGGAGATACTGCCAAACTCTGTTCCACAGTGTGGCACACTTAGTACTTCCTACAATGCTTGAGCATTTAGGCGTTTCTTATCTCTACACACTAGGTACAATAAATCTTTTTAGTTTTAGCTAGTTAATGGTAGGTAGCAGGATTGTAGTATAGTTCTAATTTATACCTTCCTAATGAATAATGGCACTAAAAAGTTTTATATTTTATTGTCCATTTGTATATCTTCTTATAAAGTCATTCAAATCTTTTTTTTTACTCATTTTCCACCAGTATAAGTGTTTTTCTTACTAATCTGTAGGAATTCTCTGCATATTCTAATTCATTGTTCTATCTATTGAAAATATTTTCTCTCACTTTATGGCTTGCATATGCACTTCATAATGACTTTTTTTCTTTTTGAGGAAAGTCCTTATTTTATCATAGTCCTGTTTACTAATCTTTTCCTCTATGGTTTTATTTTTGTCTTATTTAAGAAATATTTGCCTATCCCAAAGTCAGAAAGGGCTTCTATCTTTGAGAAAATTCATATTTTATATTTCATATTAGTTCTATAAGCCACTGGGAATTTACTTTTATGTACAGAATAAGGCAGAGGCCAAAATTCAACTTTTGCTATAGTGATATCCATTTAGCATTGTTTTATCGAAATAACGTCTTCTCACATCTCTGCAGTGCCACTGCTGCCACAAATTAACCATTTGTGCATGTAGCTTGTTTCTGGGCTCTCTGATCTACTTTCCTCTGGTTCATCTGTCCTTACCACCATACCAGTCTTAATTACTTTCATACTAAATTATGATATCTAGCAATATGAAGTCCTTCCAACTTCTTCCTTCAAGATTGTCTTATTATTGGCCCTTTCTATATAAGTTTTAAACTAACTGTCCATCCCCAGGCCCTCACACATGAGTTTGCTAGAATTTTGAGGTGGCCTGCACTAATCCACAGAACTCAGGGGAACTGTCAGATATACAACATTGTCTTCCAGTCAATGAGCAGCATGCATTCCTCCAGTTATTTATGACTTCTTTAGTAGCTCAAAATAATGTCTTAAAACTTTCTTCACAGGTATCTTTCACATTTTTATTCTTAGGTATCTGGTATTTTGCTATTACTGTACAATATGTTATGTAAATTTTTATTTTTAAATGGTGTTTCTGCTTTGTAGAAACAAACTGATTACTGCATTACTTTATGCAATAGCAATTAAGCTAGATTACTAATTTTTGTTTTCTTAAGACAGGGCTTCAAAGGAATTATATGTGTGTGCCACCAGACTTGGCTCAAATTACTTACTAATTTTGATATTCTATATGTAGGTTCTCTTGATTTTCTCTACGTGTATAATTATATTATGTGTGACTAGCTCTATTTCTTTCTAACCTTTGGATTTTAATTCATTTTTCTGGATTTGTTGCACTAGGTAGGCCCTACAGTACAATGTGTAAAGGAAGCAATGAGAGTGGGAATAGTTTCAGAATTTCACATTAAGTATGGTATTTGCATTAGAGTTTTCTTTGCAAATATACTAATTAAGAATAAGGAAACACCTTTCTAAGTCTGTTGAGATTTTTTAAAAAATAATGAATATGTGTTGAATTTCATCAAGGGCCATTTTTTTAAAAATTATGCATATTAGCATAATCATGTAATTTTTCTCTTTTATACTTTAATTGACTTTTTTGCCTTTTTGAGACAGGATTTCACTATAAAGTTCAGGCTGGCCTTGAACTCACTTTGTAGTCCAGGTTGGCCTAAAACTCACAGCTATCCTCCTGCTTCAGCCTCCTAAGTGCTAAGATTACAGGTGTGCATTATTATACCTGGCTCTTTGACTTTCAAAAGTTAAAATAAATCATGTTCCTTTTACAAGTTTTGGAAATTTCTGGCTATGATCTTTTCAAATATACCTTCTCCTTTAATTAAAATTCTGGGACTCCAATTATACCTTCATTAGACCCCTTATCAAACTCCATATATCTCATACTCTTTTGTGATTTATGAAAGTATTTTCCATCCTTTTGTATATTATGCTGAGGTGAGCATAATAGTTCTTTTCTGATCTGTGTTCTGGTTTACTCATGCTCTCTTCAATTCAGTTATCTGCTGTTAACTTTATTCCATCTATCCAGTTTTCACCTCAATTACTACATTCTCACTTCTGGAATTTCTGTTTCTTTTGTATACTTCCCAGCTCTCTCCTGAATTCTCTATATTATATATCCAATACTGCTAATTTCCAGATTGATCTCATGTGGGTCTGTTTATTATTTTGTTTTTTGAATTCTCATATTTTGTATGCTTATGTTATGTTTTATTGAATGCAGATACTGTATTTTACTTTTAGATATAACTTGAGCCTCTGATTATGCAATTTTTTTTAGTATAGCTATGATTGTACCTATTGAAATTAGCTGAAAGAGGGAAAGATTAACTGAACTGAATCAGATACTGATTCAAAGCTGAATTTCAACCTATGTAAGACTTGTGAGTTTCTAGTTTACCTTTACTCCTCGGCCTCAACTAAAAGCCTAGAGTGTTTACTGGTACCATTTCTTCCTTATCTTTAAAAGAGATTGAAAAATAATTTTAAAAAATTAGAGATGACATAGAATTTCACTAAACAAGATGATAGGAATTCAACAATGGTTGTTATATTGCATACTGTTGTCTTCAAATTACATGTACAGATTACCATATAAAAGCATGCAAAATTGGTAAAAAAAAATTAAAAAGAAGAAAAACAATTTAAGTATTGACCAGCAGAAATCAGCAGTACAATTACTGCACCTATCCTGTGTATATACATATAATATTTCAAAGAATCAACAACTGGGTTCTCATCTTATTGAAAAGTTTTTGCACACCAAAGGAAATCACCAACGGAGTAAAAAGAAAACCCATGAAATGGGAAAAAATTTTAGCTGACTGTCCCTCAGACAAATGACTTCTATGTAGAACATATAAAGAATTAAAAAAAAATCAGACCCCCAAAATTCAAAGACCCAATCCAAAAATTGGTATCTGAGATGCATAAACACTTCTCAGATGAAGAAATACAAATGGCAATTAAGTAAATGAAAACATATTCAACCGTTCTTCTTAATGATCCCTTACTTTGCCATTTATTTTCCAACAGTAGCCTGTCCAAACAGGTGGTTAGTTCTCACCTCTCAAAAGCAGGTTTCACACCACCAAATACTGAGGGTAAAAGGCTGTAAGTGTCCAGCCTGATTCTAGGCTTCTTTTCTGATCTTGGTCCCTTAAGTCTTTTACCAAGACCCCTTTCTGGTAAACATCATGTTCTCTAGTGGTATGACCTTAAGCAACCTGCTAGTGGTATGACCTTAAGCAAGCTGCTTTACCAAGAGTCTCTGATGGCTTTCTATGGGTGTGCATTTAAGTATCTCTAGCTTCTCTGATTTGGGAAGAAGGAGGCTAGCCTGGCTTGTCAGAAACAAAAAGAGCTAATAAATTTAAAATGAGTAAGAAATTAAGTACTTTATATCTGTGATTACATCTGTCCCAATAACAATACCTTAACAGCAGGACACTTTTGGCATATCAAAGAAATATGATAGAAGGAAAGCATGAATCTAGTCATGACCTGTGACCTATGGAAAAAGTCAGACTTAAGGAGTTGACTTCTGGGAGCCCCACAAGTGGTGATGGAAAGATCTGAGGAGTAAGGTGGACTTACCTGACCCCTTTCTGGTAAACATCATGCTATTTCATTTTTTATTATTTTAAAGAGTAAAAGAAGGATAACATAGCAATAGAGGGGCTTACTGAATTACAGACAAAGTGGTAGGAAATTATCAATGGTTGTTGTTCTATATATTGTTATCTACAAGACAGTTTCTCAGGAAAACAAACAAATAATTGTGGCATACAGACAAAAGTGGTAGGTTATTATCAATGGTTGTTGTACTATACTTTGGTATCTTCAAAGTGGTTTCTAAAGAAAATAAATAGAGCTATACATGAGTGACCAACTGAATAGTCATTGACTATTCTCAATGGTTGTTATAGGAAACACATACATCCCTTTACAAAATAGCATAGGAACAATACAAACATTACAGAGTTATGGACAGATTAGTAGGAAAATATCAATGGCTGCTGTAATACATGGTGGTATCTTCAAAGTGGTTTCTCAGGAAGACAGAGATACACAAGAAAGATCTAACAAGTAGTTATAGCCTAATGGTTGTGAAAAATAGCATATTACCTCCTCACCAGTGACTCCTTTCACTGAGGTGTGATGGCTGGGAGGAAGGCCAGGATTGAAAAGAAGGACCGAGAGACTTGCACCTGTGTCTAGCAACAGGCTGTTTTCTTTTTCTTCTATAGTCATGATTACCCGGGGCTCCTCCATGGAGATGACAGTCTGGCCAGAGGGAGAAGGCAGAGCATGCCCTGGGCCCCCTCATTCCTGTTAGACTAACTGGTAGGATGGGTCTGAGCTCTGGGGCCTCCGATTCAGAGGGCAGACCAATCTCCAGTGGTCATCTTTGCATTCAGGGCATGGCCCAGGGGGCTTCTTAGGGCAGTTCCTCTTGAGGTGGCCTGGCTTTTAACAGTGATAGCAGATGAATGCAGTCATTGAGTTCTTCTTGGGGCCCCAAGAATCAGACTTAGGGTCTGTTTCTCTTAGTGCTGCAGCAAAAGCAGCTGCTTTGTCTCTCCTTGGCCTCCTCCTTGTCATGGCTATAGACTACTGAGAAGGCAATTCTTACTAACATCTCAAGTGAGCCATCTGGGGTGAAAGCTATTTTTTGTAGCTTTTTCTCTCCAGCCTCCCAGCGCATTGGGACCCTGCAAGCACTTAGTGTCCTCTCCCCAACCATCAGCACAGGCAGCAGGAATCTCAGTGCAGACCTCTCCAGAGCTCCAAGTGTTCCTCCACCACAGCCTGTACTGTCAGGGGAAGAATGGCTTCAGGGGGGTCTCCCCAGGTATTGTGCAAGGTCCTCCAGGTTTCCAGCTTCCAAATGGCTCTTGTGACCCCAGTCAATTAGACTATTGTGTCTTTGGGCATAGTCTGTATTCTTGTGTTCTCTGAGTGCTTGTTCAGCAGCTGATCCTCTGCTGACTCTGGACCTTTCTGGTTCTCAACAGCAGGGGTGAGAGCAACCTGTTGTGTGGCATGTATTCCCAGGGGTTTCTCCATGTCAGGATGATTCACGCACGTCCCCAGGTGGGCCTCCAAGGCGGGCATGTGGTGGGCCAATTGTGTCATTGCTTCTCTGTGCCATGACAGTTCTTGACTGCGCAGTGTCCGTCGCGCCAGCAGGCAGTGCAGCACAGCTTCCCGGGTGCTGACTGCCCGCCCCCCAGGCACCCGTACGGCTAGGGGCCGGCCCTAAGGCCGGTGCTCTCCACCACACAGTTTTCTGGGTGCAGGCGGCCTGCCATCTGGGCGCCTGCATGGCCAAAAGGCCAGTGCTCCCTGCCATGCAGCGTCCCGGGCGTGGACTGCTCCCCTCCCGGGTACCTGCGAGGCTAGGGGGCTGGCCCAATGGCCAGCTCTCCCTGCCAATGGGGCTTCTCAGGCACAGGCATCCTGCCACCTGGCCGCCTGCACGGCCCAACATCATGCTCTTATTCCTGCACCAGACAGCTGTATCTGTAAGCCTCTGTTCCCTGCATTAGATGACCTCATCACTGTGTATCAATCTCTTTTTTGTTGCAACTTTTAAGTCCTTCCCTCCTCTTGTGTCCCCCTTGATACTGTCTTGGTTCTACTCTTGAATCTCTCTTCCCAGTGCCATCTACTCCTTACCCATTAACCTCACTTTTTCCAAAGTCTTCTTAAAAGATATTTCCTTAAAAACAAAAATTCCAGACTCTTTAAAATTATATTCAAAGCCCTCAAAAACTTGGTCCTCCCATATGTCTCCCAGGGTTCCATTTCAACATACATGTATAATACTAAGGTTCTACTGAAACATTCAGTATCTCGTGCCAAGCATGAGCTCTCATGCTTCTGGATCTCAGTGCATTCTGTCTCTCTCTCTCTCTCTCTGCCTCTCTCCTCTCACCCTCCTCCCCATCAGATAAATTCCTATTCTTTATGCACCAAACCCAATTTTCAGCATTGCGGGGTATGGTCTTACTGATCTGCTCAGGAAAAATGAGTTTAGACTCCCATAATACTCTGTACATACATTGTCAGTCTTACCATATGAGAGCTTACTTGCCTATTTTGGAGCTGGGGAATTTGATCTGTTCTTATGTACATCTTTAGTATATAGCATAGTGCAAAGATATGTTACACATTAACTGAAGCTAGAAGAAAACAATTTTTCACAGTCAGTTATTAATTTTCACTGCAAAATTATGGCACATTTTACCTAGAATTCTTAGCCAACACTGCTGGAAGACAGCCTCTGAATGGCCAGCAGACTTGCCTATTGTGTGTGGACCCTGTGGTCAGCATCTGGTCAGCTTTTGAAGGTCTTTTGTTTGGTTTTGCTTAATAACTTCAGAATTTACAGTTCTAGTTTAAGTGGATGAATTCACTGATACTGCTACCAAAGGCAAGAGATTCAAACAAAAGCTGAGTTTAGCAACTAGAAGAATTACTCTGCCTTGAGGTTGGCAACTTACTATTATATATCTTCTGCAAAGTATGAGAAAAAAATCTACTTCAAACAGAAATGAAAAGACACTTTCATAATTTACTAATAGCCAAGTGAATGCAAGACATAGAAGAATAGAAAAAACATATAAAATTTCACATAATACTTGTCTAATCCATGGGTTTGGTTTTTACAAAGTTCTCAAACCCTATTTTCTTTTCAAGGCCCACTGCCACCACCTCTATCAGGCAGCCCTTTCACCTTCATTGTTTCCATTTCTCAGAATGTTTACTTAGTACTACATAAAGTAGCCTTGCTCAGACTGAATTTCTTAAGACCACATTCAATGAGTTGCCAATGCCTGGAGGGAGAAAGAAAAGTGAAAACTTTTCAACATGGTACTTAAGGATTCCTAGTCACTCTCTGCTCTTTGTCTATTTGATCTTTAACACTTCATCTTGCAGGAATCTCTTTATACATATCCTAGTTTCAGCCAAATTCCACTGCTTGCATTTCCCAACCCCATCTCAGTGACTTCAGTGATATTATTCTCTTCACCCAGAATACTCCACATTCCATCCTATCTGGTGGAGAATTTACCTGTTATCCTACGTTAAGTTCCAAGGCCACACCCCTACGTCCCTGAAGGATCATGGTGGCTGATATGAAGGGGCTCTCACTACTAGTGATATGACCTTAAGCAAGCTGCTGGAGTGGACACAAAGATAATAAATGTTGTCTTTCCAGCACTTTTGTCACACTGAGGTGCCTCAATGAATATTAGTATCTGTGTTCTTTCTTTGGCTTATTGTTTCAACTGGAAGTAACTTCTATTATTGAGTTCTGGAAGAACGCATCCCACGTGTCTCTATTTCTTATTATTAATGTATTTGCCATTGTAACTATTTCAGCACTTTGCATGTTGTTAGCAAACTCATTCATTACATACTGGTACTGAGCTAAGTCCTGGGGTCTGAAGTTATGGAGATGAATATAATAAGATTCCACTGCCTGCAAGAAGCTCACAGTCTAAGCAGAGGAAACAGTAATGTAACCATGTATCTAGGTACTTAAATGGTGTTGTTTGTATGTTATATATAGAGATATATAGACAATAGATACTATATAGATGATAGAGATAATTACCAGGGGCAAGAATTATGTGGCCATATGCATTAACGTGGGCAATGATACAACACAGTAAAGCTGGCAGTGTGTGAGCTCCTTTGTAGAGCCACACTGTTTGAATTTTTTTCACAGAATCCAATTGTGTGCGTTTTTCTTTACAACTTTAAGTTGTGAGAAGCTTGGATACAGAAGATATGTAAGGTTTGCACTTGTGTTAGTGATACAGGTATGGGAGACCCCATACGAGGTTTCACAGTGTTGAGTCACAAGCTGTTGCACTTTTAACTCTCTGAGCTAAATTCAGCCCAGGAACCTGTAACAGTATGGCCAGCAGCTGAACATATTTTCATTAAAACAAATGTAAGAGGCTTAACTTCTGGTGGACCTGAGCGTTTGTTTCAAAGGTTCTACATGTCTTCCGGCACTGGAATATATAAAACCATCTACAGCTAAATTGGGTTAAACACTGGTGTGGGTGAAGCTGCATACTGGTGAGAGGGCTAGGGTTGGACAGCCCCAAGTCCTTTTTGTTCCACCACACAGCACCTGAGTCTAAGCACATCTCCTCTCAAGCTCTGTGTTGGGGTGGTGAGATGAGCACAATCAGGAAGCTTGCTGTCCACCTTCAGCACATTCAGGTAAAACACATAGGTAGTGCATAGCTTGTGGTAATTGTAGCAGAAGATCAGAAGATCTCTTACTGTTCTTACTGTTTACAATGCAGTCTTTCCATTAGCCTGGATTCAGTGTTCCCCTTTTTTAGGTTATATACAAACTGTGTGCGTGTGTGTGTGTGTGTGTGTGTGTGTGTGTGTGTGTGTGTGTTAAGAGACTACACATAGCTTCTTGCTCTGTCTGAGCACACACTATACTGATCAATACCCACAGGCTCACAGACAAATTTTCACTGTATTAACTGGACTTTGAGCCCCTGTGCTTGTCTTTTAAGGAACCACCAGTGAAGCCTGTCAGGTTTATATTGGGGCTGATATGGTTCAAACATTGAGGCTCCAGTTAAACCTACAGATCAGAAGCTTTGATGCTGCTCTGGGTTGGGGTGGGGGCCCAGTAATCTCCATTTACCTAGTTCTTTCAGTTACTAGGCACACTGGAGTTTGAAAAATGCTAAAATAAGTTTAGAAATCAGATTTTTAAAACTTTTAAATAAAAATATTCTCTTTTTTGGTTCTGTGTATCATAAATTCAATTTAAATAACTTATTTGGAAGTAGTTCTTGTGTTGTCCCTTCAAACCTTCACATATTTTCTACTCTCAGTGTTTAGTAAACAGTAATTTCTAACTAAAATAGGAATAGCGGGACATCATGTGGGATAATTTGTCATTATCACCAACAAAATGAAGATGGAAACATTAAGAGGTACATGCATAGAAATTTTGAAGTCTTTGGAAAAATATTCACCATCTTAGATCATAGCACCAATGAACCAATGCTGCATTTTCTGTTTTAATTTCATGAATAGAGAAGAGCAAGGGCAGGAGATTAAAACTCCCTTCCAAAAGACAGTGGCAGAGACAGGAGTGGGTATGAGATGCTGTAGCTCAGCACTGCCACCCTCAGAGGTGGTGGTAACAGTGTCCTCTGGACCAGGAAGCTCTGTGCAGACCGGGCAGGAATGGGCGCAAAGGTAAAGGGTGGGTGTCAGCAGAGAGCCTGCCACTTCTAAATCCTTCTTGGAGCCTGACACAATAAGCACCTGCTTATTCCACTGAAGTAAGCTTTGCTCTATGCTTAAAATGAGATGGCATCATATTTAGTGCTTTATTCCTTTGAGTGCCATTCAGTGGTATTAAAAAGCATAGCTGAACTCTCAAGGCACATGCTTGAGTAGAATATTCCATGATTTTTTCACTTCACAATCAGTACTGAGGAACCTCTGACAGTAGGGATGAGTCACATTAATGTCAATATCCAAACTCTTTGGGTTGGAATTCAGGCTTCAATGGTGAAGCTTCCAACCTGGATACCTGTGCAGCATCCACATTGTGTCAGAAAAAGGCATCTATATGAACCCAGCAGGCATGACATTCACCTTTGTGGAAAGAAGAGCAATGGGAGGCAGTTAAACAACTTGCATGTGAGTGGCAATCCTGGACCTGAGCCCAGCAGAGCTGCACAGGCGGTCCTCGCTGCTTCTCCACGTGCACCAATGGCAATGCTGGGTTGTTCCTTGGCTAAGCCAGAACTTTTCAGATCTCTTAGCTTTCGTACACATTGTTCCTGCTTCTTGAAATATGAATCCCAGTTTTTACCTACAAGGCAAGGCTTTCCTAACTCTTTAGCTGGTTCATTCCAAGTGTGCTTACAATGCTTACCATTCTCGTTGCTCAGAATAGCAGTGTGATGACTACACTGGGATTGTTCTGAGTATAGGTCTGCTTTCTCCACCAGCTGTTGCCCTCCTCAGAGAAAAGACTGGGCCAATGTCAGCCTGGTGCACTTAGTTTGCAGCACATGTCTGAGGCAAAGTGTGGGCCCAACATGTACAGACTGATTGAAATATTCTTTCACTTCAGTAAGGTCTGTATTCTCAAGTGTCACCATTCTGAACTGAACTTTCCTCACCTCTCCACACCATACCATCAGCACCTACTGGAACTTTCTCTAGGTTTATGCATAGCTATTCTTTGTAACACTAAGAGCAGTACCTGATGCACACACAACTATGCACATACATATGTAAGTATCCATTAAGTATCCATACACACACACATATAGTTGTACATATTCACTCATGTGTCACTTAACAATAGGGATATGTTCAAAAATGTATTACTAGGCAATTCCATCATTGTATGAACATCACAGGCATGCTTCACAGACTAAGATAGCTATGTCACTAGGCAATATAATCACTGTTCCATATACACTCTGTCATAGTCTAAAACGTTGTCATGCAGTGCATGACTGTAAATATACACATGCATATAAGCAGAGATTTATACACACCTGCATATACATACATACTACACATGCACATAAAATACATGTACATAACTATACATCTTAAATATACTTATATACATCAGACAAGTATACATACAAACTCACATAAATATAAATACATGTAGCAGAGATTAATTCAGTCATAACTTCATGAACACAATATATGCACATATATAAGTACAGGTGATGACACAAGAACAAACACATGCTCCTTTAATACACATACGTGCATACACATGATATACACACGCATGTGTATGAATGCACCAATACAAATGTGCACGTGTGCACACATGCATACACACATTTATGCATGCACAGTACAGGCACATATATATGTTTATATGTGAATTCATAAACTCCAGAGAGGACAGAAACTCTGTGAGAATAGGAATTTAGCTTTTTTTCTCACTGTATCTAACACACTGTGACAATGCCTGACATATAGAAAGAGAACATCACACCTTCATTAATGAAAGAATGCATCTGTGAGTTTCTTTTGCCTCTTGCCATAATTTACAACTTACATCAGTTGAAATCACATTAAGCATAGCTAAACACACATGGATAGCATTGCTAGAGACTGTTCTAGGTGCTTTACAGGTCTTATCTTCTCTTTTGCTCTGTGAGGTAGGTATTATTTATTCCTACTTGACAGATGACAGGGGAAACTAAGGCATGGGATGTCAGGGACTCCATGTCTGTGCAACAAGGTTTTGAGTCAGCTATGTGTTCTTAACTGCTATACTCTGTTACCTCAAGATCTTAAACTTGCACTGTCTTCAGGGAGCCAAATTCTAAATAAGAGTCATAGTACAAAGCACAGATAAGAATCAGAATTATGGAAAGGTGGAATGGAGGAGGCGCTACAGCATGGTAGAACTATTATATGCCAACATTTCCTTCTTGGAGACCTTGGCTACAGAAGCAACTGAGATTATTCCTAAAATGCTCAGTATGGTAAAATTTTTAAAAAGTATTTTTCTTTGCTCTCTAAAGTAACTTGTATGAATGCATAGGTAAGACAAAATTGAAAAAAGGAAATAAAGCAAGTCTGCAGAGAGGTAATAAGGGAGCAGCTGGCAACTCAGATGTGAGACCATGGCTGCAGGGCAGTCACTGGAGATGTGCACTTTCCCACCAGCAGCTGCTGATAGGCATGGCCCAAAGTAAACAGCAGTGCTCAGGGGCAGTATGTGGACAGGAAGCACCACGTGTTGTGTAGATTGTGTGCCATGAAAAACAGCGACCCTGATCCTACTCTTACAGCCAGTGACGCAAGTGCAATCTCAGACCCTGAGCCCCCAAAACAAACACTTACCCAGCAGTCCTCTACCTTTTGAACTCAGAGCAGGAGGCCCTTCTAACAGGTGGTTGGCAGTGTCAGAATCCAGGAGTGGGCTATTGTATGTTTTCTGCTATTGTTCCCAAGCTCAGCAAAGGAAAATAGCAGCTCATCTTCTAGCCACATACAAAAATATGAAAGATTAAATAGAACCTGCTGGATAAAATTTCCTCCAGAAACTAGATAAGGTTTTGGAGGGGATGAGCTGATCAGAGATGTTCCTATAGTCAAGGGGTTTGAGTACAGGAACTCACAGTGAGTCCAAACACTCTGCTCCACGCACTAAGCAGACTCATTTACTGTTTGTTGCAAAGGGTGCACCAAGGTAGATGTGAAGGCATGGCAGGGATACCCAAATGAGGGTTTAAGTCTTGGACCCAAATCCTTCTAGTCCTATAACCCAGGCAAATCCCTTCACTTCCTGCAATGCCAGTTTTCTCAACCATTAAGGGGAGACACCTTCATCATTTCTAGAGTAGTGGCTTGAAAATGGCAAGTCATTACACAAATGAAATTAGTGTAAGCACTGAGAAATTAACAAAATTAATCAGCAAAATTAATATCAACATTAACATCACGGATCTCTACCATATAGGCAGAAATAGCTATGAATCCCCAGCTTTGCCTAACAAGCCTGCCCTTATTCCCCAACTGGTAGAACCCGGACTCCTGTGCTGCTCTGAATACTCTGGACCTCATGAAGTAGATTTAGAAATGTACCCAGAAGAACGTTAAATAACAGTGTTATCTTCTGTTATAGATACAGTGAACCTTTGACTTGCAAACTTAATTTGTTCTTGAGGGCTGGCTGTAATTCAGGTAGTCAATTGAAGACTCAGACTCCTCTATACAGCCTTCGAAGTCTCTCTCCTGTACAGAGGCAGATCTCATTATCCTTATAGAGACATTGATCTAGGATTTCTCAATTAACCCTGTACAGGAAAGGATGTTATAATGTTCCCTCCATAACTCTTTAAGTGTTAAATCTATATCTGAAGCACAAGTGACATTCAGGTCATAACTCAAGACTATGGTTGCAAGTTAAAACCAAAATTCTGGTCATAACCCAAGTTCTTTGTGTGTCAGGGTTTAACTCCAGGATTCACTGTTTAGGTATGCACTAGTGTATGTATATGCTAACAAGTACAAAGACATAGACACACTAGCTAGGCCAAGTCAGGGAAAAGTCAGAGGCTCCAGAGTAATAAGGACTTGGACTGAGAAACTAAATTTATAATTTATGAATGTTACCATCAGCAAGTTAACATTTGATTTTTCCAAATGTTAAACACAGAAAATAATGGTAGTCACAGCATGGTTATGAGCAGACAAAATACTACTAAAGTACCTAGGAAAATACTTGACACAAAGTATGTGTTCAATAAAAATAGCTGCTTTTAGCTCCTAGAGGAACTTGAATACCAGGTGTTTTTATTATTGCCAGCTTAATGGAGACTCTTTGCAGCACACTGCAGATTGTGGTAACAAAACAGAGACTAATTCATGAGTGGCTAGAAAAGTTATTTACCTAATTTTTTTATAGCCATCTATGATACTGACTGTAGCCATCAAATGGGATCTAAGGAACAGAATATGGGATCTAAGGTATGGAAGAGAACACCATACCCAGAATCACTCTTCCTAATTCGGAGGTGTGTTGCATAAAGGGGGCAGGGCCGAGCTGATGAATTAGGATGTACAGAGTTTAAATTGAACTCAGTTCAATTTGCTGGTGAAACCTTCAGTGACTGACCATATTTCTGGGCCTCAGTTTTTTCATCTGTGAACTATGAATTTGTTGCAGAAAATCTTTGCAGAGCCTTTTAATTCTGAAATCTCATGATTACTCATTATCTAAACAAGAGTGTGAGTATCAAGCTGTGATTTCTCACCAGGTTCACAGCCATATACACTGATTTGTGTAGCACAGAATTGAAAGATCACGAGATAGGATAGCTGGCTGTCGCCCAAGACCCTGGGTTGCTCCTAGCTCTCTGTCCAAGAATAGAAGACAGGTGTCCCCACTCGAGCTTGTCCTCCATAGTCTAGAGTAGGAAGGCACTTCAAGAAAGCCCAAGAGCCTGAGAAAAGCAATGCCAACTACCTTTACGCCAACCACTCTTCTTCTCATCTCCTCTGCCCTTCCTGCCACAGAGGAGAGGGCCTTGCTCATTGCTGCCAGCTCGCAAGCAGAGGGAGTTTTCATTAAACAAAACTCACCTTAAAACAATCAACCTGAAATCACATTAACAAATTTCACCTTCACCCCAACTCACACCCGAAACTCCCTGAGTTGTCCTTGTATTATATGTTCAGGGCTGGCAGGGCTTTCTCCTTTCAGACTCCCTAGCACCACTTGATCTGCACTTCGAATCACCCCATCCCTTGCAGACCATCTGCGTGTCTGATCCACCTTCTCGCTTCAGAAAGCTGCCTCCTGCCCCAGGTCCTGGCCAGATCCTGGTGGCTCCTCCACAGCACAGTTCTGCTCTGGTCAGGCTGGCCTCCTTGACAACTGTGTGTCGCCCCTGCTTCCAACCCTTGTGCCCTCAGTGCCAAGCCACTCCCTTATTCTGTCTCCTCTGCATGCCAGACCTCAACCTAGACATTCGGACACAGAATTTTCACAAGGCCCATGCTGGAATCTGCATTTCTGAAAGGCTCCTTCACTCAGATTTAGCAATCTTTATTTTTGAGTCTTCAAGGTTCTCTCAATTATTATCTTAATTATTAATGAAGTCACTGAGGTACTGAGGACTGAGTATGTGGGTTCTATGCTAAAGGATGAGCAAACAAAAGGAAAATGATGTGGCAGGGAAATTTAAAAAGGTATAAAGTGTTGCAGAAACACAGAGTAAAGAGGGATTCATTTTTCTTTATGAGTGGAATTAAGTTTCAGGACACTCCCACAGTGGAAAATGTCGAGCAAGACTGTCTAGGTGGGGAAGGGAGGGTTGCCCTCCTCAAATAGGGAAGTGTGTGAGCAAACAAAAGAGGCAGCATGCACAGGAAGGGCAGAAAGAAGGCCAGTGGTGTGGTACAACTTGATTTCAGCAAGATGTACAGGGTAGGAGATCTTCAAAGAGGAAGGTGTTTCACTATTTCTTGAAGAGCAACCTTACTAATTGATGCAGATATGAGGAGAAAGAAGTGGACTTCTGGAAGTTGGTAGTTTAGTAGATAAAACAGACAGGTACTCCTTGCTCCTCAGTCTTCACTCTGATTTTCTTTTCTGTTCTCTACACTCAAGATTTTCTTTTCTTTTACTGCAGAGTTAATGTCACAAAACACATTTACTGCAAGTAAATATCGGCAAAAACCTAAGTATGGGCTGCTTTCTGGCTTCAATAGAAATGGACCACACTGATGAAGGGAAGGCATATCATCGATGGTATTTTAGCATAAAGTGGATTTCTCAGCTGCAGTGCTGCTCACACTTTGCCTGCTGTAGGGCTTTGGCCTGACCATTCTGGGATGTGTACCAGCACCCTTAACCTCTGCCCACCACATAGTAGAACTAATCCCTCTTCCCAACCATGATAAATAAAACTGCCTCCAGACATTGCCAAGTGTTCCCTGGGGGTAAAATCATCCCTGGTTGAGAATTCCTGGTCTAGAGAAAAAGAAGTTTTTGGGCATCTAACTCAAACTTAAGTTCAAATCTTGCTATGACCATAGTTATGTGATTGTGGAAATGTTAAGCTTTCTATGTTCAATTCCCTCATTACACAATGGAGAGTAACCTAGGCCTCATTAAAATTACTTCAAGGAGCGGGAAATAAAGTACATGAAGCATCAGGGAGCGTCCTTGGCACACAGAAGACAAATAAAGAATGGTCATACTAGCAGTAGAACCAAAGAAAGTGGTAGTTTTAATACTTGTTCTTATTAATAATGTTGATATTATTTTACTATTAGAAATAAAGACTAATTGAAGCTTTCAATTATTTGCATTCATTGCGAATAATTTCCCAATGAATGGGAATTGTTACAATTATATTACCAGACACACTTCTAGGAATTTTTTCCTAATTCTTTTAAGTCTCAATTTCAAGCCCATTCTCTTCTGGCAAAGCCTTATACATGTGCCACAAATGCATGTGACTGTTTTATGTACTTTGTTTTATCTACTAAGCTACCAACTTCCACAAGTCTACTTCTTTCACCTCATATACCCATCAATTAGTAAGGTTGCTCTTCAAGAACTGAGTGAAACACTTTCCTTTTGCAAAATGTGTTACTTTTAGGGTCAAATTCAAGAGAGGACTGTATCATGTTTGAATAGATATATCCCTGCCTGTGAGACAATGGTAAGTGTGAGCTGTGGAATCAGATGGTGTGGCTTTAATCATGCATCACCATTTACTTTGCAACTCTCACACAACAAGTCAGACAGTCCCATGAGCCCCAACTGTCTCATTTGACAAATGGAAAAAAATGATAGTATGTAAAAAGTCAATTTGAGAGCTAAGTACTAGATAACACATAAAAATCTATTCTTGGGTCCAGAACTAACTCTCCCTGAGTGTACTGAGGCTTAGATGCTCCCTGTTCAGAATAAAGGTGCACATACCTGTCCTAACTGCACTACAAAGTTGCTGTAAGGAGCCTTGGAATGGTAAACACAGATACACTTCATAAATCTAAAGTTTAGAAAGCCAAGAGATTATAAGTAGTAGGGTGTTCCTGGTCACACATACTATATTTCATGTATTCATACTTATAAATAAAATACTCCCCCAGATCAAGTTATCTGAAGTCACTGCCTGTCCACCCTCTCTACTAGAACAATGATAACAGTCAGACAAGAAACTGGCCAGCTTTGTTGCTCACTGGAAAAAACTATGATTTGCTTTAGGAGGGCACAAAGCAGAAGCTCATTTTCATCTAGCCATATTAATTCTTCTGCCATTAAAAAAAGATGAAGAAAGAAAAACATTAAAAGTCCTCATTTCAGTTTGATTATGCAATTCAGATGAGCAATTTAATCTAATTCAACATCTGGCCTAGATGAGTAATTTAAACCAATTCAATGCCTGGCAAAGAATCCAGGATTGGTAATCAAAGAGTCCTGCTAAACCTAGCCACAAAATTTGCTTTTTGCCAAAATCTGCTAATGTGATAGGAACAAAAAGAATGGAGATTTCCAGACATCCAAGAGTAGTTCAGAGAGCACGCAAAACAAATTCCTTTGCTCCTGGAAAACTGAGCTGAGCATAATTACTGTATAGGGACAGTTGCCTCTGTAATGAGAGGCTGCTGTTGCCTCTCACAGCCAAAATTCTCATCTCACATGGAGCGAATGCCATTCATTCTTACTCATTTACTAATATGCATGTGATAAGGGTCTTCCATGTGCAAAGCACTGTGAAAGTTGTGGGATATAAAGATAAAATGGCAATGTGCTAAAAGAACTTAAGCAGTAGTAGACAAAACAATTTTGCCCATACAGACCTACAACTACAAGCCTCAGGTAGAAAAAAAGAGGAAGAAGTGGTAAAGCTAGCATGCGGAGATAGGGTAGGCTGCCCCAAGGAGATGGCACCATCTTCAAGATTTGAGGTACACCCAGAAGTGTGTTTCACAGAGAAAAGCAACAGACAGAAGGGTCTGAGAGAGGAATCAGACTGTTATTGCCTTTCAGGGTGGTTGGGGTGCTGGAGCCAAGAACAGACCTAGAACAAAGTTAATGCTATTTTTAAAAGCTAGAAAAATACCAGCAGCAGGAGCAGTGTCCGAACCACCCCCACAGAGTGCAAACAAAGCTACCCCTATCTTTTCAGTGTATGCTAGGGAATTCACTAACCAGCACCTTAAGAACAAAATGTTCTTTTATCTTTGATTTGTATTCCTACAAAGTCTTCCTCGTATGTTTCCAGAGCTGGAAAAAGGCATGAGTTGAGTTGTACTTGCTTCTTTGATCTTTAGCTTCCCTTCAAAGGCTGCTTCTGGAAGTAAGTGTCCAGAGGTATTTCTCCAAAATGGAGTGCTGACCCTCCTCCTTCTCAGAGGGCAGGCTGCAACATGAACACACCAGGCCAGCACCTGGTATGACCATATTCATCAGGGCTTGCATTTGAGAGACCTAGATGACCTCTACATCCCACTCCAAAGCTGAATTCTCACTGACCATCAGGTACCTCTTAGGAGAGAACATATTTAATCAGTTCTTGAGGCCGTTTCCTACCTCAAGTTACTCAGAATCTTAACATAGTGAATCCTACACTCTGCTACAGAGAAGTGGAGAAAAAGATAGAGCAAATGCAGGAAAGACAAAAAGATTCCAGAGCCTCCCATCCTTCTTCATCTGCCTTAGCATGGAAAAGAATGTTCTGATAGACATTTCCTACCCGGGTGGTAGCTCAGATAGCTCCATTTATGATTTAACTACTTTGTGTCAGGTGCTATGGCTCTGGGGTGAACAAAGCAAAGACAGAGACCTCATTATTGTATGTAGTGTGTGCCAGACATGATGCTATCCACATAATTTATATCACCATCCTCATAATCCTGCAAAGGAGCCCTGCAAGCTCCTCCCACAAAAGAAGGAGGAATATGCTAAGAGGTACCCTATTTGTATATACGAGTTTAATCTTGATCTTCAGACACAATGGGTTTCACGAGCCTCACTATCCCATACCAACAGTATCAAGCTACAAGCACTCAGGCTCAGAGGACAATGAGAATTTTCTCTCTGAAAGGAGTGAGACTTTGTCAGATCTGTTCACTGCTCAAAGTCTCCAGTGTCTAGACCCATAGCTGATAGGTTTGCATGCACATGATCCTTGTCTTAAGAGTCTACAGTTGGACTGCTGGATGACATTTTCGGGAATTTTAGGATTCTGTTTCCTTCCACACCTGGGCAGGGCAGAGGCAAGATGAAAGAGGAGAGGAGAGCTTTACTCCCTGGCCTCCTGTCTCTCTCAGACATGCTAATCCTCACCTGGCTGGAGGGGTGTGGGTGCAGTATCAGCAGGTATGAGAAGGATAAATCTTGGTCCAAACTGTTAAGTAGTACTTTCCCGTCCCATGGTCATTGAGAATGTCCTTCCCATCCACTGCTGTTAGCTATACTCAGCCCTTAGATCATCCTAGATCTTATTTTATCTTTCCACTTTAAAAAAACCTTACTTTTGACAAGACAGGAAATTTAGAAACTTATAAGCACTGCATTTTAAAGGAAACAAAAGGCTTAAGCCAAAGCTTCTAAAGGTAAATTTTTAGGAAAAAGAGACAGGCAATCTCCCACTGTAGAGGTCACAGTGAGTTGAGGGAGAAGGGAGTAGGCATGTTTTCACATGTCCTTTAGGAAGCCCTGGGAAGCTCCCCAGCAGCAGCCCTCTACCTTTCAGTATGGGGTGGGCCCTGCTGAGTTCTTGTTACTTGGCTGGACATGAACTGAACCTGGAGGTCACCTCAGGAGAAATTTCAAAAGCAGGACAATAAGTCTTCCATGGCCTCCTATGTGACCTGGAATGTCAGGATCACTAGGGACAGGAACATATCACGTCCATTTAGACTTCTAGTTCTCTTTATGCTTACATTAAAAAACCCAAATCATGACACTGCCACCAAAAGCACACACTGCAAAGTGCTTCTAGGGGAAACACCCTTGCTTGCAGTCAGAACTAAACTGCCTACCTCTCACCCACCAACAGGTAGTGTTGGCTGTTCATTGTTTCAGGCACAGGGCCTGAGTCTGAAGTCTGGGAGATGCACAGGACCTCAGATGTGCTCACGGACTGACAAGGACCATGCTGTTTCTGCAAGCCCATAGGCTCCACAGAAGGACAAAACAATGTTAAAAATCTGCCAGTGAAGGAAATGGGTTCAACTTCACTCTACGGCTAAGGCCACTGCATCTTGCCTTGATGAGACTAAATTTAATATACTTATAAAGAACCTATAAAAACAAGATACATGGTTCAGCATGAGAGATATAAGATGAAAAATATAATTTCTCTGTCCAAGAAGAAAAGACAAGCAGATAGATAAGAAATTACCATACAGTGTGATCATTTCTTCAAATAAGTACAAATGATAAAAGAAGCATAATTTAGAGAATTTGTAAGTAAGTCTGACTGTCCCACAGAAGGCCCTGCAGAAGAGAAAGCATCTGATAGAAGTGGCAGAGTGTTTGCCTAGACATTAGAGAAAAGCCAACTTAGGGCGTAGTTACCAGTCAGGGTAGCTGAGGTGTGAATGTGCCCTACCAGGGCCATGTATTGTGACACCGTTGAAGGGTGGGGCTCCTAGAGGTGTTTTGTTACCATGGAAGCGGGTTCACTGTCCATGGAGTAGGTTCCTCATGCGAGATGAATCCAGCCACTTCATCTGTTGTGCAGGAGTGCATCCTTGGTCCTCTCCTGCTGTGGGATGATATAAGCAAGGGTCTGCCTAGGTGTGGACCCCTTGACCCTGGCCTTGCCAGACTCCAGCACTGTGAATACTCTGTTATTCATTAGCTAGCCAGCTGCAGGCATCTTGTTACAGCAGCACAAAGTGCACTAAGACTAGGACCAGTCTTTAAGGACAGAGAACACATATACCAAGACACAGAGACACAGATGGTGTAAACTATGGACAGAACTCTGAGGGCACAGCCTGTGTAAGTGCTGAAAAGAGAACTCTTAGCTCAAAGATGAAGTGTGAACTAGTTTTTCTTCCAGTTTTTATCTTTGTTTTTAAGAAATGGGGTCTTGCTATGTTGCTCAGGCTAGAGTCAAACTTCTGAGTTCAAGTGATCTTCTTATTTCATCCTGCTGAGCAGTTGAACTAAAAAGGAATTATTTTCACCATGCCCTGGTATACATATACACATATATACAATATGAAACAGGTCCACAACACAGTACTAACCTTTACCATGTGAGGTGTGCTTTACGTGTTCTACCCTATTCTATTCTGTTCCATCACAGTCTACTCTGAAAATCCCATAGCTATGTCCTACTAAGTTCACATCACAAATTACAAAGCACAGTTTAAAATAAGCATTCTTAGAAAGAAAGGCTGGGAACAACTTATGGCTAAAGAGAAGTGATATATACAGAGAATCAGAATAGCCAAAAGAGAAAAAAAGAATAGGAGAAAAGGAAGGGCAGGAGGAAGGAAGAAGACAAAATAACACTGTAATAGGGATGAGAAAGGGATTGGATTGTTGGCCGTGGTGTGCAGTTCCCTATTAAAATTTGGGAAGGAATCTTAGTTATGTATTTACCATTTGCAGTGCTGGGGATCAAACTCAGGAACTCAGGTCTAGTAACCAGGTTTTTTGCCACTGAGATATCTCCCTAGTTCTTGGTTCACTGTCTTTTAGCATCATGGCTGGGGATGATAAATGCTTATTAAGTATTTGAAAAATGAATGCAAGAGTGACAGATTTAAGAATTATATATGAGAAAAAAAATGAAGACTAACCAAGTAACTGGATATGAGACAAAAACCTACACTATAAAAATAAATACTATAAAATTAAATCTAGCCAGGTGTGGTGGCACACATGCCTGCAATCCAGCCTGGGCAACTCTGTGACTTAATGAGATTTTGTCTGACATTAAAGTTTTTAAAAAGGGCTGGGAATGTATCTCAGTGCAAAGGTGATGTGTTCAAACTCTAGTACCGCCAAAGAAATGAATAAATATCTATTAGACTTATAAGGATTTTGTGGTACCATTAGAAAAACTGAGCAGATGGAAGCACACGTTCTAGATGGAAGTGCAAAGATGTTTTTAAAATTTTCAGGAAACCATTTCCTTGGATTAATTTTTATATTATTATATATGGAGAAATATTATGTATGGAAATATAAATTTTATATTTGACAAAAAGTTCTAGAATTCTACCCAATGCCTAACTGTAAAAGGCTTTGTGTTACTACCCTTTGAGTCACCAGGCCTTAGTTTCTGCTATACAATCATATAAGGAGTGTCGTGTGTGCTGGGCAATATTCCTGTGACACAGGGAAAGACATTACCTAGCCCTCCTGCATGGGCATCAATGAGCGAGGCTGCCACCGCAATGCCAACGGGAAGGCCCAGCTCTCTTGCTGCTTCTGGTGTGAGTCCACTTCCAAGAGATGCTGCAGGAGGTAGCACTTGGTTTCCTGGGTAGACAGGAGTGAAAACAAACACCCATCAGCTTGGAAAAAAAAAAAAAAAAGCAAACGCAGGATTTTCTCACAAGAACTTCTTTGCTCCCTCCTCCTTTGCTGCTTGTTTTTCTCTCAGCTTCACAAGGATAGACATCATCTAGCTAAGAAGAGTCCCTTTGCTCATTTAGTGACCTAGCTATATATACAAGGAATGCGTGGATCATGTTTCAAGGTGTTTTACAAAGCTGGAGCTCCGAGGCATTGCTCAAACCAAAGAAAAAGCCAATAAGTGGGAAATTCCTAAAGGACCATAAATTCAGCGACCTCTTAAAGACCAGGGAACATAAACTCCAAAAGAATTTCAGAAATTTACTTGTATAATGTTGCTTCCTATCAAACGATAAGGAGGGAAGGGAAATAGTTTGTCACAAGAAACAAAAGAAAGCCCAATCTAAACCTGACAAACATTACAGGGCTGCTACTTGCACAACTATAGAATATAATTTGACTGATATTCTTCAGAGTTGTGCAATGTACCGACCCTGACATTTGAGGTGACCTTGAATTCTTACAGTTATTCAGCCTTCAGTTAATAATTTGTTGACTGACTGTCTTTCTGTGAGTACCAGAGGGCTGTAAAATGCAGTTCTTGCTCCCAACCTAGTTAGGAAGACAAGACAAGGACAGAGATCCACGTCAGTCAGAAGGGAATGAAATGATCCATCTGTCGCCAGGCATTTAACAGAGAAGGAACCCTCTCCCACTCACCATGGAATTCTATAATAAGTACTTATGTACTGCACTGACCCATGCACATGTGCACACACTCACACATGTACATGTACACAGAGTCTGCCAAAAAATGTATACACATTTTAGGAGAAAAAAATAATAAATGTCTGGAAGCTAATGGCCACCTGTTGGAGTACCTCTGATAATTGCAGAGGTCAAAGGTAACTTGTATTAATGTCATGATGTCTCAATAAATTTAGTGTTAAAATATTTATACAAGGTTTTCTTTTCTTGAAGTGTGTATACATTTTTTGGGAGACTGTCTGTACATACATAAAGATCTTTTGAGGCCCAAGATCCTAGGATTCTAGAATCTAGCACCAACCAACAGAATTGTAGCCTGGATGGAATATAAAGTAAGAAGAAGGTTCAACGCTGCTGCTGCTTCCTGTCTCCCTGCCATGAACTGTTTCTTTTCTGCAATGTCCCCTTGTATGCTGCCATGCCTTGCAGCCAGCTGACTATGGACTGACACTTCAACAAACTGTGTACTAAAATAAACCTCTCCTCCTTTAACTGGTGGGTGTTGGGTACTGCAATTGCTTCTGATATTTCTTGTCCAATATATTAGCCATTGGATACTGGATAAAACACATGAAACATGGCTAGAACAACGAGGAGTTAGATTTCTCATTTTCTTCGATTTTAGTTTCCTTTTAAATTTAAAAAAGCTAATACTGAATTCTGTAACTGAAAACTTTAAATATGCTTAGGGTGATCTGGAAATTTGAATCTATTTTTTCAACATGAATTTATGAAATCTAACTAAGGTATTTCCAATGAAAATCTAGTACCTAAACTGATACAGGCTCAGTGGAAAATACATACCACATGCCAAAGACTGAGTCTCAAAATATATGTAAAAATAAATTATACATATTTTATATTAAAATGGTATTTGGACATATTAAGTTAAATAAAATGTTAAAACTGATTCCACCTACTTCTTTACTTTATCACAGCTACTAGAAAATTTATAGCCACATACGTGGCACACAAGGTATAGTGATATGCTGGGCTTGAGAACAAGGTTATGCTGCTCCAAATGAGGCAGAAGGAAAAAAAAAAACTTCTCATTGTGCTGAATATTCAGGGTACTAGAAATTTGGAAGAGAATATATCTGTGGTTCTTGGCAATTTGGTTCTGGGCAATATCTTAATTATGCCACCATATCTGTGATAAAAAAATATACATCACTCCCATGGTGAGCACTTATATGCCACTGACTATGTTGAGGACACAACATGAATTTTCTTATTTCTTTTTTGTAGTAACCTTCTGGGCAGGGGACAACAGTAAATATACATTCCCAACTTTACAAATGGATGTAGCAATTGAGGTTTATAAACAGAAAATATATGTCCCCAAGTGACACAATGTAAGAACTAAAGACAAACTCTGCACTCCTCTTCAAATAATATCCAAAGTTGTACTTCGTGGACAGAACCAACCTCCACATACCATGCAGACAGAACCCACCCCAATAATGAGGATTAGCCTAGGCCAATTCCATACCCATTGGTTCTTTGCCCTGGGTGTGACCAGCTACCAACATCAAACCACTCTGCATTTTGCTTCCCCTTGGCACAGGGTAGCAGAGCTGCAGATCAACTGACAGACTCAAAAGTGGACAAGGCCAACACTCTGGTGGAGAAGATAAGCCCCAGAGTGCTGGCAGCTCCAGGGAAAAAAAATGGAGCTGGCCAGCAGAGCTTGCCTCAAGAAAAGTCCATGGCTACTGTAAGTTACAGAAACAGCATGGGGTTCTACTATGAAAGTGACTCCTTCATAGCAGACTGGAGGTGGAAAAGAAACCCAGTGCAGTGCCTGCCACATTGCCAGAAAGTGTTTAATCAGCCATAATTTGGGGAATGGGTCAATTGTTTACGATTATTTTAATTCAGGGTTCTCAGTGTTACTCTCCTACAGTGACTGCAGGACAGACAACCACAGGAGACACAGAGAGTAGTGAAGACTAGACATATCTAAACTCAGGCTGGGAAGGACACGTGCCCTTGCGTCCATGGTGAGAAACCAGGCCCAGCCAGTGTGCCCTTCAGGGGCAGCTGGATCTAAAAGTGTTGGCATGAACTCCAGCAGTCTGTTTGAATGCCTGCCCCACCGTGTACATATTGGAGACCAGTAGTTTGATTGCTTTCCTCATATACCAAGTGACCAAGTTTTTACCTCAGCTTTGACAATTGCCAGTCTGAGGTGTACAGACAAAGAGGCCTGTGGAGTGGGAGGGGGCACCTCATAAACCCACAGACCATAAAGCTATGTGGAGAAAACCATGATTTGCTGGATTTTGAGATTGCAGATCCTAGCAAGAAACCACTAAACTACTTATTCAGAAGCACAGAGAATTTTTTTTAATTCCGATTTTCCTTTTTTTTTTTTGGAGTATTAGGGTTTTTTTTTTCTAATACTATTGTTTCCTTTTATCTCTTAATGGGATCCTTTCTCTCACTTTCCTTTCCTTCTCATCTTCTATAAATTTTTTTTGTGGTACTGGGAATCGAACTCAGGACCTTGTGCTTGCCAGACAGGCGCTTATAACACTGAGCTATATCCACAGCCCTCATCTTCATTGAATTAATTTTACAGATTCTACTATTTTCATTCCAAGTTCCTCACTCTTTTATCTTTACTAGTATAACAATTAAACTTTATGGATTTTTACATAGTTAACACTATTACTATTGAATATTGTTGTAGTTTTAGTGGTAATACAGTTGTTCTATTTAGTAGATACTGTATGTCAATGTTTGGCTTGTATTAATATTTATATTCTAATTAGAGATCTATTTTCTCTGGTTAAGGGTGGTACATTACTGGTTATAAGGGTATGCCAATATCCAGTTTATCTTCCCCACTATTGCTGTTACTGATTTTATCGTAACTGCCAAGCTCGTAGAGTTGTTGCTATTAACTAATTTTCTTGGTATGCTAGTATCAGGATTGCCTTTTATCATTAAAAATACTGTACCTCTTTCTGCAGAACTGAGTGCTGGGCTAAATACATGGCAGTCTCAATTACAAAATGAATAGAGACAGTCGGATCTTGAAACAGAAAAAAGAACAAAAAACTTACAGTTAGCCATGTGTAGAGTACATCACTTAAAAGGAGACACTAAAGAAGTTTGTATACTGGCAACAAAGTTTTCCATGCTAATCAACCCACAGACTTACACACACACACACACACACACACACACACACACACAGATACCTGAGAAGACAAGGCAGCAAGATGCTTCCAAAAACTCCCAACTTCTCAAAAGCTGAACAAAGGACATAAAGAGGAAGGAAATCAAAAGCCACACAGCTGAATTATTCAAAAGGATAACAAAGGTCATAAAAAGCAGATCAATAAGTGCATGGTGAGTTGAAAGAAGATATAACTAAAGAGATAATATATTTAATAAATAAAACAATTACTAACTTTACAGAAGATACTAATAAAAAGCTACCTGAGCTAAACAAAACATGAATGACCATTTTAGCAAAAAATTAAAATTCATAAAGAAGTATCAAACAAGCATAAATTTAGGACATTAAAAATTCTATTGGAAGTATGGCAGTAGAAGAGACTAATATGAAAACAGAGTGTCAGAACTAGAAATAGAGCTGCTTTTTGGAGGTCAATTATTTGAAAATATCTTAAAAAATAAAGAACATGAAAATGGATGTAACAGCTGCTAGATACAAATAAGACTAACTTAAGATTAATCTGAATTAGTTAAAAAGCACGAGATAGTATAAATGGCATAAAAAACCAGTTTACAGAAATGATGGCAAAAAACTTTCAAAATATAGGAAAAAAAGTAACATACAAATAAGTGAGATATATGGAAACCCCAATAGCCACAATCAGAATAGAACCTCTCCACAACATATTATAGTCAGAATCCCAGAAACCCAAAACAAGGAAAGGATCTTATGAAACTTAGAGAAGAGCAACAAATTACTTATAAAAATATACCCATCAGAATTACAGCAGACTTCTTTTTTTTTTTTTTTGGTTTTTCTCCGGTACTGGGAACCGAACTCACGACCTTGCACATGCCAGGCAGGCGCTTTTGCCGCTGAGCTAAATACCCAGCCCCTACAGCAGACTTCTGAATGCAAACCTTAAAGGCCAGAAGAGCTTGGAGTGAAGTGTTTCAAACCCTAAAACAAAATACCTTCCAAGCAAGACTGACATACCCTGCAAAAATATCTTTCAAAATTAATGTAGAATGTGTGCTTCAGCAACATGTATACAAAATTGATGGAGAAATAAAGTATTTCAATGCCAAAGAGTGCTCTAAAAAATGCATGCCCAAACCAGCACTCCACAAATTCTCAAGACTATCCTAGAAAGAAACAATGGCGCTAACAATGCCAAAATGTCTACTAGAACAAATATACCAGGCAGGGTAAGCAGTTAAGAAGGAAGGCAAAACGGAATCAGCAAAAGGAAAATAATGTAACGAGAGTAATAAAGCAACACTTTTCAGTAATAACTCAATATGAATTCACCAATCAAGAGACACAGATTGGTTAAATGAATCAAGAAATAAAATCGAATTTTATTCTGTATCCAGGAAACACATTTAAAGCCAAAAAGATTGATATACTACAAATTAAAGGGTAAAAAACAATTTTTATATGCAGTGGCACTCCAAACCCAAAACCATCCTATTTTTAGGCAAAGTGGATTTCAAGCCAAAACAGATCAGAAGAGGGGCAATAAAGTCACTACATACTGGTTAAAGGAACAATTCCACAGAAAAAGATTAATAATCATAAATATACATGCACTGAACACCAGCACACTCAACCTCAAAAAATAATACTGGACATAAAAGATCACATCAACACAATTATAGTGTGGGGGGGTCTCAATATCACACTGGCACAAACAGATCAACTAGAGGAAAAAAAATCAACAAAGAAATATTAGAGTTGAATCAACATTTTATTTATTTTATTTTATTTTAAAAATAAAAGGAGGAAAACAATAACAGACAGACAATCTTTTACAAAATAGCAAAAGAACAGTACAGACAATACAGAGTTACAAAGTGGTAGGAAATTAACAATGCTTGTTGTATTACATACTGATATCTTCAAAGTGGTTCCTCATGAAAACAAACACAGACATGCAATATTGATCAATCAAGCACTCATTAAGTTTCTTTCAGCAAAGAAATAGAAAACAGTAGATCAACTATGTTAACTATCCTGTATATACATATATACATACAAAATTTCTCCTTCTTTCCTTTCTCTTTTCCCACATCCCAGTTGCCCTTTACCCTTGAGCATTTTCCTATCATTTCACAATGTCTATCATACCTTAGAGTTTACATTAACTCTTGCAGGTTTTACACTAGTGAGACAATGTGCTGCTTGCACATGCAGGTGTGATTTATTTCACTTATGAGTATAGTCTCTACTTGTGACCATTCACCTATAAAAGCCTCAAGTTTATCTTACTTTATACCTGCGTAATATTCCATTATATAAAAGCACAATTTTCTTATCCAATCCTCAGTGGATGGACATTGGGTTGCCTCCACAATTTAGCAATTACAAATTGTGCTGCTATGAACATAGGTACACATATATCGTTGTGATATGATGCTTTTAGATCTTCTGGGAAAGTATCCAGAAGGGGAATAGCTGGGTTGAATGGGACCTCTAGCGCTAGTTCGCTGAGGAATCTCCAAACTGATTTCCACAGTGGTTTCACCAGTCTGCATTCCCACCAGCAGTGGAGAACGGTTCCTATTTCTCCACAGTCTCACCAGCACTTGTTATTGGTTGATTTCTTAATGCTAGCCATGCTTACTGGGGTAAGGTGGAATCTCAATGTTGTTTTAATTTGCATTTCTCGAATGACTAATGATGTTGAACATTTTCTCATATATTTATTTGCCATTTGTATTGCATTATCTGAGAAGTGTGTATTCATCTCAGTGGCCCATTTTTGGATTGGGTCTTTGAATTTGGGGAGCTGATATTTTTTAATTCTCTATATGTTCTTGATAGAAGCCCTTTGTCTGAGGGACAATCAGCTAAATTTTTTCCAAGTTTGTGGGTTTTGTTTTTACTCTGCTGGTGATTTCTTTAGCTGTGCAGAAACTCTTCAGTAGGAAGAGATCCCAGTTGTTGATTCTTTCAAGTTGTTTCACGTGCAATTTGGTTTCTGTTCACGAACTCTCTGCCTACCCCTATGTCTTCAAGGTTCTTACCTACTTTCTCTTCCAATAGATTTAGTATTTCTGTTTTAATATTGAGATCTGTGAACCATTTTGACTTGAGTTTGGTGCATGGTGATAGACTTGGGTCTATTTTCAGTCTTTGGCAGGTGGCAAGCCAATTTTTCCAGCACCATTTATTAAAGAGGCTATCATTCTTATAGTGAGTTTCTTTGGCCCCTTTATCAAACATTAGGTGGCTGAGTGTTTTAGTGGTTGTGGCTATTTCTTCCAGTCTGTTCCATTGATCCTCAGGCCTGTTTCTTAGCCAGTAGCAGGTTGATTTTATGACAGTAGCTTTGCAGTATAATTTCAGGTCAGGCATTGTGATTCCACCTGACTTGTCCTTGTTGCCCAGGATTGCTTTTGCTATTCTGGGTCTCTTCTGGTTCCAGATGAATTTAAGGCATGTTTTCTCAAGATCTGTGAGGTATGCTAACGGTAGTTGAATGGGAATTGCATTGAATCTGTACAGCACTTTTGGGAATATGGCCATTTTCACAATGTTTGTTCTTCCTATCCATGAGCAAGGAATATTTTTCCATTTACTGAAATCTTCTTTGATCTCTTTTTTCAGAGTACTGTAGTTTTCTCTAAATAGATCTTTTACTTCTTTTGTTAGATTGATTCCTAAATATTTCATTTTCTTGGATGTTATTGTGAAACGTATGGTTTCCTTAATTTTTCTCTCAATCTGTTTGTTGTTTGTGTATAGGAATGCTATTGATTTTTGGGTTTTGACTTTGTATCCAGCTACAGTGCTCAATGTGTTGAGTAATTCAAGGAATCTTCTTGTGGAGTTTTTGGGGTCTTCCATGTAAAGGATCATGTCATCCACAAATAGTGACAGTTTTACTTCTTTCTTTCCTATCCTTATTCCTTTTATTTCTCTCTCTTATCTAATTGCTCTGACTAGTGCTTCCAGAACTGTATTGAACAGGACTGGTAACAGTGGACATCCTTGTCTTGTTCCTGATTTTAAAAGAAAAGCTTTCAGTTTTTGTCCATTTAAAAGGATGTTGACTGTTGGATTGTCATAGATGGCTTTGAGCAGGTTAAGGTAAAGACTAACTATTACTACTTTCTGTATGCTTTTTATCATGAATGCATGTTGGACCTTGTCGAAAGCTTTTTCTGCATCTATTGAGATGATCATGTGGTTTTTGTGTTTGGCTCCATTGATATGGCATATAACATTTATAGATTTGCAAATATTGACCCAACCCTGCATTCCTGGAATGAATCTGACTTGGTCATGATGTATGATTTTCTTGATAATTTTCTGCATTCTATTTGCTAGTATCTTATTGAGCATCTTTGCACCTATATTCATTAGGGAGATTGGTCTGTAGTTCCCTTTTTTGGTTGGGTTTTTCTCTGGTTTTGGTATCAGTATGATGCTTGCCTCCAGAAATGAGTTAGGGAGAATTGTTTCCCTTTGAACTTCATTGAAGAGTGTGAGGAGTGTTGGCATTAAATCTCTGAATTTCTTGTAAAATTCTTCTATGAATCTATCAGGGCCTGGGCTTTTCTTTGTCAGTAGGTTTTTAATCATGCTTTCAATGTCATTAATTGATATTGGGCTGTTCAGGAAATTTGATATCTTCTTGACTCAACCTTGATAGTTCATACACATCTAGGAATCTGTGCATTTCTTCTGTGTTTTCTATCCTATGGGAGTAAAGATTTTCAAAGTAGGTATTAATGATCTTCTGAATTTCTGTGGAATCTGTAGTCATTTCATCCTTTTCATTCCTTATTGCATGAATCTGAGCTCTTTCCTTCATTTTTTTGATAAGGTTGGCTAGGGGTTCAGCAATTTTATTTACTGTTTCAAAGAAGCAAGTTTTTGCTTCATTTATTTTTTGGAGGGTTTTGTTTGTCTCAGTTCCATTAATTTCTGCCGTAATCTTTATAATCCCCTCCCTTCTTTGGGCTTTGGATTTGACTTCTTCTTCATTTTCTAGAAGTTTAATATGCAGCATTTGGCTACTTATTTGTTCTCTTTCTGTTTTCCTTATGTGTGAGTTCACTGCTATAAATTTCCCTCTGACAACTGCTTTCATTGTATCCTGTAGATTCCCGCAAGTTTTATTTACATTTTCATGTTTTTGTAGGTATTTTTTAATTTCATCTTTAATTTCTTGTGTGACCCATTGGTTGTTCAGGAGGTTGTTGTTTAATTTCCAAGTGTTTATGGAGTTTTTGGAGTTCCTTTTGTCTTTAACTTCCAATTTCATTGCACTGTGGTCAGATAATAGGTACAGGATAATTTCAATTCTTTTGTATTTCGGAAGGTATGTTCT